>NC_057877.1:13754729-14065752 GCF_019740435.1 Gambusia affinis | reverse complement strand
GCTGCTAACTGTTTAAAACCAAGGAATGTTATTAAGTGATGCTGATACAGGGTCTGCACATGAATGGGAGAAGAGAAATACTGTTCATTTCAGAGTGTGTGGCTGTTGTTGCTGGGAATTAGCTGAGGCATCTGAGGAATGCTGACAACACTGGCTCTATTTTTTTTGTCTTGTCTTATCCTTCTCTGCTTCCCCTCTAATTTTTCTATTTAACCTTTGAATGGCAGATTAGTAATAAAATCTGAGCCCTATTTGCTTATCTTCAGGAAACAATTATAGCCACACTTTCCAGTGAAAATGATATATATATAATGTTTAGAAGTAATAACTCAAGTACAGTGTATTATAGTATTTATTTAATGAAAGATAAAAGAACTAAATTAACATGATTTTCTTTTTATATATTTTTTTATGTCACCAGAGTTCCTTATTCATTAGTAGCTGAACAGGAAGAATAGCAGAGAGAAAAAGGGAAAACATGCAGCAAATGTCCCGGGGCCGGGTATCAAACTGGACTTTGTTTTTGGCTTCAGCTTCTGCGTATGGTGTATCTGTTTGACCACTGAGCCACTGAGAGCATAATATTTTTTGCTACCACTGCAAAAATAACCCAACATACTGGTTATTCAAATTGTAAAAGGGACGTGATATATGTATGCTACAATAAATTCCTATATTTGATCTAAAATATAGAATGAACACAAGAATATAACAGGAATATAACAGTACATTGATCCATTTCAACACCTTAATTAAATGATTAGTGATCCAATTACGTCAAGACAAAATGACAATATTGATTGAATTGTTATCTTTAAGATGAGTCAGGATGATCGAACTGCATTTGCACTTAGAAGAAGTGATGGCCTTGGTTAGATTATGTTCAGATGTTTTGTTTGAGGCACTAAAAATTGGTGAAGGCTGAAATTTTGCTTTGTCTATAAAAAGGGACTTAAGTGTTAATTTTTTAATGTGAATTCAATAAAGCTCATTATCTGTTTGTTTCTTTGACTGAAAAGTCATGAAGGGTACTTTTAAGTTAACTGATTACAAAAATCAACTTGTTGCTGCATTCATTTTAAAAGTTGATTGGCATTTGTTGTCATGTCCCAGCATCTCTTTTCATTGGCTACCAACAACATGTGATTGGGCTGGTAATTCGTTCACATTACCCAACTCCAACCTGATCCACCTTAAAGTCTTAAACTGTTCTGTGTCTGTTCATCTCTCATGCTGACTCACTGTAACTAGAGCAGACTGATGCAGGCTTCCCCCACTTTGGAGCTGAAGGGAAAAGTTAATAAAAAAAAAAAGAAGCATGTTTAGTTTTCCACACAATTATATTAACTCACAATCAGAAATGTTTCCAAATAATAACTAAATTTGTCTGTCCTGTAAGTAAGGGAAAAGTGTAGGAGCCTTCTCTAGGCCATCTGATCAGCAGTGTGCAGCAGCAGGGTGCGAATGGGCTTCATGCAGCCAGAAACAACTGGCTACCCTCAGACACGTTCTCTGACATCTCAGTAAATGATCTTAACATTGATGATGACTTTTTTTTTGGTGTGAACATCTGCAGCTGTAAGACTAAAGATTACATTAACATGTAAAATGTGCACTTAGAACACTTTGAATAAATTAGCCACCGATTATTCCACTCCAAGCAATCCTTTGCAATATGAATATTGCAGTGATGAAAATTTCACAACATAATGTGAAGCCCTAAACTTCCCTGAGTCATTGACGGTGTGAGTTTTCCATTGTTCATATTGTTGTAATTTTATTTTATTGTTCTTTCTAGGTCAAGAGGAACATTTCGGACTTGACCAACATCCCAGTCAGGCATCAGCAGTGGGAGGGATGGCCTGCGTCGGCGTCCGATGATTCTGTAAGAGCCACACATGGAAACAGTAATTAATAAATGAGATTTATCAATTCAGTTCAGAATAATTTTGTTTTTTGAACAAGCAGTTTACAAAGAAATGTGACTGTGTTTCCCTGGGATTATTCAACGGATTTGTGTGAAGTATTTTTAAATAAAAAAAAAACAACTGCAATACTGTGATTTTTACTTTGTGCTTGGTGGTGACTGTTCAAAACGTTTATGCAGAGTGTGTGAGGAGTCTCTGATGCTGTGAGAGCCCATCTCTGAAATATATTCTGCACTTCTCTAATATTATGAGGCATAGATCACTACAATATTCAAACTGTATGACCTACTTCTGGATTAAAATCAAAATGTATGAGATGATCTAATTGGTTAATATTTTCCACTTCTTGTGAATTAATGTCAAGCACACAAAATATGAAAAAAATTTAAAATAAATGGTGTTTTGATACATAAATGTAATCAAAAATATAGAGCAAACATCTGCAACTCTGCTCTATAGAGTACGAGTTAACCCGACTTGACCTCTTTCTATTACAGCATTTTCTCTGGTCCCTGTCTATAAGGAATTTAAAACATAGGAACAATTTCAAACCCTTGAATATTTCAGTAATCATCCCACACTTTGCACATAAAGCCATATCAATAATAAAAACAAGCAATTTTCAGTATAAACATTCTCCTATTTTTTATTAGTCGGATCTAACAATGTGGTTTTAATTGATATTTATAATCTCAGATCAAAGTTTTGATTGGTGTGTAGTCGTACGTTGCTATTTCAAGCCTTTTTAAAGTAAGATGTCGAAGCTAATTAAGATGTCAAAGACCATTCCTGTCCCGTGTCCCCTATCTGTGGACATTAAAGCTCACATCATTGAGTCCCGCTGACCTCTCCGTCCCACGGTTGCTCTTCCCAGCTATTCACGCTGCGCAGTGTCAAGCTGATCAGAGGTCGGACCCATACAGCATGTTGAGGAACCTCTGACCCTTTTGTCTCACCCCTCTTTGACAGCGTATGTGTTCCCATGCTAATTGTTTGGGATGGTTTATCATGCCACATTGACAAGCTGTTGGGCACACATTCTTGGGTTAACCCCCGGCTAACATTTTCCCTTTAGTTATGCGTGGCTGCTGTTTGGTTTGGAGTATTGTTGTTGACTTTGCCTTCTTTTAAATTCATACTTTGACTCATGTGACCTATGCAATAAAAACAGACCGTAATATCAGTTCACATTGTGATTAATAAGAACAAGCTGTTTCAGTGTATCCAGTGTTTGTGTTGAATACAAGCTATTTATACCTGGCACCCATTGTTCATATTTCTAACGCTCAGAGGAGGAGAACAATAACTGCACCCGACTTGTTGTTAAGCTTTGAGCATTAACAGTAAAAGCAAATACCTTTTATGGTGCACACACGGACTGAGAATAAAAGCATGTCCACCCTTTTACTTTACAGAATATTGTTTGCTGCTTTTTTGTCTATCAAAGCTATGAGAAGCCAACTGTAAATCCATCAACCAACAAGCAAAATATGCTGTGACAGTGAAGGCTGATTAGCAAAAAGTCTTTAATTGCAACAGAAATACAGTTGTTAATGCTTGTCAAAAAAAATGCATTGCATTTGGCACTGAATGAACTTAATGTGGCCCAGTCTCTTATAATGCAAGATACAATTAATGTTTTTCTATTTTTATATATATTTTTTACATCAATGAAGGAATAAAGTGACACAGCAAACCCAGGTAATATTATAACAAAATCTGTAGCAAAATACTGTCCTAAAATTTTGAAAATATTTAATTTGACTATTTTATAGGTAAAAATACCTATGTATCACTGGTGCTATAGTTAGTAGCATCACCTTCATTTCTAACAGAATGAGGTTGCTTCTAAGTTATATTTATACCAACTTAATTAATAACCCATGACTTTTCTCCGGATATTAAACAAAATGTCGCACACATTCCCATTCTTTCCTAAACCTTCATCATAATGGCCAAGACAAGAGAACATGCTGTTTGGTGAAAATGTGTGTCAATAGCCATAAATCAGCAAGAAAATTGCTCCTGATGTAAAGTTGCCCTTTTCTACAGCGAGAGCAATAATTTAAAAAGCACAAAGGTTGGTGAACTTAACAAATACAGACGTTTATCTTGCCACTGCGCACATTGAGGAGGTTGGCAGAGGGAGGAAAAATAAATTTCAAAACTCCCAGTCAGAGAAATGTAACTGGTATTTGCTACAACAAGGAAGCGGATTAATCTAAAGGATTTGTACAAATCTTTGCCATGGAAGCCTTCAAATGTAGAGAGTTATGTAAAGTTTCTTTTACTTTCTCTTCAAATTGATAAACCAAATTGAAAATGTGTTTTGTGCAACAAAATGAAAGCTATTATTTCAACTTAAAGTTGAAAGTTTTGGCCATTATCATTATCTGAATATTTTCTATTCCTCTGTTAATCTAAAATAATTTAGGACACGAAACAAAACCATGTATGTTTTCATGCAAAAACATTTTAAAGCTAATCATTTCCTATTACTTGTTGCTTATTCACTAACTAGAATTTATTTTCCCCCCTTGACTCCCAATTTCACACTAAGATTTATTTGGAAGTCATATATTATTTGACCAACTTCTTTTAGTTTTTGCTGGGACTTTAGCTCATAGCTGTAGATTTATTGGCCAAAGATCATGAATAAATTTGAGCTCTCTGTGCCAACAAAGGCCTGGTCCTTGGCTAATACATAACTGCAGAGTCTGTTGTTTTTTTTTTTTTGTATGAGAAGATATTAAAAAAGCACAGAGAAGAGAGAGACAGAAGTGTAATAATGGCCTCTGCACTAGCCATAGCCCTCTTATTGAAACGTCTGAAGGTATTAACAGAGAAAGCCCAGGGCTTGGCTGGCCTAGCGGGTGGATGGAGAGCCAATGTTAGTGTCTAGCTCATTAGCCCAGTCTCATCTCTCGGGGTTTGGGCCAATAAACATGGGAGCTACAGCCCCTAGATTACTTTTAGACCCATATTGTCCTGATTAAAGTTGATTTGGTTGTCACTTTATGTTGATTTTCCGTCAAGTAGGTAATATTTCTACTGTTTTTACATGACAGTGCCTTATCTCTTATCAAAGCTTTCTGCATATGGGGTGTTCCAAATATATCACTGGTTAATGATTCTGGTGGTGAATATTGTACATCAGTCCATCACTGCTCCATGTAGGGTCTGCAACAATAGTTGGGATTCAGAGCCAATGTATTTCAAATTAGACGGAGTTCAAGTTGTTAGGATTATCTTGAGTTACTTTGACGAACACTATTTAACCTAATGTCCACCATGTGTTTCTGTGAGAAATTATTCAATGAAGCAAAGCATTATTATTGAAGTGTTTTTCTGCCAGAGCTGAAACATTTTTTTTTTTGATTATCTCGGTACTAAACGAGGAACTTTGTTGTTCCAGATGAGAACCGAGATTTCTTCATAACAAGAAAGTTTCTTACAATAATGAGAGTTTCTCTCTAATAACATAAAATTAAATTCCTTCAACAGATTTTGATTTCTTAAAAAGACACTAGGAGTCTCTTTCTCTTTTCACTCCTCCTCTCCTTCTACTCCTGAATTAATTTCCTAGCTCTGATACTTAAACTGTTTCGTACATTGTTGTGAAACTTTTAGTTTCTGTAACTGACTAAATAATATATAGTGAGTTATATTTGTATGCTTAGATAAATATTCATAGGGTGTAATAATCAAGTATTTGTTGTATTAAGTTTTCTTTGTTTAGTAATCTGCTGCCTGGTTCATTATTTTTATTTACTGGTTGTGATTGGTTGTTTATTCAAACAAATGCAATATTGCAAGAAATACTCTAAAAGACCATCTATGATTGACTTGCGGTGTGGTTGATTTACATAAACTGTGTGAAGTTCACAGAGAAATATGTTCTCACATCAGTCTTAACACAAACAGCGCGACTATAACCCTATATAATAGCACTGACAAGATAAGGCAAGAATTTTTTGTGGTGTGTGTTAAGTTTTTTCTAGGTTATTTTTTCACTTTCTTTGCATTGTTTTACTACTTATTTATGGTTCCTGAGAAAGTTGTTAAGTTGGTGTGGTTTTAGTTTCATGGAGTCACAGATTGTGTGTGAAAGAAAAGAGGCTTGTAGAAACTCTCGTCTTTCAGTGAGACTGGTAGTTATGTGTTGCATCATCCCTTCTGACACTGTCCGCTAAATCTGTTTCATTGTTTATTGCGGTTGGAGTTTTTCAGGCCCTGATGAAGGATTGAAACTGGATCAGGATGCATAACGCTCAGTTGGCAGCGAACAAAACATTGGTTTATGGACTTTACTCCAGTTGTATGGGGTGTTGGACATGATTGGTGTGGCTACGTTCAAGTGATGCTCATTTGGAGCAGATCTGGGAGACGTTGTAGCTTTAATTTGTTCTACTGTTTCCTGCAAAAGATTCCGTTTTTCTACAAATACATCCCAATTTTTGAAATATTTAGAGCTGTTTTGCCACTTATATTACACTCAAACCTTTTATTTTTAGCTGTGTAGCACTTAATGAATTTCTAAAATCTTCCTGTAACTATTTAATTTCGGTTCCAATGTTGTCTGCTCTCTAGATTCGCTAGAAGACAGTTTATAATGTTTTCCAGAGTAGCCAAATAGAGGATCACGAGAAGACGCATGCTGTCTTTGTGTGAATGTTTACTTTAGCATTTGTTTTCATTTTCCTTGGGTTTACTGCATCACAGCGGTCTTGAATAGTACTGGGAAAAAGTTCCCGCTCAGATGCAAGTATTTTGGACTTTGCAATAGTTAAAACTCGATGAAGTTCATTTTACTCCAAGTAGATTAAAACAAATACTCTGGCATTATTTGCAAATACCACAATGTTGCTCTGCCTTCAAATTCCTCTTGATTCTTGAGGCTTTGGCAAAGCTGTGCTGAACAGTGCTGCGGATGACAAGAGGTCTGTGCAACAGCTGATTTGCGAGGCCAATGGGACGGTAACGTCCTCTGCTGTTGGGGATGATTTGAGCAAGCTTGGTCTGTTTCCAGCCGCGCCTCGTCTCATTGGAGCTGCTTTGATTGGCAGCGCCTCCTCCACACCTGTTGTAGTGATTGACAGCCAGTGGGACATCCTTATTGCATTGCCTCATCCGTCCATCCCCCCTCTCCACCACCAACACCCTCCGTTCCTCCTGGCCTGTAATTGCTGACATTTATGCAGTGTTTCATGGTGTTTGCTAATGTATTAATGCCGAGGAGCCTCGGAGGTGCCTTGCCTTGTAGGGCAGAGCCTCTCTTCGTTTCCCAGCTGGCATTAAAGGAATCCTTCTCAACCTGATAGGCTTGTGTGGAACCAAGGGTTTATTGAGGAGCGCCTGTTGGTTTCCAGAGCAACAGGGCTCAGCATTAAGCGCAGGCACTCCACCACCTGCCCTTCTTCAGGTGACATTCAGAGCTGAAGAAGCCCCTCTTACTGAATTTCTTTTTCCTTCTAATGAAAAAGAAAGTTTTGTATAACTCCTCAGTTGCTTCACTGTATCTTCACTTTAGGAGGTAAGTGTTTGAAACTGACTGCTATCCTGTTGATCCAACAGATTTTTCTCGTTTTATGCATTCTGTGCCTAGAATAATCTTTTCTAAAATAATAAAACTGGAATAAAAGATTTTTCTTGCTTTTCTTATGAAATGATTGTAAAATTTTTTGATGTACTTTTTTGCAAGATAAACTTTATATCTTGGCTATAATGCAGAGGTTGCAAATTAGCCTGGACCATACAGATGAGAAAAATTGAGAGTTTTTCCTTCCAAGTTGGAGGTTTGGACTTTGACATTTTCAAAGCCTCCAATAAGACACAGATGAATCAATGGATGGGAAAGTTCACTATTATCAGAACTTATTTTGGAAAATGTGTTTTTATCTCCACATTTCTGCATTGGCTCTTTTTCTGAAAAGTAAAAAAAAACAAAAAAAAAAACACCTCAAGTAACCGAAGGAGCTGACATCATGGATGGCACAGGAAGGACTTGTAGCAGCAGCTCCTTCATCTCACAACCAAAACGAAGCTGAGTGTGAAATGTTGATGCTCCATTTATGCAATACAACCATATTGCACAAAATTGAGAAAATTACAGACAACCCTGAGCAGCTTCAAGAGATTCTTATGCAAATGTCTTCAGTCAGAGGCTTCTTCAGAGCCAATCTAGCACAGGCTGCTGCTGCTGCAGGACATCCTTTCTGCCCACAGCCATCAGCATCTATAATAACTCTCTGAAGAAAATAAGATGATGAGTTACAACAATATTGAATTTTCCTTTTGGATTAATATAGTACAACTTAATTTAATTGAGTTTTAAGGCGGAAAATGTCTGATTTTATAGATAAAAATTTACTGAATTACTATTTATTTATGTTCTACCCCCAATTCAAAAGTCATAAATTCTTAACTTTCATGTGCAAATGGCCTGCAGCACAACGGTCGCTCTCTCCATCTTCTTTTTGCTTTGTATCTTCCTGTCAGGGTCTTGGTACAAACAAGTAAGAGGGGTATTTTTCAGCCTTGTTTTTCTTCTTTTCTTACTCTTTACAAACTCATTTCGTCTCCTCCTCATCTGTCTGTTCTCCCCTTGCTTTGTAACTCACATGCTGGTGTGAGGTGGTTTGGTTTGCAGTGATTGTGGTTGCCTTCAGTGCAGCTGTCAGTGGTAATTATCTCACACTCACAGCCAGACACCTAATCCAAACACTGCCTACTCTAGAAAAAAAAGAAACAGAGAGGGAAAGGGGGGGAAAGAAAGAGAAGAAGAAGAGCAGGGAGGGGAAAAAAGGTTGAAGGGAAGAGGCACAGGATAGGTAGGGGTAAGAGAGGGAGAAAATTCTTTCCCTGTATCAGCCCTTGAATACCTAGAGCCTCAATGCAAGTGTTAATTAAAAGAATCCAAAAAAGAGGAGCCAGTTTCTTTTGTGTGGAGATGTGAGAGAGGGTCATTTAAGGGGGGTGTTACCCTCATCTTCCCCCCGACTTAATGCCCTACGGCGCTTCAACCTTGTTTCCACATTTTATCACTGAGCCGCCAAGCTGCACTTATGTACTTCAACATTGGTGAAAGCCATCCGGTCAAAGCAAAAAAGAGGACTGAGAGGCACTCAACTCATTTTTTTCCCCATTTTCAGCTCCCCTCTTGGCATCAATGTCAGCTCCAAACCCCTCAGGCTGTCCTTTTGTGGGGAAGTGATCAACTTGATTTAAACACTTATTAGGTTGTTAGACAAGAGCCTCTCATTGTGAATAGCAGCGTAAAGGGTTTACAGAGATCCTCTCCGTACTCGCTGTCAAGATTCTCACATTTGATTGCCACTCAATTCAAAGAAATGGTCTTGGGGCCACTCGTTGTCTTCCACCAGGCTTAGACCTTGTATGGCTTTCATTGGCTCTGCACCTACAGCCATCTGCACTAATTCAACTCTAAGGTTTAGCACATATGAGGTCCTAATTGGCCATGGCTTTTCTTCAACCCATTAAGACCTGATGCTACTTGTGAGAATACCTGCTCTCATATCAACGTCATGCTTTAAATATGGGTTCATTGCACCTAGTCCTTTCTTTTATAAATCGGAGTCTGTTGCCCAGATACTTTGTTTTACTGTTAAAGAGATTGTACTTTTTTCATTAGCAATGCATAAATCAGAGTTTTGCAGTCCATTTTATTGGCTGTTTTTGCAAAGCTCTGACTTACCCATCTAGCCTTCTTCTTGTGAGTGGTGTTAATAATTTAACATGCTCTGGTGGCGTAGAGGGTAGCGAGCCCCACGTTTGGAGGCCCTCAGTCCTCGACGCGGCCGTCGCGGGTTCGATTCCCGGACCCGACGACATTTGCCGCATGTCTTCCCCCCTCTCCTTCCCCCTTTCCTGTCAGCCTACTGTTGTATAAGGGACACTAGAGCCCACAAAAAGGACCCACTGGTGGGGGAAAAAACAAAAACTAGTGCAAAATGGCATCATACCGGAAGAATCACTGCAAAACAAGGTTTTAGTATTAATTATCTTAAAAAGACAATGATTATGGGGTTAACATTTTATTCTAACTATATTACCTTACATGAGCGATTAGTTTGGTTTGCATTAGTGACAGTTTGTTCCTTAAACAAAGCAGACTGCTAGCGCAAGTCTTGCCCTGTTTAAATCATTGTTTACAATAAATCACCACCCCTCCCTCCACATTACAGATCAGTTTGTCCTTTCACATCATACAGGGCAATCAGCTGGGATCACTGACAGCCCTTGATGCTGCAGTTGCCGAATCAAAGAGTCAAGGCTTGCAACTTTATCATTCCCATAGGGTTTTCCCCTATGGGAATGATAAACATTTGCAGATCAAAGATTGACAAAATGATAGAAAATTGGCATCTGAGATCACCAAAAAGGTTAATAAATACACTTCAAAACCCAGCTCATTACAGACGGTTTGAAAGTTTAAAAACATAAAACAAAGCAACTTTACTCTGTTCAGCCATCCTGTTAGTTATTAGTCTTGCTCAATCACTCACTCTCTTGTCTTTCCTTCCTTTGATATATTCGTTTTATTTTATTTTTGAAACATCTTGCTTGACCTGACAATACTTGTGCATGTGTATCTGTGGTTTTTAGGAGAGAATAGCTGGTTCAGTACAATGGGTCTTTAGTACTTAATACAGCTGCCTGAGTGAAGACAGACTTTGCTAATTGTTGTTCTTCTTCTTAGCCATTCTTGATTTAATTTACTACTGCTCAATAGAAAATGGGAAACAGAAACTCTGAAGCTATTTTTGGCTTGTGTTGTTTAAATATTGTAAATGACTCTTGTCGGTGTGCTTCGTACAACACAGGTGAGAACTGCTCACCTGGATATTATTCTGTCACTGATGCCATGGGTAATACTAGTTTTCCTGTATATTATGCTTCTTTTGCACATCGGTCAATATTAGAAGTGGCTTCAGAGTATTCTCAATCAGTTTTCTTAAGACCCCAGAAAATTTGTTGCTTGCTTTTCCAGGATCATTGTGATAATGTAAAACTTCTTAGTTTAGCTTAAAATCCCAACGTGTGAACAACTTGGATGGTTGGAAATTAGTATGCATACGAAAGGCTCTTACAAAGTGACTGGTTGCATCTCAACTTTATTTTTTTATATTACAGTGTTTATATATGTATTGTGGGATTTTACATTTCTGTGCGGGGAAAGGAAGTGATTCAACCTCAGTCAAAATGATAGGATATTACTTAGTCCTTCTGAAAGACAGATGCATTAATGACCTTGTTTCTCCAGGCAGCTGGTTCAAACATTTTAAAACGTTCCTCTTGCTGCTGACTTGCTTTCCAACTCTCAGGAGTTGGAAAGCAACTCCTGAGAGTTCCCTGCATGACAGAAAGCAGGGAACTTTGGCAAATATGTCTTATTTATCTATGCAATTCAAACAGTGGAACATCTGGGTCCATGTTGCATTCAAGCTCTGATGGCTACACTGATCTCTCCTATTGTAGAAGTTGAGGGCGGCATGGGCAGTCGCTCCAATTCAGAGAAAAGCTCTGTTCAGCCTGTTTGGTCCTTTTCAGATTCAATTGGCGTTGCATGTAATCGTCTCTTGATTCAACCGTGTCCAGCTGGTCTTTGTGTGTCTTTGCACCTGACAATAGAGCAGATCACAGGACCTCTGCAGGGAACGCTCAGCTTCTGTGTCTCCCTTATCACACTCAGCTTGGCTGCCCTACGGCTCCGCTGTGGTTTAGAAGTGCACTCTCCCAGAAAAGTCTTTACATCTGGTCTTTCTGATGGACTCCTAACAAATAGTGAATCAGTGAAAATATATTGTTACTTTTACGGTGCAGTATCTCTGCAATCAGGAACACATGCATAGACAATGACAAATCAGGTGTCACTGTTGATTAAAAACAAATATTTCTTCACTACCAGAAAATCTTCATATAAAGATACTTTCTTTGGTTTTAAAAACAGCAAAGTTTCTTTATTCTTTCTTCCTAAAACCTGGTTGGAAGAACCTCCCCTGGAGGCCAAACCAGGAGACACTTGCTGTAATGAGTCCCTTCTGAATGCCAACATTTTCAATGCTGGCTTCGGGTCTGGGAGCTAATTAGTCAGTTGCTCCTTTTCTACAGACACAGATCCTCACCTGTACACCTGTTGCAGGTGTACAGAAACCACAACATAGTTCCTCCTCATTATGGTGAAGAGCATGCTTTTGATTTAATGCCATGAAAAAAAAAAGTGATGGCTAGGTCTGAATTTATATGTTGTGTTTGGAAATATTCCTACTGCTTGAAACTTTTCAGATTCTATGTTAAAACCACAAACACCAGGTATCCATTCTTTATGCATTTAACTGGATCAGTGAGGTAAAAAAACAAAAAGTGAAGCTTTTTTTTTTTTTTTTAAACAAATAAAAACCTTTGATAAAATCTTCTGTACCCAGTTGTCTTGGAAGTCATCCATTTAGAAAAAGGTCAATTTAATCTCAATATAAATGCAGCTGTTCTGTGAGTGCCATCATCATGTTTTGTTTGTTTCTCTGTGTGCTCCGGTGGTCAAGCGATGACATTTCCTTGCCAATTTCACCATCACTTCTTTGTGTAACGACAGTAAAAATAAGTGTAAATAGTGTAATCATTAGTCAGCTCATAAGTAGGGTATGAAATGATTCAGTTTTCTGAGGCATTTTCCTAAACTGACAGGACAGGCAAGGGGAGTAATAACCAAACAAAAGAAGTAACTCTGGAGGAGCTGCAGAAATCTACACCTCAGGTAGGAACAGCCATCAGCTGAATTGCCCAGACTTGTACACAAATCAGACATTTTATGGAGGAAGAGCAAGAAGTCATTATTGAAAAAAAAACAAAAAATAAACATAAACAGTTTTACCTAAAGCATGTAGGGGAATCGACTAACATGGTGAAATGTGCTTTACTCAGTTAAGATTGGAGTTTTTGGCTTACATTAAAAAAAAATTTATTTTGCAGAAGACAAACACTGAAAATAATTAATTGGACATCTTCCTCACTGTAAAATATGGTGTGGGCAGCATTGTGCTGTTGGAAGACTTTTCGTTCCAGCAAGACACTAGCAAGGTGGTCAGAGTTGATGGAAAGAAGAAGAAAACTGTTAGAAAACACTGAAGTGGGGTAGGTTTCCCTCCAGCAGGACACAGACTCTAAAACGTGTGTCGAGCTTTAGTAATCGAGGACCAGTTTCAGATGATCCAACTATCTTGTGTTATTAGCACATCGTAAAAGTACCACCAGAGCTACAATGAAACGCTTTAGATGACCCAATTAAATTCCAGCCTAATTCCAGGAGATAATCATGGAAAATTTTGAAAATTGATGGTCAAAGACGTCACAGCATCTCCCGCCAGCCTGACTGAATTGGAGTTATCCTCACCACACTTTTAAGATATTTCTGCAATTTTTATAATTTTGGTTTATTTGTTCAGATTAAGCTGGTTAATTGATCTGTAAAACTAATGGTGCTCCTTTGTCCATGTTCCCTACTTTTAGATGACATTAGCTCTCTCTGGAATCAGCTACCCATGCCATCACCTCAGTGTTTGTCGAAGATCTTCACCAGCCAACGCCCAGGAACCCACAGAAGAAGTAAGTCAACAGAAAAGATCTAGCCTGGTCCTCACCTGTCTTGATTACTTCATCAGTAGTGCATGCAGGTTAACTAATATTTAAAAACTGAATGTTCACAGTGCACAGATGTTCATATGATCAGTGACAGCGAGGGGGACGATTTTGAAGATGCGTCAGAGTTTGGTGTGGATGATTCGGAAATGTTTGGAATGGGCACAACAGGCTGCCGGAAATCACCTATGAGTACGTATAGAAAAACAGTTTAAAAATACTTATTAGGCTCGTATTACAGCTCGGTTAGACAGATGAATTAATTTTCGTTTTCATTTTGCAGTGCCAGAAAACAGTGAGAACGAAGCGGATGCCTTACTTCACTTTACTGCCGAATTTTCTTCAAGGTGGGCATCTTCTCAAGTGATGATACGAAGAACCGATCTAAGCAAGAACCAAGACTTCTTTGTTGTAATGTCCAACCCAACTGATGAACTATTGTTTGTCTTGTGTGTCACAGATATGGAGAGACCCACCCAATGTTCTATATTGGGTCTTTGGAGGCAGCGTCTCAAGAGGCCTTCTATGGCAAAGCCAGAGATGTAAGTGAGCTGTTCTATTGTTCAGACCTCTTAGGAACAATTGTGATTTAAGGCGATACAGTATTTGGTTATATTGAACATGGAGTGTCCCTCAACACTGATGTCATTCTTACTTCCTGTGGTCTCGTCCCACGGTTATTGAGAAGTTATCTTTACTTGAAATAACACTGAGCAGGATATTATTCATTCTACATCCATCAGGGGATGGACAGCTTGACTCATTTCTTTACTTTTGTTGCTGAGCTCATGGGAACTTAAAGCTTAACAGTCATTGTTATAACTAAAGTCTGGACATAGCTGACTGTGTCTTTTACAAACCACAGCAGAGCTATAGTAAATTATTTTATAAATGTTTTGTAATTTGAGTGATGTTGAAAGTGTTACTTTGTCACAAACTTATGATCACCACTGTTTGTTTCTGACCTGGTTTGACAACAATGTACTAACATTGTAGTATATTGCTATAAATGTGGGGAAAAAAGGAAAAAGACAAAACTCTAAACAAGATTACTTGATAGGTTAAATAAAAGCAAGGCAATTTTAGTTATTAATGGCAGAGGCTTTGTTGAATTTTAATTATAACAAATCTTGCAGAAGATCAAAAGTTCACAAATTCTGGAGAAAAACTTCCTCAGTGTTTCTGCACAGTCTGAATTTAAAATTTAAATTATAAGAGCTATAATTAAATTTATTTTTTTTTTGGTTTAGAAGCAAGTTGTTTTTGCTCCCATGGCTAAATAGTTTCTCAAATAAATTATAAAATACTCTTTTTAATTCTCCTACAAGTTTTGGAACAGATGAAAGAATCCAGAATTAGTTTTTTTTTTCAGCTTCACACATTTCAGTCTATTTTTGCATCTGTTCCACATTTTTTGAAACTTAGTGCTTGGATTATATTAAATAAATATAGACGAATAAAACCCCCAGAAATTTATATTTTCATAATATTAGTAAATTTATATAAACCATTTTTTTAATAGAAGGTTGTCTCATAAACTCAATATGGCATCACATTTAATACAAATCTTAATAACTAAACATATTAATATACATAGAACTCAATAGAAGCGCCATTATTAAACTTGAAGCAGAATATTTGACGGCTGTCCCCACCTGTTTTTTTTCCCCATAATGCAACATTGATTTGATTTTATCAGAAGTTGCATTAACTTCTCAACCTGAAAGTCGAGCCTTTGTTTTTTGCTTCCTTCTTTGCCATCTTGTTTTTCCGCTTTTTTTCTTTTTAAGGATGCCTGTATCAACTGACAGCTTGTGTGGATTACTGGCCTTATTAGACTGAGAGGACACAGGAACATGTTTGGGGAAGAGGGAGGGTTCACATCGTCAGGCACAGAAAGAGCGATGGCGATAAAGATGACAGTGATGGCGCATTATTAAGAACATGTGAAATAAGAGAATGGGGCTAAAATGTCAGCTGGAAATGAGTCAGATGGGGAGGATGTGAGTTTGGAGGATGAAAGATGAAAAGAGGGTGAAATACACAAAAAAACTAAGAAAACATTTGGCATCCTGCCTTTTCCCCAGCTGATCCCTGCTTCTAAGCCAGCACAATATGGCTGATGTCTCTGGTGTTTGCGCGCTCTGCACCACTATCCTCTGTGCAGCGAAGGGGCAAGAAGTATTTATTTTCACAGTATTTTCTGAGTTTCATTTAGCCTGCCAACTGTGTTGTGGTTAAAGCGGCGTATCAATGGTGTTTATGTGCAAGACGCAAAAACTGAAGCAATCCTGCGTTTGTCTTGTTTTGTCAGCCTGGACAACAGGCCGACACAAGCTCATTTTAATGTTTTCATTACACCGTCTAGTGTCTCCAAATTACACAATTTCTTCATCTTATCGATTCAGCTACGTCATCGTTTGCTTCCATTTAAAAGGAGATCCAGGCTTTTTGTAATCATGGGAGGAAAGCCTACTTCATTAAGAGGATATTAGAAAAGGGCAGATCTGGCTGAAGAGAGACAACGTCTTGCTTTATAAACAGAGGAATCAGTCTCAGTCGCTCATAGCCTGGGAGAGGCTAATCACTAAGCAAAACACTACATTTGATGAAGTGTTTCTGAAGGTCTGTGTTGGGGCACTGTTGAGATAGACTCAATCCATCCTTAATGAAAATGCTTTGGGCTGCAGAGCTGAGCTGAACTCTCTCGGGGATTGATGGTTAGTCGGCACGTACAGAGTGATAGGCCACCCATCACTAACGGCGATCCTCGCTAAATCCCCATCAATGCAGTGGCTAATCACTCTAACCCCGCTCTCCTTCGCTCCTCTCTCCTGTCTGCCACACACAAAGACACATAAAAATTCATAGCCATGAAGAAGAGGGAGGCTCGGGGATTTATCTCTGCCAAGTATCCACTTCAGATCCCAGCGATCACCTTGAGGACCTGAGAGGAAACGGCAGCAGTCAGGCGGAGCAGAAATATGGATCTTACATGTCCTTAAATTCATCAGTCGGAGGAGTGTAAAAACCAAACCACAGCACTAAACTGTAGACTCCATATGAAAAAGCAGATTGATGAAATCATCGTGAATATAAACTTTTTTATCTTTCATTATTGCATGTGGAGGGATTTTTATATTCCATAAGATGCAACATAAAAATATTGCAAATTCTATAAATTATATTGCTGTTTAAGATCAATAAGTTGCAATGAACCTGCACATTTTTGCCACCTTCTGACTTTTATCCGTCATCACAACCTTGCTGAGCTCTAGCATATCTGCCTACATTTCTGTATCAGATCTGGGCATCAAAGACAGCAAAACTCAACCCAGCAGGCAAAATGCATGGAACTTTCATCCAAACAATCTTTTGAAATGTGAAGAAAGAGATATGTTGTTTAGTTCTAATGCAATTCAACTAATTGTTTCATTGCAGCGAAGAGAAATGGTTCTGATTGAAATTCTGCTTGACATTAAGTGCTGTTAGTTCATTTAAGGTTTTTATGTCTATGTGAACTTTAAAATAATCCTTTTTTTGATATCGGTCACAGATTTAGTCAACATTAGAGGTGTTCGTATGCATCTCAGAAAGGACAAAAAGAGGCCAGATTTCATCTAAAATACCAAAAATACAACTTCAAAATTCTAACATTGACAATGTAAATGTTATCAATGTTAGAGAGCTAGTAATTGTCATTTTTAAATGATTTACCGTTGGACGATATTCTTCAAATATTGGTTGGCTAATATCTTAGCGCAAAGCAAAAAATGGTGAGTGGGGAGGCAGGTATTTATTTTTTTATTGCTCCTAGATTAACAGCGACTCTTAAATCATTTGTAACTTTGTGAACAATGGGCTCCAGCCAACAGGTCGACAAACCATAAATGTCTCCACCAGACAGCAGCTCTGAGAGATGCTTTTTAATCTGTCTAGCATCTCCTTTAGAGATGCTAGACAGATTAAAAATTTCTTCTAGAGATGCTTGGATTTTGTCAGGCTGTTCTACACAGTATATTTTGAAGACCTTTTTTCTTGCACTATAATCCACAGAAAACAATCCATTCATCAAAGTAAAAGTAGTCGGTATATATATAAAAAAAAAAATCCTCCTCGAATCCCCTGTAAATAACGCTCTGAATCACACGAGTGTCAGGGAAAATATAGGGCTCAACACTTTGGTAGCGACTCTACAGCAGCTATTTTGATAAAAGAACAATATCAGCTGGTATTTTGGTTTCATTCAGCTTTTTCAGCTTTCTCTCTAGTGTGGAGCGCCCCAGCAGCCAATATTGTGTTGAATAACTTGTGGTATATAGAGGGAGATATTAGTTGGGCTGTATTGTGGGATCTATGCCATTTTTCATGCAGAGTGTATTTTCCTGTCTTTTTGAAAAGGGCACTGTGTGGGTATGTATACGTGATAATGAAAGTTAGGACCGTAGACAAGAGGAACTCTAGTCAGGTTTCACACCAAGTTTTAATGCAGCATGTAGTTTCCCTCACTATTAACCTTCAGAATAGCTCAGTGGGATACATTTTCATCTGCCAGGGAGTGTTTTTTTTATTTTTATTTTTATTAGACACTGTTTTCTGTTTGAATTTATTCAGATTTATAATTAGGGACATTAAGAAAATATGCTACTAAAATAAAGCAATTATTTCTAGGTATTTCTCCCAACATTCTCCTATCATTATGTTGTCCATCATCTATCAGGAGAGACCTGAAACGTTGTTTGCTGAAACATGTGACTTTTTTCTTTGTTTGTTTGTAGTCTCTACTGAGTTAGCATTTCTAATTGCATACGGCTGTGAAATTATTTCTCATTTGTGTCTTGCTAGTTTTCCAGGAGCCTGTGTCCACCTGCCTGCAAGGTTAAATAAAAATGATTTTCTTCCATATAAATGCTACAGAAATGAGAGATGTCACATTCACTTCAAATAAAATTATCCTTACTTACATTGAATAATGCATATTTTATTCTGTTTCTTGAGTCAGTTTGACCCACCCACCACTGAGTGGGGCTGGGTGTTGGTCCAAACATTTTAAATTATCTTATTTAATTTTCAGTCAAACTCAAAAATGTGGAAGAATTTCACATAAATTAGGGCTGTTGACTAGATACTCCAAAAATAAATGTAAAAGTTCATATAATTAGTTAGAGACAAACGAGGTCAAAGGCAGAATTAGTTGATAATTTTATGCTACATTCTTCACAACCAGTCAAACCACAAAGAAAACAGTGAACTGAAAAGTGACAATAGAAAACACAGTTTGAGTTTATTTTTTGAAGGCCTTTCTGTCTGAATTATTTGTCTACCTTCTAGCCTTAGAAGGTCAATAATATCATGACACTATTCTTGTAGCTCAAACCCATCATGTAATCTTAACAATATTCATGAAAACTAACTTTTTTATAATCAACTGGCCCTATAATTTCTGATATAATTTGTAGTGAAATGGGTTTAAAATGCCATTTTTGTGATTAAGTATCTCTCACACTCTCTCTCACACATAATGTCTCTGCATTCAATATAAGAAAAATAATGACAGATGGCAGAAAGCCTTGTTAAGGCACCTGTATTGTTAAAATAAATATATGACAGGTTGAATACTACAAATTTAAAGTCGGACACAAATTTAAAAATATGGCGCACTTCTGTGTTATAAAGTGTACAAAAAGATGCAGAAGTATAAGTATAAATGACTTAATGAGATGTGTGGTGATTGTTTTTGTTGGATTCTATTAGCATTAATACCCGTTTCCCATAACCTGCTTTAGTAGATCTCCTGGGATGAAGATGGAGACAACTATGTGACACATTATCCCTTTTGAGAAAATCCTTGTAAAGATTATTAAATGTTCAATGTATCCACGAAGTAGAACAGTATTGAAATCAGTTCGTCAGTATCGGCAGCTTCATAAAATCAGAGGTCAGACTTTGGCCTCAAATTTTCTTTTTGGTGCAGAATCTTTTTACTGTATTTTCTGAAAGGACACATGAGGCCTAGACATGATGTACCTGATATCTCTGTTGTGTTTTTGGCAAAAAATTTTTACATTGAGGTGATATTGTAGTTTTGAATTTTTTAATTCCCCCCTGGGCATCTTCTTCACACCTGACCTCCAGGTGCCCTACTGTCCCCTACTGGCAGGAGTTTGTTCATCTGTTTTACCAGTGAAGTTAGTTTTCAGTCTTCAGTCATATTTTTTTTTTATAAAATCTTGCTAAATATCAGAATTACTCTTTTTTTAATTTTTTTTTATTGATATACATCCTCTGAGGAACATTTTAACTGAATGTCATTGCAATGTTGTTGGAAGTGAAAAAGGCCTACCTAAAGACATAGACATTTGAATTGTGTGATAAAGTTGTTTGGATTGATAAAAAGGGCTTAGAAAGGATCACTTTTAATGAAATTTCTGCAGATTAATTTCTGAAAGGATGAAGTTTAAATCATGCACAGAGACCTAAGCGTCATCAGCTCCGTACTGTGTAAAATCTTTGGTCACTCGCTCTCACAAAGCGAGCTTAGATTGCGTTGAACAGGTGTGAGGAAGGGCTATGGGGTCGCTATCTTGCTCAGGTTGGACCTAGTAATTTAGCTGAACGGAGGGATTTGCTCCTCCCTGCTAAGACAGGCGACACAAAAGATCTCACTTTGAAAGTGGAGAGGGAACAGAGGGGTATGGACAGTTTAACTAAGATGAAGGAGTTCAGTTGGCCAAAATGCCTACTTTGATTAGTCTTTACACTTGGTCTAATTGAGCATGCATGTTTGTGAGCATAAATCCTTCTTTGCCTGTGGGTTCAAACTTAAATTCAGGTTGGGACACCAGTATTCGAGTGTGTATCAGGTTCTTTTTTTTCCCCCTTCCTCTCTGGTTGTAAAACTCTCACTATCCTCAGACTCATTCCTCCCTCTAGACTGAATTTGCTTGTCTTCTCAGCATGAGTGTTTAATCTTTTCAGGCTGGTGAATCGGCCCAGTGAATGAGTCCCCAGGTCCTTCTCTCTAGGAGCCCTGGAGATTATTCTAAAGCACTAATCGTTGAGCAAACACAGCAGTGCTCTCCCATTCCCATTCTACACAGGCCACAGTATAGCACAACTTCTTCTTTCTCTTCTCTTCACATCTTACGCCCTGTGTAGATTTCTTTGCTTTCTGGCGCACGTAGCCTAGATTACTGCTCCTGAGAAACAGGGCCCTTAACTCCCACCATCGCAGCCCTGCTTAAAATGAACCAGGCACAGACTGAGAGTTGTTCGTGTTTGTTCTTTTATACGGCGCAAAGTGACATGTAATTTAAAGAGCATTATTTCCAACATTGTCCCCTCAAACCCTTTACGTTTGTGGGTGTGTTTGTTTTTTAATTAGATTGTCAGAAGGGAAAATCTAGCGGGCTTATATGTTGGTGTCAATATCCTCGGATTTGGAGCTTCGTCAATATTGTCTGGCCTTGCTGCTACTAACCTGAGCAGGCTGCTGGCATTTGGTATAAAATAAATAGAGTGATTTGTCTGTTTTGTTTTTGCTATATCTGCCTCGCATCCAAGAGAAGTTTTATTTACACCGCTTTCCACTTGATTGTGTCTGCTATTTGCTGTTTTTGTCGGCTGTGCCCTTGTTATGAGCTGCTCAAATCTCTTCACCTAATTGTCTTTAATGTCGATTCATGTTCCCTCGCTGTCTCTTCAATATGGAGGCACCCATATGTAGTGAAACGATGGCAAATAATAGATTAACCTAATTTAGAGCTGCACCAGTTGACCATAGATTATGAGGGAGTAATATTTTTCTGATCAGTAATCTGCAGGTCCGATACTGTTCAGCACATTCACACTAATACATTTCTGCCATTTTCTGTCTATAAATCCGTGATGAAACCGGATCACGGTTTTGGTTGAGTGTAATAGAGGTTATAAAAATGAGGGACATGCACTATATGCATGAATGAGATTAATGTGTTTCTTCATTCATTTTCATTTGGAGTCAAACATAGTATGACTGTAAGTATTATCTGACATCTCTGTCTTTGAACCGGTCAAAATCAGCCCAATCAATGCATCTCAAGACTAAAAAACCTAATTTATGACTCTGTGTCATTCTGTTTTTTATAAGGTATCCAAATGGATTTTATTATCTAAATGGCAACGATTTTCTCTGTTTTTATGCAAGTTAAACATTGTTTCTTCAGAATATTAGTTTTAGTTGCTTTTTACAAATGAATGAAAACAAAATCTCTGCTGCCCATGGCCACTGCACTGTGCATGTCTGCTTATTCTAAAAATGAGTCTTCTTCCATCTCCTACCTGAGCCAGAACTTCATCACATGGGCCTGGGATGTCACTAAAGAAGCTAACAAAGCCAGGTATAGCATCAGAATCCTCTTTGTTTCCATGGTTATGGCTTGTCCATTCAGAATTAATCCCATATGCATTTCCTGTTTAAAGAAAAGGTGATATAATTGATTTTCATTGATTTACTTGATACATTTAATTTGAAAAATGTTGCATAAAAGATCTTTGTTTTGAAATTTTAATGAAAGTTTAAAAAGTTCACGCTTTTTCTGGTAAGCTTCATAGCGTAGCTTCCTTTATGATCAAGCGCTTTATATATGTCAAGGCCAAACAATAACACCAAATAAAAATCAGATCCAATCGTTTTAAAGTTGAGTAAAAGTTACGCCTCCAGCAAACAATCACATTATTTACCAGGTTAGTCCTAAATTGAAGCCTCTTTCCAAAACTTAAAGGGAGCTAAAGTTGGACTCATGAACAGTCTCTTTCACTCTACTGGTCAGGGGGGAAAGTTACCGTCCACCTTATCGACAGACCATCGCTCTGATGGGAACACACACGGTGTCAAAGTGAGACGATGTGTTTGGTTAATCAAGGATGTTTGAGTATTATTAGTGGCTTCCAATCATCTGTTCATGTTTTCATTGCTGCTTCAACATAATGACCACACTTGTTTTCTTGTTGGACTGATTTGTAAATGTTTAGCTGTATAACTGCTGGCTGCACCAGGAACCTTTGGAAACATTAAATCATGTACTGTCGATGAAACGTCAGAGATCACAAAGCGTGCAGTAGAAATCAGTTAAGATGTCTTCACCAGTTTCACTCTCTCTTCAGCTTCATTCTGTGTTTTGAAGCTTGGAGGTTGCGTGCTAACAAAAGGCGTTGTGTTTGCACGGCGAGGCCCCTGATTGGGCATTTTGACTGAGCTGTCTGAATAGAGGGTCAGTGGGAGATGAAGGACTCCCTTGGAATCCAAACATCTCTATCACGGCATTTATCCTGAAAGTCCAAACGTCTGTGCACTGTTTTAGTAAAGTGCTGTTTGGCTTTTGTTTCCAATCCTTTTTTTTTTTGTATTAAACAGTAGATTGTTTTTTTGAATTCATTTTTTTGTTGTTATTTCTCTGGTCTAACATCCTCCCCCTCTTCCCTAAACTTGCTGAGTTAAGCCTGCCCTCTGGTAGTAGCCACTTAAGAAAGACTCGCACCCTGACCTTTTCCCTCCATTATTTCTTTTAAGGAAACTCCCTCCTTCCTTCATTCCGCTCTCCTTTCTCTCCGATTGGCCTCCTTTGCTTTTTGCCCCAGCTGAGCCTTTTTATCGCACATTAAAAGAGAGGCAACATCTGGAGCTTTTCAAGGCACACAGCTAGTCGCAGCTTTGCCGCTAACGCATGCTTGCACTTGTGCAGGCTAACCCGCTCACAAATGCACGGCTGCTCTGCATTCTCACGCTCTCTGGCCGATCCAGACTGACTGGTGATTGGCATTAGTCACACAGGCTGTTAGAAAGGTATCCTAATTGTGTGAGTGATAAACCTGCTGACACTGGAATGTGCTATTCTTCACAGGCTTCCTTGGCAAATTATTAATTATGCATAAAAGCGGGGCTGGTGATTGGATGCCGGGGGTTTTTTCAGAAATGTGGGAAAAGAATTGTACAGTCAGTATTCTGTCTCACGGGGCCTTACAAACACGATAATACCCCATTTAAGGTTTTCACCGTTTTCTCACGTTACTGCCACAAACCCCAAAAGCATTTTTCATTTTGTGTAATAGAACTAATCAAAGTAGTTCATAATTGTGAAAGGAAACTAAAATAATAAACGGGTTTCCAACATTTTTAATAAAAATCTGAAAAATCTGACATGTTTGTATTCAGCACGCTGTTCCTCGTCTCCCCTGGACTCCCTCCGGTTTCCACCTTATTGACAGGTTTTTTGGAGAACATTAGCGAATAAGAAGAACACAGCAGACGGGTTTGGGTGAAAGATGTGAAGACGTTACATCAGAATTAGATTTTAAATAATATTCTAAGCTTTTAGCATTTCTTGGCACACTGTGAAGGACTCGTCGGGCAGGTAGAGTATTAATCATAGAACATGATTCTAGAATCATGTTCTATGATGCAATGAATCTGCAGAGGTTCATTGCTTAGATGGTAGTATCTGTTCTAGGGGAAAGTATTAGACACAGACTCCACAAATGTGATGTGATGACAGTGTGGGTGCAAGAGTTCAGCAGTGACATGGAAGGTGGTTACGTTTATTTACTTCACTGTACATAAAGTAATTTGTTGTTGGTCTAGTGATAAAAAAATAAAACTTTGCAGTTAAAATTATAATTGCAGTCTCTAACAGTTCAAAGCTATGAATACTTTTTCAAGGCACAGTATTTTAAAGGCTCTCACAGGGGTATATGTTCATATTTAAAATATTTTTTTTGTTGTTCTTCCTCATTTTTGACCCACACAGTCTTCTGACAGTGTAATTATTCTGCAGTCCTAAAGTGAAAACTGAAGGCTTCACTTCTCACAGGCCAATTTGCACACCTGTTCAGTATACCTGACTACTCTTCTTGACATACGCCGACCTGAAAACATAACTGGCATAGAGGGAGAACAAAATGTCACATTCAAATCAAAACTTGTCCATGTTAGCTCTGAAACAAAGTGTGTATGACACAGTGAGCTATCGGAGCATCCGGTTCCCAGACTGCTCCCATACAGGTGGCTTGCAGAAACATTCCCCGCAGTGCTACTGTACTAACCTGATTCATCAGCTGCTCACTGGAGCAAACGTCAGCTGCTGCCTGTCACTTCATATCTTAATGCATGAACTGGGCCTGATGAAATGTGAGGCGACAGCGCGGGGAAACATTAACTATTTTCGCTGTAGAGATAAGTACAAAGAAAATAAGATGGGATGGGTGACAAATTAGAAGCTGTCAATCACGTTGTCCGTTGACACGGAGTCAACGTGTCTGGCTGCAAGTTTTGTCCGGTGTTTTCTTTCATGTTTCATGGAGTTTTAGTGGACTTTGTGTGGACTCAATTACCTTCTTTACCATGTTAGATTAATCCTGGATGATGTTGCTGAACTGCTCACCTCACTTCCTGGAGCAACTCTGCTTCCTCTTCACCTCAGTGTTGTGTCCGTACTGGTTTTCTACCCGAATACAAAAGTGTTTTAAGTTCTAGATGCATCTTAAACCACAGTGGAAATGTAGTCTACGTGGGCCGTGTCTACTAGTTGTACAGTTTTGATGTTGCTGTTTTTTCTGTTTTCATTCGGGGAGACTGACTTTCTTCAATTTTGTGCTGGAAACCAAAGCAGCTTGGCTTGTGCTTGGTTAGAGCTTTAAGATTAGGTTACCCTTCAAGTTGTTGTCCATTGTTCTCTGGCCTTTCATTACAGGTTAGAGTTTCCCTGTGGGCTATTGTTATGGTGCGGCTGGGTCGAGGGCTGAACAGGGACAAATGTCAGATCAAAATGATCCATAAGATTAGAGTGACCCATCTCTTTCATTGCAAGTCAAGGGTGACTCTGAGTTCATTTGGGAAAGTTGTGACTGAATTACAGCCCGGAGCACTTTTCTTCCCCTGGTTTTTTACTATTACATCCTAGTTTTTGGAGATTATCACTATCACATGGAGATTTGGTGCTCAATTTCTCAGCTTGAAAGTTGGTCAAGCAGCTTCTATAGCTGTGACTTCATCTTTAATGAGTTACACCCCTCTCTCAGGCAGCTGCCTTTCTATCTATGCTCTCTCTCTGACCTGCCCCCCCCTTCCACCCATTCCATTACTTCTCCATTTTACCACTCAGTTATTAAAGTAGATCTTATTAAAAGGCGGGAGAAAAAGCTAATCTATATTTGCATTCAGTCTATAGCAATTCATTAATATTATGACATTTACAGGGAGCTTGGCGGGGCCCCGGCTGCCGGCTACCCTTTTCCCTCTGAAATGTTAATTTAAAAAGTTCTGTCTTTGTAATGGAATAAGAAATCCTCTCTTGCCCTATCAATTCTGGGCGCCTGGTCAGGAATACTAATTCATCTATGCTTCCAATTGAGATAGCATGTCACTCTGATGGAATAAGAAAAAGCCGAATTGGTTTTAAAGTCCTTAATACCATGAATTGTGTGTGTTTTTCATTTCTCAATGCAGGCTGAGAAGAGCGTACCAGTTCCATTTGTTGTGAATAATACGTGTGCATACTTGTGAATTTCGTATTTCCTTTTCGTATTATTTAAAGTTACAAATTCTGACGAGGTGATTGCATGTCTAAGCAAATAGGCTGGAGTGTGTTTCTTTGTTTTTCAGACTTCTCACCATGTGTACGAGGCACTTTGGCAGCGTGGTAACACAGACTATACGGACATACAAGACAGACCAGTTCCCGCTGCTCCTTATAGTTATGGGCAAACGCACATCCAACGAAGTTCTAAATGTTATTCAAGGTGAGTTACAGAGAAATGTCTTCATTAACTTTAAAAAACCATGTGCTGGAGATTTCATTTTTAAAAATTTTTCTTCAGGCAATACAACGGTGGACGAGCTGATGATGAGGTTAATGGGAGCGATGGAGATTTTCACAGCACAACAGCAAGAAGACATCAAAGATGAGGTACAACTAAAGCTTGTGAATTTGATTCGAAAGTCTTCGGTTTGATCTCAGAAGTGATTTTTAAAAGACTGAAAATTAATTATATCACTTAAAAAGCAAGTCGAAATTCAAGTTTGTTTGCTATTCTTCCAGTTTATGAAGCCTTACTAGGGTTGTTTCAATTTGTTATGTTTTGGAGACGTATTAAAGTGTGTTGGGAAGGATTTAAGTCATTAACTGTGGTTCAGTCCTACATACACAACTTTTTGTCAGGCTTTCAAACTCCATGACAGTTTTTTAACTACAGTATCTACAGATGACAGCTTGTCACTCTGGATTAGTTGTTAAATATTAAAAGAGTCAGCCAACCAAACTGATTCACTAACAATGTGGTTGTGAGATTCAGAACACCTTTGTTGCATGAGTTATGATCAGCTAATGGGTCTCTCGCTCACACACACACACGCATGCACGCATGCACACACCCTGAGGGTTAAACTTGTTCCAGTTAGTTCCTGGTACTGAGCTGCAGCTTTTGTCTCTGTGTTGTTAATATTTGAACAATTTACTGGCTTCTTTTGGATTTGTCACTGTTGGTGAAAGACAATCATTAGTGACAGCTTATAGCAAGAGGAATGTACGTGCAGTGTTTCCTACGCCCAGAATGGTTAGTTTGAGTTTTATTATTATTGTTGCCAAAGGGAAAGCAGTTTATTGACATCAAGAGGATACTTTTCTTATTTTCAAAGACATGAGCGTGTTTTTCTACAATATCCATCCTCTTTTTGGGTAAAATGCTCTGCAAGCAAAAAGTCTTCAAATGTTAAATATTGTTCAAACACAAGCTGCTGCACCCGAGAAGTGCAGAGAGTAAACACTCTAAAACTGGCATGAAACGAAGACTTAGCATTTCACAGAATGGTTAAGAGGATCTTAGGAGACATTTGGTGCGGGTGGCACTTGGTGGTATGTACACATTTTTGTTTCAACCAAAGAGCTATTGACATGTGACATATTCAGTCTGGCAGATTTTTCAATTCTTTTTTTTTTCTCCAATTAATTTGTTTTGCCGTTTTCTATTATTTCTACTTCCTGGAATATGAAAGCAATCAGTTTTTCCGTGTTAAAAATGTAAATCAAAGATATTCTGAGAAAAACGATTGTTACGGAGAAAGGATCTTCTTTGGGGCAGGATGAGAACCTTTCCCAAGTTCAAGTGTTTTGGGGGCTTGTTAACAAATGAGGTGGATTAATTAATGGATCTTCTTTGTGTTACACATAACTCACAAAATGAAATATTTAAGAGGATAAGTAACAATGACAAAATAGGTAATTGTTTCTATGTTAATATGTTCATTAACCTTATTACTTCAGTTTTCTTGAAATGAAAGGGCCACCTTCCTTTCGTCAGTGAATGAACTCTTCTTCAACTTTGCTCATTCTGTCCTTCTTGCCAAAGAACGTATTGGTGAAATTCCTTGTTTTCTTGGATTTCTTTACCTTCTTTTCCAGTGAATACTCAGACTGAGACTCACTCAACCCAGGCATAACTCCATGACTCTTCCTTCAGTGTCTGTCTGAATCTGTAGCAGCTGCACTTTGACTTCAAGCAGCCTTAGTGAGACTACAGTCATTCCTGGGGTTGTCTGTGTTTTAGCTTAGCGGTTATTAACTGGATGACTATTCAGGTTTTGTGGTCTGCATCTGTCAGCGCTACACGTTTTTTCAGGCCATTCTCAGGTCATGTTGCATAAACATGCTATAAAGTGTGAAAATAGTCTCCAGACATTATACTGGAGGGCTCTTGTACTGCACATTCATATAAAAACATTCTCTGTTTAAGAAGTCTTAAGAAGTCATTTTTGTGATTTTATGATGTAAAGCACTTTAAAATGCCTTGTTGCTGAAAGGTGCTATGCAAATAAAATTGGATTGATTGATTAATAAATTACTAATCAGAATTTCTTAGAAATTTGGACTGACTTTTTTTAAATTTAAAAAAAAAAGCTGATGCTTTGTTTACCTTTATTTTTGTCAAATTACTGGTTAGAATTTGGAGAACCCTGCCTTTTTCATAGAGATTAGGTGACCTTTGTTGTTTTGGATGAATGAATGAAAATATTTATTTTAAGCTTTTTTTTTACACATCTTACCCAGGAATTGCAGCAAACTTGTCTGGATTTGTACATACACAAGAGTGCTTTGTTGACTCGACTCATTATGAGAACAAAGAATTTGGGTCCTGAAATTGATCTTTAATTCTATTTAATCTTCATTTATCACATATGTCCTTTCCCATCTATATTTTCTATAATTCCAGTTTTGTTGGTAAGCTGTGAATATTGGTATACATTTTTTTCTATCAAAATTTTATTGTTCAGAGATAAAGAAGAATCCTTAACCAATTAGTGAAAATGTCACATAGAAAAAAATGACACTGAAAAAAGGCCTAATGTTTTCCACAAAGTAAGACAACATTTTCCAGATCAGAGTTTTATATGTAGACTTAAAATACTATGCAAACCATTGTATTCTTTTTTTTATTTACATTTTCAGCAGCATCCCAACTTTTTCTGGAAGCAGCTTAATCTCTGAGCCACTTGGTCCCAAAATTGAAAAGCAAATTAAGAAGAGCCGTTCAAATTTCTTATTTTGTTTGCAAACATTGAATGTGTGACAGCTTGATATTTTTTTTTTTTCCCCTCAGTACCAAGTGTATCATCAACACTAAAAGATGCCACATGTTGTGCCAACTTGAACAGTAGCCATGATTTAATTGTGGAAAATCTGTTTCTTTTTTCTTTTTTCTCCAAAGTTAAAGCTCTCAGAATCACAGTCTTTGTTCTGATACATGTTAGAGGAACATTTTGCCTCATGATTCTTCTAATTGATGCATTAAAAGTATTGGAAAATGTTTAACAAGTGCTAAAGGGAGTATCGTACGTCACACACTCTGACCTGTTTGCGTGACTTGGGGTCAGTGTATTGATGGCAGGCACTTTTGAAGCTTTTGTCCCTCTCTGCCATTCTTTTACAGTTTCCTTTCACTGTTCCTCTATTATGTCAACCCAAAGCACAAATGTATCGTTGCATTTTCTGATTCAATGCGACAATAGACGCTGCCATTTTGCTTAGCCGCCTAGCTGCACAGTAGCCATCTGATCGTCACAATGAGCGTACTTTGCCATATCCGGGTCGGCACACAGCATGGGCCTTCAGAAAACAGAAAACTAATGGCTGTGCAGTGTTAACACAATGGGACACTCGTATTCAGACCGAGTCTTTATGAAACACTTTGTAGCCACAGCAGGTAGAAAGAGAAAGGCCTCCTGTCCCCTTCCCTCTGTACAAACAGGAAGAGAGGGGCAGAAAGAATGAAAGAGAAAGGGAGGGTGAAACTGAGAATAGGAAACATAAAAGAGGTTCAGGGTCTGGTAAATGACTGCCCAGTCACAATGAAATCCCTTCTACTGCTACTCTTTCATACCTGATGTTTGTACGTAACCACACTTGACATGCAGCATTTTCTTTTGCCCCGGTTCTTCCTGGCTTCTATAACCGGCACCTCAGCTTAGATGCTTTGTTCTCGTTGTGTCCTTTATTATGTTGTTAGTTAAACAGGCCCAACTCTCTTTCTCCCTCCACCCAGGACGAGCGCGAGGCCAGGGAGATGGTGAAGAGGGAACAGGATGAAGCCTATCGCTTGTCTTTAGAGGCTGACAGAAAGAAGGTACGTCCAGAATAAAGAGGATTTGTTGTTTTCTGACTTTGAAGTGTTTCCACGTTTACTGTGTATTTGATTTTTTTCCCCCCCAGCCAAGGCACACTTTTTGAAGTTTTTGAGAGTCTGAATTTGTTGCATGATGATAGGCAAAAAAATATTTATGCCCCTTATCACGTTTTTTTCTCAATAAAATAACAATTTTTAATGTCCTTTATTAGGATTATATGTTACAGGCCAACACAATTATTTTTTTTAATTTTGAGTGAATAGACAATGACCCATTTTGTTTTTAAATTTGATGTGGATTTGTATGTAAATCCATCTGGAAGTATTTTTGGGTTTTCTTAATTTTTCCTCAGGCAATACAACGGTGGACCAACTGATGATGAGCTTTTTACATCTTGAGACAGCAGTTTTTGCTTATGTTTTAGATTTAACTTATAAAATATTCTTCCACTACAGTATGCATCGGAATATACCAGACCTGAAATTTAAATCTTTCTTGATTAAAAAAGAAATATTACTTTATTATTTTTTCTTCTTTTTTTCTTGTTGAGAAGTTAAACAATAGGTACATTTACATGGATATAAGTAATGCCATCAATTTTCTTTAAAAGTGCTTTTAGAATGACTTTCAGTGTTGGTTTTCTGAAACGTGGAACATTCTTCCAAATAATATGATCTTTGTATTGTTTGCGGCAAACTGCAAACAATACTACTTACTGCTTTCTTTCACCAACAGTCTGCTTCTTGCCACTATTCATATTTACTAATATGATCTCATCTGAGGTCAGTTGTTTGCATGTAGCGGTATCAGAGTGAAGAAAGCTATAAAAGCACATGCCATGCCTTTTCAATTAGTATTTGTTGAAATTTTGAAAACCCATGTATCATTTTTCTTTCGCGCCACTCTGTCTCATCAGACCTCAATAAAACACATTGAAATCGGTAGAAATACTTTTGCAGAGCACTCCATTACTTCATGTGTAATTCGATTTGTGTATTCTGGATTAAGGACCTTGTGCATATCAAAGGGAACCAGGTGGTTCAGATCACTGCTAAAACATGATTAATAATTAAACAAGGAAAAGTGACACAGTCTTGGTAGTCAACATAGCAGCCATTTGTGTTTTGTTGACCCATTTAATGATTTTTTTTTTTTTGTTCATTCCCAGAGAGAAGCCCAGGAAAGAGAAGAAGCGGAACAAGTCCGTCTGGAACAGATGAGAAAAGAGCAGGAGGAGGAGAAGGAGGTGAGAACAGAGTCTTTCCACCGTATTTTTATGTGTTTCTGAGCATGTGCTCTGATCGCTTAATTAGATTGTGGTTTCGGAGAACGCTGCCAGTCAATGGACCCTGTGTGGTGAGGTTTCACAGCCAGATATCTATTTCAAATGAAGGAAATATCCTAATTATATCCAGTGCTTGTTAATGTCACCTTCCATAAACACTGTCATTGTTCTGTATAACTGCTTTCTATTGGCAACGCAGACAACACCATATTCAAACCTAGTGGGACAAAAGACGGCAGCAGGTCGAGGAGACTGGCCGATGCACAAACAAATGCACAACCTAAGCAAACACGCATATTCACTCCAAAACAATTATTGTCTGCAAAATAGGGGCAAATACACACAGGCAGACACAATGACATGCGCACAGGAAAGTAATAATTGTCAGTAATGAAGGCAGCGATGTTGTTCAGTCCAGATTAATACAGTGTAGTCCTCACTGATTGTTGTTTACTCAACAGCAGAAAGCCCAAGGCAGGCACAGGTATTGGGTGACCCGGCTCGCTCAGATGATTCGTCACTTGAGATAAACAAATGACAACAAAAGAGCTCCCGACCCGGGCTTCTTAATTATATCACTGTAGTGTGCCAACAATGCACAGTGAAAACAGTACATAATACCATGAATGGTACACCTACTGTCCTTCATGTAGTTCTGCCGAAATTAATTTTGTCCTCACCCAACTTCAGTGGTATTTACTGCCGCTGCTCAGCTGACAGACTATTAAATGGCTTTTGACTTTATCTAACCAGCAGACACAGGGTTGGTTTTGTTCGTTTTTCTACATTTATTAATAAATTAACTCCACTTATGAGCTAGACGGCAAAAATCTTTCTCAACCCATGAAGAAGTGTAGCATGCATTCGATTACTTAAAACACAGCATTAAATCTCAATTTTAAAGACATAAAAACGTCCATTTGGAAGAAAGATGATCTGATCGGAGTTTTGTGATCAATATCTCTCCAGTTTTGTAAACCTGCCGATACCAATTTTAGCCATTCATGATTTTTCTTTTAGAACAGTGCGCTGCAAAAACACTGTAAAACAGGGTTTGTTATTCTAAAACAGAACAGGGCATTAACAGTTAGCATAGCTAGCATAATTAACTGTAAACAATAGACACTGTTTCTCAGAGATTTTTGGTTTTTTTATATATTATATACAGGTTTAAAACTTTACTGTAACACATTCAGGATTCTCTGGTTGGATTTCATTCCTTCTATATGAGCAGCAGCCTGAGTAGACAATATACACAGATACAGTCTACTGGTTGTCATATCTTTTGCATATTTTTTAAACTTCTCACTCATAGTGAGAGTTGCAAACTTTGAGTCTTCAGTCAGTTACAACTTCCCTTCAAAGAGTGTTGTTATTGATACAACCTGTCCCATTTATAATTCAGAAGGATTTCATTCAAAAATATAGGAGTAAATCTATTTAACAATGATAGAAGATGTTACAACTTTACTGGCTTTTTTCGTGTTCTGCTCAGCTGAGAAATCAATCTGCTTTACGTTTTATTAAAAGATAAAACCTTCACAAGCTTAGTAGACTTTACATATAAAATAAGTGGAAGCGAGTAAATTGATATGGCAAAAATTTTTAATTAAAGGCCAAATTTATTCTAATCTTTAATCAATGTAAAGTTGCTTCCCCTATCAGAACAATTAATAGTGGCTACTCTGTTGAAATGTTTATATTTTCTTTCTTAAGCAGTAATTACTTTTGTTCTATAATACATCTGCATTGTCACCTGACTCTTGAGTATGAACGAATGAGGAACAGCGTGTTCCACCCTTTTATAATTAGCGATTACATATTTTGTTAGTTTACAGTTTTCATTTGGGTCTTCTGAGATCTAGCGTGCTGTGGGTTGGAGGAAGTGCAGACACAACAAAAAGCTCAAGCTGCCACCAGAGAGAGGGCAATGCTAGAGGGAATGCTTTCCCTGTGATTTTGTGCCTTTGTGCAAAGAAAAGGGAGATGAAAGTAAGAGCCTCTGAATTATGGGCGGGGTTGTATGTGAGCTGGCATTATTATTTACCTCCTTCATGGGGTCTTAGCATACAGTTGTGTGGCTGTCAGGTGCTCCTCTTCCCCCGGCTCGTCATCTGTTTGCTCTCTGCGGTCAGCCGAGCGGAGCTGCTCACGCAGGTGAATAGACGGAGAGATGCTCCTGATTATTTGTGCCAGGCTTCCTGGGCCCGGCGACTGACCAAACGCGTGTACTGTGGTTTCTTGTAGGACGCTGTCTCCCTTGTGTGGGTGGATATGCTTCTCTGTGGTGCTCAGTCACTGCATTTAAATGTCCAAAATGCTCACTTCTGCCTGCTGTGTGTGCGGGGCTGTGTGTGTGTGTGTGTGTGAGAGATTCTGTCCCTGGGGACCCCTTTAACTCAGTCAGCATCAGCTCGTGTACCTGGGGGAGCTGATGGCGGAGCGGCACGCGCCCTACCCTGCCCACCCAACACCAGAAGCTGCTAATGAGCTACTGTTGTACACTCTTATGAAATATAATTGCATTATGGTGTGTAAATAAAGCCGGGGCTTGTTGTCACAGCATATGCTCCCCGGCTGGCCAAACAGGAACAACAAGCGGGAGGCGGGTGACGAGGAGGTTGAGGGGTGAGGAGCAGAGAGAAGTGGGACGCTCAGGGGAGCAGCTGAAGCACGTTTTTCTGGAAACTCTGGAGAATTGATTAGCTTTGCTGTGAAAGATGACAGTTGATGTTTGTCTTTGTGCATTTTGATCCACACAAAGTCTGATGTAGAACATATTGCCACATTTATGTATCTCTTACCACATATTTAACTGTATCAAACAAAACTCGAAACTGTATTTTATGAAGAGATACTCGGCAGCATCAGTCTCAATTTAGTAGAACAAGAAGTCAGGGAATGAAGAAAGTTCACGCTTGGTGCTTTTTATCATACTTATTTGAAACTTGGCAACCTTCAGAGCTACACGAGGCTTTGGGGAACAAGGTGAGACACAGGGCAGCTAATTTAATAATAATCTAAATACAACTGGGTTGATTAATTTATGTCAATCTACAGAGAATCAAACTTTATTTTACATGTTTTGATATTTAAACGGGAAAGGCATTGTGGGCTGAACATCAAAGTAACATAAAATATTCCAAACTTTATTTTTTATTTTTATTGTCTTGTCCTTTCAGCTCACAGACACCATACTGGGTCTGGTTGACTTAAAGTGTCAGAGGCAGATTTACTTTTCAACATGGAGAAAATTAGACATTCCCTGTATTTCACGCTGGTCAGACCTCGATAACCAAGGAAATCCTAACAGTGGTGACAAAGAAAATAGTAAAAGTGTTAATACTATATACAAACTCTGAATATTTGTTGCATTTTCTGTCTATAAATGAGTCTCTGCTGACAAAATTTGCCTAAGAAATAAAACTTCACTACTCAAATTACATTGAGTAGTGCTACTGTGCTGCTAAACACCACATATTAAGTATTGTCAATCAAATTTTTAGATTTTATTTACGTTGTCATGGAGCAAATAGTTGAACAGCAAAGTAGAATCCCAGGATACGTTTTTGTTTTTTCAAATATTGTCCATTAAAGTTTATCATTATCCTGGTAATGAGTTATCACAAAGTTTGTATTATTCACCCGGTGCGTGACGAACAATACCTCATTTCCCATCCATATTATTGTTTGAACAGGTTTTTCTTTGTTGCCAATTTTTTGTCGCATGTAGGTTTTCATATTAAGTGTCTTTTTGCATGTCTAAAATGTGCAACACCTTAAATTAGACCAGCCAGTCGTCCTTCACATGCCTGAACTTTGTTTGACATACAGCTAAAGGTAAGTAAACGCTTGTACGATTGTAAAACACTAAAAAGGCTATCAGTTTGTATAAATTGTTTTGATTTACAAGTCAAGATAATGCAATCTATGCTAAATTTGCTCTTAAGCTGTTAAAATAAAAAATTCTCTAAACAAATGTGATTGGCTTGTGAAAATGGGAAGCTATAGTTGAATCCAACCAGTACCTGAATGCAAACTTGTCTGCTGAGCACCGTCAATAAAATCATGTAATTACAAATTATAACAACAACTCTGGTTTAAATTTTTTGTTTTGTTTGTTTGTTTTGGGGTTTTTTCAGGCGATTCGTTTGTCGTTGGAGCAGGCTTTACCGCCCGAGCCTGATGAGGAGTCGGTAGAACAAATCAGCAAACTGAGAATCCGCACGCCGAGCGGCGAGTTTCTGGAAAGGCGTTTCCTGGGCAGCTGTCGGCTCCAGGTCCTCTTTGACTTTGTGGCCTCCAAAGGATTTCCCTTCGAAGAATTCAAGATCCTCACCACCTTCCCTCGTAGAAATGTGAGCATTCTGCATGTTTTCTTACCAATGTGAAATAACAATGTGGAAACTGAAAACTCTTGCTCATCTTGGTACATGTACAAATTGAATTTGGAGATCATTCGCCACCATTTACTGAATTTTTTTTTTTTTTTTGGTAAGCAGTTTTAAATTGCAGAAAAGAAACAAAGCAGAAAGAAACCCATTATACTTAACCAGGTTCATGTGTTTCACTTTTTATTATTTTTATTAACCGAAACCTCCAGGATGGCCTTTCTATTCTCATATTGTTTTGAGGTTTCACCTAAATTCACACAGCATTATCATTTGATCCTGGTATTTTCTCTGATTTAACACATTCAGCTGCAGTTTGGCTTAAATAATGTCACATTTTTCTCCTGCTGGCGATGCTTTTCTGCAGAACAGTTTGCCGAAGTACTTGGCTAACGTTAGTGTAGTAAGACTTGATGATGATTTAGTTTGGTAGAAGATTTTAGTGTGGTTATCACTTTTAAATCTTTAGAAAACGTTCTCTTGTTTTGAAAACTTTGTGGGGAATGGGAGTCACATTGCATAACTTTCGTAGATCTGAACTTTATCTACAGCCTTAAATTTAACATGATGAAATGTGTAGAAACTGTGATGGCAGTACAACAAAATAAATTTAAGTTTATTCAGGGATCCTGTTTCAAATGTTTAAAAATGTCTTTATCAGGACTCAAACTGGTTCAAAACATTCCTTCGGTACATTCATACGGTGAACATGCTCTTGCTTGCTGGAAACAGCTTAGATAAAATGCAAAAGAAATGAGGTCTAGGTGTTTTGGCTCATCATGAAGCCGCACAGGGAATTTGGCATTAGCGCTAAGGCTAACTGGTGGGGTAGCATGTTAAGCTGTACATTAGACATTACCAATAGAACAGAAACTCAAATGGTTTGTTAAATTTGATTGAAAACCGCTATTACAAAGATGTAAGTGCTTTAATCCTCCTTTCTGTTGTCCACTAGAACAGAGCTACACAGCAGGTTTTGACATATGTTAAGTTATAACGATCATCTCTGCTGGAAAACTCTTCCGCTGTAATTGGCTGTTTCAGTTGGACACGAGATAAATCACAGGCAAACAGCGGGGATTATGGTAAAGATAATCCGCTGTAATTTTCTGATGATTCAGTTTTTCTATCTCTTTTTCTCTTTCTGCTTCCATCTTAGTCCTGCTGTTTTACACTGTTGCAGTGCTGCTGCACTGGTGCCTTCGTTTTCTTGCTTCTGAGCTATTAAAACGTTGAGTCTGTCTCTGCGTCCTCCTGTTTCCATGTATTATTTAGTGAATATTAATTATTATCGGTCCGTTGTCCCTGCAATACAATTTGGCAATGTTAGGATACAGTTGTCAGCACTAACAGCAGTAGAGTCTCCTTGGCTCTTCTATTAATGCCTGGCAGCAGTCAGTTAGCTGCAACCAGTCATTAGAGGGCTTGGTCGCCACGCTCCGTGGTAGCGAGCTAATGAGCGCCGCTCTAACTACCAGTTTAATTAGCCATGCTGCTAGATTTCCATTAATCAGGACAGGAGTGCACGTTGAGGGGTGGCAGTGGTTGCAAAGAGGTGTGTGAGCGTAGGCTTGCCCAGGCAGAGCGCCATCGCCGTCTGCAGAGACCGTCAGGGCACAAACACCTAACACACACATTAACGCGCAGCTCACACTCCCGTTTCGTCGGCTTCGCACAATTCAACACATGCACAAATATTTTCAGGCAAACACATGCCCCGCTCACAACTTTGTCACTTAAAGGATTCACAGTTGTCTCTTTATAATCAAGAGTAAACATGTGTTTGAGACAGAGATAAAGATGTGCCTGCGTCGCAGATGAAATTCCAGCAAAAACAGGATGGCAGGCTTAGAGGAGAGCGGGGGGAGGGAGAGGAGTCGGAAGAGGATGGTGATTGCAGAGCTGGTGAGGGAAGAGAACAGAAAGGACAAACGCTTGAACAAAGAAAAGATTTAATCAGAGAAACAGTCTGTAAGACAAAAGGATAGAGAAGACAAGTGGCGGCGATATTAAAAAGTAGAAAACGGGAGATAATTCCAGGAAACCGAAAGGCGAGCAGCCGAGTGTCAGTGCCAGTAGGAGGCTGCGAACACAGGCCCCCGTCTAATCCGGCAGCTCTGTGTTGTAATTAAATGAGAGGGAGCATAGAAAGCTCCCATCCCGTCCAGACGCTCTCACTGTTGCTCTGCCAGGCTCAGAGGATAGAGGATAGAGCACTATTGCATTTGTAAGACCGCACAACTGTTGAAACCTTCTTTAAGTTTTCCGTTTCTCTTTGTGCTGCTTCACTATTTCTGTCTCTTCAGCTCATTTAGCTTTGCAGAATCCAACTTCAGAAAATTATTTGGAGCCAAGTTATGATGGCATTCTCCAGGATCAAAATCTCACTTTAGTTTTGCTTATGTATATATCTCATTGCAGACCTTGTTTCAGCTTGACTTTTAATGACTTGAATGTTTAGAAATGTCTAATTTACGAATCTGCAACCTTCCTTCTCCCTTAGCCAGTGTCTATTAGTCTCCACATTTTGGACTCAATGTCTTCGTCAACATTTGGTATCAGAGGCTTATCTCTTCAGCACTACAGCAGGCCTTACACTGGCATCATTTGTACCAGGCTTAGCCGTGCTCAGGGAACTAACCCTTCCTCCATTTCTATGACTGTCAGCGGGTTTGATGAAGAGCGGAGGGAGGGGGAGGGTTGAGCGGCTCAGTGTTTCAGTTTTCAGCTCTTCATTCAAGAATTTCCCCTCCTTTGATACTTCTCAAAGAGGAAAAAAAAGGTCTTCTTCCTTCAGCATGCGGCGAAAATGTTTAGGCTGCCATTAAAACGGTTTGCAATAGGCGCTTCCTGTGCGGCCGCTCGCACAAACCCAAACAATGTCAAACAAATGTATCGGGTTTTCTCAACGTGATACTGTAATGCATGTCACCTCCTCGTAACGCTCCGTCCAGCGTTGGACTCCTATGTAAAACGAGAAATGGAAAAAAAATAAATAAACGGTGACAAAGAAAGACGCTGTTGTCTGCGCTGAAATGGGTTTTACATCTGCTACAAAACCGGGTTTTGTTTTTCTTGTTATCTGAAGGTGTCCTGGGACGACTTGTGGGAGGTTAATAGCCTTTACTTTTAATAGTTTGTTGTTTTTTTTTTGTGGGGTTTTTTTCTAACAGCATTTTCATCTTATATCAACACCAGCACTAACATAATTCAGTGTTTCTTTTTCTGAACATAAAGAAGGATTTTGGTCTCGAAATCGCTTTTCACTCAACGTTTCGTTTTGTTTATTGTTGCTTTGCTGAAAGATTTTTGGCAGTTTGGTACACTGTTACTGTTATCAGAGAAATCTGCGATAGGAGGAAGTTTATTCTGGATTAGAAGCCAGTAGATGGCGTTTTGTAAAGATTTGTGGATTTTAGATTTAGACACACACCAACCAGTTGGCCAGAGATGGGACAATTTTCCTCAGAAATCTGATTAACTGAAGTTTTTCTTCACCATGTATGAAACGCGTCAAAACTTAAGAGCTCCCACTGTTTTTGTTCTATAAATGCTTTCTTGACCATGGGAAACGTTTGGGTTCAATAAGTCATCTTAAGGTTTGGGATATACACTTTGATGGAGAAAAGATTATCTACTTATTTATGTAATATTCAAAGTTACCACCTCTTTTAAAGAAACGGCAACACATTTTTTTTTATGTGACGTCGTTGTAAAGAAAAAAGCCCAAACGTCTGAATTGTTCAATATTCCAAATCAGTCCGTCATACCTCATTTAAAAAAAACAGAAGAAACCTTTGTAGGATTCTCTACCACTAAATTAGAAGTAGTCTGTTTACATCTAACACAAAGTCAGAGTTGAAAGCACAAACTTTACAGAGATTAAATGTTATGTAGCAGATGGTGTGGCTCATATTGCTCTCTGTTGTGAAAACTATGACATCTGAATGTGCTTATGCGACTTCCCAAATCGCTTAATTTTATTCGGAATATTTTGTGGCACTTATTGAGTTAATGACAGAAGTTGCAGTGAAAAGGAGAAACAGGATTTTCTGGCAATCTCTTGGCGAACAGCAGCTAAATCAGGTGCCTCACAGCTGAAGAGCATCGAAGCTAAAACAGCAGAACAGATTCATCGTGTCTCCAGTGATTCTCTAAACTCTGTAAATCATCATATACAGTAAAGGATGCAACGTCGCCCACATTTCCAGCTGAAAAAGACCAGATTTGTGTGAAAATATACCTAAAAATGGCTGCCGTTTTAAAGACAAATTGGGCGGAGTTATTGGGGTTTGAATGAGTAGAGAACAGTTTCTGCTTTGATTGTTCAGTTGTATTTTTGAACAGAAACATTGTGAAGAAAAATCACTTCTTCAGCGCAGGTTATTTGAAAATATCTTTAAACATTTGTAAAGAGAAAATTAAGCGCTCAACTCTGAGTTTTTAGCTTTCATTGGTTTTTCCTCATCACTTTAAACTTCCCCCAAACTTAGATTCTTAGATTCACTTCTTATTCACATTTAAGTTGATTATTTAAGAACAAGCTGCCTTCTCCTCGCTCCTCTTTCTTTCTCTCCTCCTTTTTTTCTATTTCTTTTTCCTTTAAATCTTCAGTCCTCCCCCAGTCCAGTCTTTTTCCTCCGTCCTTTGAAGTGCCGTACTCTTTTCTGTTCTGCTCTGTTCACGCCCCAGCACTACATGCTGTCAACGCTCCTGGCAGCAGATAATGATCTCCCACTGCTTTTGTAATTGGCCAAATAAACACTTGACAACACTAGTTTAAAACAGACAAGTTATTTGGTTTTAATTAACATAGCAGGGCCTGTAATGGCTTCATTAAAAATGCGTTATTTCAGCTGCACGTCTGATTGCGCTGGAAACGGACATCTTGAGGGCCCTGTGTTTATTTTGCCTTTCTTCTCTTTCACAGCAGAGCGTTGCTCGGTGTCGCCTCCTCTCTTATCGGCCTGCTTTATTCATTTCTTTCCAGTGACGTACAATCGTGCTGTTTATTTTAAAACTCACATTAATAGCTAATTATGCGGTTTTAACTGTGTTGAGACACCCTGTTCCTGTGATGGTAAATACACAGATTTTATTTTTATTTATTTTTTTTTCTTCTTAAATAAGGGAGCCGAGAGAGAGAAAATTAAAGATTGTGGAAAAGCCCCCATCTGTTTTCTTGCTTGGATCCAATTTTTAAGTGAGGCTTTGTAATGCAAGGTATCACATTTATCTCTCTTATTATCTCTTTAAAATTGATCTCCAGTTTAAAAACAAAAAGTTAATTTAGCTCTTTTTCTGTTGATTTATGGGATTTTTCTCCCCGTTGTTAATTAGCTCCAGATGTTATCCTTCTAACTGTTAGGTGAGAGGCTCAAAATTCGGATGGCATATTTTCAGCCCTCCTCTAATTCCACTTATTGATTTCACTGTCTGATTTAAAAGTCATATTGACTCGAGGTTAGATGTTATCTCTGTCCTGTTTTGCATGACTGCATGTGTTTATGAATGCTTGCGTGGCCGCATAGGCAGGAGAAGAGAGAATATGGCTTAGGCAGAGCAGAGGAAAAACAACAGCTTTGTTTGTTGACAGATGCCTCCATGCTTATGGTCTGTTAATTGGATAACAATGTAAACAATCACCGATGGCGCCCGTCTCCTGTGTCAGTGTGGCATGTTGTTTCCCTGCTTCTCTTTTTCAGAGTCAGATGCTGCTCTCCGTCCCTGGTGCACTCACAGGCACAAACCCTTTCCACCCAATTCTACTCTCAGAACACACACGCACACACCCGTGCCGTTTCTGCACACACACCTGCTCCACCACAAAGCCTCATTTACTCCTACCTGATGCTGCGGTGTCACAACAGCCTGTCGGGTTCATTAGCATGGCAGCCATTTGTGACGCGCCGCTCCTGTGGTGGGAAAAGGAACGCAGCGGTCCTGTTCGCCATTTTTTTTCCTCCTCCCACCTTCGGAGGCTCACGCACACACACACACACACACACACACACGCTCTCTCCACAGCCCAGAACCCTGCGGGGGAGTCAAGAGTCTAAATGACACATTGAAATGAGGACGAGGAGATGAAAACACGATCCCAACTTCCACACGGAGTGACATTTTCAAACACCTGTGGGAGATGGAGAGTTTATCTCACGCTGATATATCCTCCCAACCTTCCCCGATGTCTCTTGCCCTCTTTCTCTTTTCTCACCATTTCACAGCCTAAAGCGGGTCAGCTCTCTAGGAAAGAAAAGCATAAATGATTGGTGGTGAACTAATAGAACAGTCGACTACATAAAATAGAACATATATTTTTCTCCTGAATGTTAAATAATCAATTTAACATCTTAGTTAAATACATGCTATTAGATGTGTCGTTAACTTATTTTTTATAGTTCATAATAGTGCTTAGAAATGTATTCATAATTGTGGAAAAAAGGGTCTGTAGGAGTATTAAATGTAACTTACTACAATAGTCCTTTTGTAATATCATGCACTCTACACACTTTAAAGCTAAACCTATATTTAGCAGGTGCTTAGTCTAAATTTTTGGTTAATCCTACAAATAAAAAAAGAAACAAACTGCAGTTAATAAATGTTACACAAGTTAGCCCAAAGTTAGTCACACCCCTGGCAGATTTAGGCTTAAAGTAATTTCTTAATGGTACCAACATGTTTCTTCTCACTGTAAATAATGTTACTTAAGCGGTTCAGGTAGAATCCTGAATTGAATCTGATGGAGAATTTGTGGAGAGGCCGAAAGATTAGGGTGATGGCCCAGAGGCCTTCCGGCTTCAAAGATAAACTATCAAAAATCTCATGAGATTTTAGTGTTGTCATGCCAAAAAAAATATTCCCCTGTTCATTTCAAATCGTATAGATAATTTTTGATTTATAATTGTTTTAAAGAGTTCATACAATTCACTATATTTTGAACGAACAGCAATTTGACAGCGGTTTCTTTTTTCCTGCCAGGACTAAAAATTATTTTGGGCCTCGCTGTTAAAATATTGCTTTACCTGTTATCAGTATGTTGCTACACACTGCTTGTCAGCTGGCTGAAAGATGGGTATTTCACTCTTTCCTTACTTACACTAAAGGCAAATAGGAAAATAATTTCTGTGTTAAAAGTATCTGCTTGTTATGCTTGTGTTACTTGACAAAAATCAGAATAACAAACGAGGAGAATATATATTTTTTTTTTTACGAATTTGGGAACTACTAACATTTATCAGCCGTTCATTCTAAATGTTTAACCCAGTCAATAAATTTAATCTATTTTATAATTTGAAAAGTTATATTCAGTTCTCTGTAATGCATTAGCAGATTTCTATGTAATATTTCCTCATTTAGTTTTGAATAAAAGCTTGGATCATACTGTTTGAACTCGTTTTAAAATTATTTTTATTAAAGATTATAATAGAGTAATGACCACATAACATCCCAAGCCTTTTTAGACACTTGTTAACCCAGAAATTCTCCCTCCCTGTGACTGAGCCACAACTCTAACATTAATAATAAAGATCTGTGTAATTAGCCTGTGGCCGGTGAGAATAAGTAGAGTTGTGGCTCAGTTCACGGTCACTGCTCATATTTCTCTGCCTACGACTGTCTGTGTGAAGACTGTGACTTTACTTGTTGGGGGTGTGACCTTTACGGCACTCTGCTTGCCCTCTGACCTTTCTACAGCAGGTACAGGGAGCCGGCTAATTATCCCGCTGCGAGGTTAGGGAAGGATTCCTAATCAGACGGGGCTGATGCAGCAGTGATCAGATAAGCCCCGGACACATCTCGGTGTCACACCACCTCGCCTGCTCAGCCCAGGTGTTAGATTGGCCCAATGTAACACTAAACCTCCAGTGATTAGCTGACATAAGCTAAGAGGCCCACAGGGGTGGCTGATGTCAGGGAGAGTCGGGTTGTCCTGTTTGGTAAAAAACAGCTCAGAGCCCCTTTATGTGAGCTAACCTGATCAGTGGCGCTGTGGGTGGTACAGCGTTACTCCTTTCTACAGAATTACTTTTATGAGGAGCATTCAGCGCCGCTAAATGTTTCTCTCCTTTACACCATTAGCAATGCTTCTCTTTGACCTTTTTCACTGCTTAAATTAGTCCTTATTAGTCGTTTAAAAACACGTTGGTTAATTCTCTCTCTCTCACTCGCCTCTCTTGGCCTGTAATCTTCATCAGTTTGTTCTGGATCGGCGCTCTTTTAAGAAAACAAACCAAAACGTTCTCTCAGGGTAACTGGAGTCTCACTGCTCACATTTCTGCTTAAACCTTTTTTTTTTTTTTGCAAACATTATGTTAGAATAATACACACACACACATAAAACTGCAGCTACATTGTTCTCAAGTATAAATCCCTGGAGATCTCTGACTAGTCAGTCGCAGAAGGGTTTTAATGGCAGTGAATTGACAGAAGCAGTTCTGACTTAATAAGGATAAATCTGAAGAGGCGGCTGAAACGTTTTAGATCTGGTGGGAAAACAGATTTGCAGTCAACATTTAGTTATGTTACAACTTCTAATTCCAATGTGTTTGGATTTATATGTGGTGCCTATGAAAAACAAACGTTTTCACTTCACATAATGAACATTTTGGTGTGCATTCATATTTAGCCAAGTCCTCTTCCGGTTTATCAAATCTTAAGTTGGCATGTGGGATATGAACTTAAAATACAGATGGACTCCAATAATTGGTTTGAAGACTTCTGAGGTCAAGTGGTTGTGCTAGATTGTATTTTGGGCTTGGCTTGGTAAAAAAAGTTCACCTCACTTAAGCGTTTTTGTTTTGTTTGGGGGTTTTATGCACAACCATAACATCTCATTGTTGTGAGATAAAATGTGGGAATGTTCAGTGGGTATGAATAACTTTGCAAGCCTTTTGCAACTTTTATGGTCCCGCTTTTAGGGCAAACTGGTTTGGACTTGTTCTAGTTTAAAAAGTAAACACACTAGGCACTGAGAGAGCGCATTATTCTGCATACACTCTAAAAAGTATGAATTCTTTTGGTTTATTGATGACAACTTACTTTTTTATGCTGAATTAACTCAAAAGCTACAGATTTTTAACTTAAAGAAACTTTTTACAGTGATTTTGTTTGGGGGGAAAAAAAAAACGTTTTATCCCGCGTTCATATTTTACATTTGACATCATGACTCGAGCTCCTTTAGGACAGATCCTGAACCAACCACGTTCACTGGTGGCGCAGCGTTAGCTCACAACCCGCCTTAGTCCTCGACACGGCTGTCGCAGGTTCACTTCCCGGCCTGATGTCCGTTGCCTCATGGTGCCCTCTCTTTCGTTATCCACTTCCCTGTCTAATTATTCTCAAATAAAGGTCGCATGAGCAGAAAAAAGAGGAACTTTAAAAAAAAAATTAGTTTACCATTTTATTTGAAGCAAACTAAATGATTTGAGTAATGCTGACTTAAATTTGTCAAGTTAAACCAACTTAATAAATTATGTTGGATACAATTAACTGAATTACTTGTTACCAAGTGAAGCAATTCCATTAAGATGGTTCGACTATTATTTTTTCAGTGTAGATGAGTATATTTACATCTAAAATGCATTGTAAGTGTAGAACATTCATTTTGTACTTTTATTTACATTTGCAAGAATTGTGTTTGGCAACACTTTATTTGAAGGAGTGTGAATATGACTAATATGACACAGTCATAAACATGACATAACATCTGTTATGAACATGAAGGAGTCTTTATGAAAGTCTATGACTGTTGTCATGAAGTGCCAACTTTGCATTAAAGTGTCATTATTTACCAAACAATGCAAATTTTGCACTTTTAATGCAACTTTTAAAGTAATTTTCCATTAAAAGTGTCATTATTTACCGAATGACACTTCATGACAACATTCATAAAGACTTCCTCATGTTCATAACCGGTTCTTTGTTATATTTATGATAGTGTCATATCAGTCTTATGAACAACCCCTTCAAATAAAATGTTACCTTGTGTTTTAATTGTGTTGAAGTAATGTTGCTTATTTTGACCACTATTGAAATGAACCACTGGCTTGTTCCAGGACTTTTAATCTGAGACGGCCCAATGTTCCCCACACCTGTTTCTCCTCAGATCACCCAGTTGAATCCCGGGTCGACTCTGCTGGAGGCCAAGTTGTTTCCTCAGGAGACGCTCTTCCTGGAGGCTAAGGAATAGGAGCGGACCCTCTGAATGCTGAGAGAACCCACTCACTGACTAATGAACTGGCTGGACGCACACTAGTCGCAGAGCGTGGCCCCCTCCTCCTCACAGTCTGGGCTGACAATACAAACACACATATGCTGCCATCTCTCAGACTACCATACACTGGCATGCACATCCAGTGACACACACACACACACACACACACACACACCTACGCACGCAAACACACACGATCAAATAAGCTGTTCTGCCCAAGGCCTGTTTTGTGGTACATGAAAGTCTGGTGTTGCACAGAGAAGAAAGGACAATGTCACAAGCACACAGCCAAATTTTCACCTTCCCCGAATCTCTGTCCATCTTCCTCAATTGTTCACACACCTGACAACTCCAAACTGCTGTGTCATGGATCTCTCTCACAACACAGAGAACAATAACAGTGCTGAGAGACTAAGTAGACAAATCTTTGTCACAGAAAAAAAAGAGAATAAATAAAAATTAAGGACTTCTTCCCCTGTTTCCTCATTTGACGCACCAAGGCCGCTTTTTTTAGGTTTTTGTGTTTGAAATACAACTGAAATGTTAAGATTGTAATAAAATGAATATCACAACTAGAAGTTGCCCTCTAGGTTGGGGTGCCTCATCTCCACCTGTAATTTACCCCATTAGCCTTTGCCTAACTCCCCGTTTTGCCCGCAGGGACGGGACTCCATGTCTCTCTCTGCTCCCTCTGGTTTTAACATGCACTGCTCCACACGCCAGGTTGATCCAGTTTTATTAAATTTCTCCTTAGTTTAAATTTTTTCTGACATTTTTTCAGTTTGATGCTGTATTAGTTTTAGTTTGATATACATTATATAAAATCTATGAATACAAATGTCCATTTGTCCTGCCCAGAAATCTGTTTAAACATGCCAGACACACACCCTCCCATCATTTACTTACTCAACTTTTTCAGGAAGACATTCATAAATTTATCCTGATAATTCAAGTGGGAATGAGGGATGCTTTGTACACCAATGATCGACATGAATGTCATTCATTTAGTCTTTTCATTATCTTTTGAACCGTTTTGCTTTCAGACACAACTTCAAGGATTTCTTTAAGACAATAATTGGGCTCACAAATAGAATTTATGGTTTATTTTCTCGAATGCACATAATATACATACACGTTCTAATAAACGCATTGCCAGGGCACCAAAACAAAAATGGTCACACACAAACTCTCACATTTCCACAAAAACCCAGAGTTATGCCGTTTGTGGAAAGAGAATGAACAACCTAAAATTTAACCAAATATTACTGGATATATTTGAGGCCGAATGTCGTAAATTCATACTCAATTTTTTGTTGAAAAGCTACTTGCATCAATTCACCCTGGAAAAAAACAAAACATCTTCAACACATAAAAAAACAAACAACGAATGACATTCTAGTCGTGGAGGACTTCAAAATTCACCTGCAATAGTAGCAAGGTTCACGTTCCCAGGAACGTTTTAGTTTCTATAAGATGACGCAACTTCCTGGTTATTTTCTTATGGTGATCTTGTTGATGTTGATGATGGTTCTATGGGTCAGAGAACCATCATGCCAACTCTTTCTGGAGAGAGTAAACTTGTAATCATAGTCATTTGTATTTTTTAAAATTATTGTCCTGCTTTAGTTTGCGCCAAAGTTTGAATATGCAAGACCACAACTTACATGCAGACCTTTTGTTTACCTCTCTTAACAAATGTTTTAATATCCTCACTCTCACGCCACCTGCTAATATCAGCCACTGTGCTTGATGCCTCTAGCGAGCCGAGATCACTGAGGCTTAGCCCTCCATCTGCAGCAGGGCTCCTCTGTCAGCCCAAGGCAAAGTTGGAGAAAGACGGGTCCAAAACTTCCTTTTTCGAAAATGTAGCGCCTTCATTTAATGATTCCCCCCTCTTGTAATATACTCTCACGTCTTAAACAAGGTGAAGTCATGTCCACTTTATAAATTAAATAGCTCATTTTCTTTTCGTGTAATTAGGAGTGAAAAATTATGTTAAACAAGATCAGCGAGATGGACAAGATATAACTTTTTGATTTTATTCTGACACAATCTAGGGATATTTATGATTTATTTAAAAATAAAAACTCTTGTTGGTTAGGTTTTTTTTTTTATTCTTTTATGCTGACAGTTCAAGATGGTTTTCCACCAACTTTCTCACTATAATAAACATTTTGGCACTTTCAGTAACATCTCCGAGGAAAAGTGTAAGTAGTGTTGAAGATAGGGGCAAACTGATGAGCCACTTTCTTTTTATGTAAATCTTGATCTTGCTATTTCTTAAATTATTTCTTTAAACTTCTAAAAAAAAAAAAAAACCAGAATAAATCAGAACAAGTTTTTAATTTAAATTGGCAATACATATTTGGCAATTTGTACCTCCCTTTTGTACCTATAAACAAGCCATTTTATTCTTTTTTTATTTACCCATAACATTTCTTGAAAATGTAATTTAGTAGTAAATTTTTCTAAAGATTTTATGTAACGCCCCATTTCAACCGATTATGTGTCTGACCATGCTTTGGGTGAGCTAATAATTACACAAATGACAGATTATGATCAAATCTAAGCAACCTCCTAGTGATATGTATTTATAGTAATAGTAACACAACCACAATTTGTCTCTGTAGATTGTGTATAGATTGTAAAAGCAAACAAAAACCACCTTTAAATTATCATTTGTCAAAGCAGGTGTGACCAGAACTTTAGTCTCCACACTGATGCTGCAGTTCTTTCTTTTTCTCCTAAATACGGTCAGTAGCTTCATACAGAAAATGGCTGAGTTAAATACTGCAGCCCATTGTTACCCAGTTTTTTAACTGTGTAATCTAATACACACTCCGAGCTCTGCATTTATTCATTTTTTTGCATCAGTGCGCTAATGAATGTCAGTCTAACTTCTAATGACAGATCTGGTGACTTTTCCTCACTTCAAGCTGCTGCCTTGTAGCTCTAATGTTTTTTCAGAGCTATTTCAAATCATTTGTAAGGTTGTTCAGTTATTAATGCATTAGTCAGTTTCTGTGTGGCTGTTTCTTCTCACGCAAAGAATGAGTCGACCTAATGCGCTCAGTCAGCCTCACTTCCGCCGGTTCAGACAACTTGTCTGCCTTCAGGCCCAATTAATACACTGAGGTGTGAATCCTGATGATGCACAAGAAAAGAAAGGTTTGTTCACCTTTGCTAGAATCCATAGTTAATAAAATGGGAACTGGTTTTCATAAGCTGTAATAGGTTGCTACCATTTTCAGTTTATACTTAAAGGGAAGCAGTTGCAGGGAATCTCCACTGGTTTATCATTTGCACACTCAATTGATCGAGATTAATTTCTCTTATCAATCCTTTCCTACCAACAGACGTCTGTTCTGTGCAATTGTTGGACTGTCTTCCCTTTTCTACATGTTTGGTTGTTGAAAGCTGTGTGGGGTTTTAACTGCTTCTGTCATCACTTTTAAACTTTTTGTTTCGAAGCTGCAACTTTGGTACGTTTCCACCTTGTGTGTTGATTCTTTACATAACATAGTTATCTAAATGTTGAGCCAGTAGCAGGTGAAATCTGAGAAACATTTTGCAAACCATCGTGATGTGGAAGGACATTTCAACTGCATATTACTGCAGGAGTATATTTTACTGTTTCTGATCACAAAGGTGCGTTAGAAAGGGAAGGTAGGTTTAATTACTGCTGAAACTAGCATCATCTGACATCTGACAGGACTTGATAATCTACAAATTGTCCATCATGTCCTCAGATTTAGACACACCTAACACTTGTTAAGACACCAACATGGACAGCGAGATGGGAAATAGTCTGACAGCAGCTTCACACAGAGTGAACCCAGTTAATGTTTTACAACTTAGTGTCGAACCTAGAAAGCGTTACTCTGTTTGGTGTTTGAGTAATTCAGGGTTTTCCGCAGCGCTGTGCTGTGGCTGCAGAGGCACGCGCGGCTAGGGGCGAAGGCGAGCTCAGAACGGACTGAGGAGTTCAGTGAGCGTGAAGCTGAATGTGGTTATGAAAGAGCCAGACAGGTGCATGTCTGCGCCTCTGTCAGAGTGCGTCGTCCTCAGGGAGCGGCACGCATAGCGCTGCTCCTCTCAACTGTGAGATTACAGTTTCATGCAGCTCTCTGGATGAATGTGCACAAGCATGTTTGCACATTTTGCTGCGAACGATGATGGTGATGCAGTCGGATAAGCCCATGAGACATAATGGTATTCCTCTCTTATACCTGACAAAACTTGTCATAATATATTTCTGTACTGCTGGTAGAAGTCAACAGGTTTATGTTGACGTATATACAAAACCAGTTGGTCTATACATTAATGCAAAACAGAGATTTGATTCTCAAATTACAAGCTTCAGGCCTGCTAATGTGGGAAAGACGCTAGTTAATTCAGATCCATTTAGCTGTTGTCTTTTGCTCATCGGTCATGAATGGAGACCCTGATGCAGACCCACAACTTCCAAAATATTATTTTTTCTGATTTTTTTGAATGAGATCCCAAGGTACTCCCAGGCCAGAAAGGAAATTATTCGTAATCCAGCGAGAAACTTCAATGTGTTTATCAAGTTTTTACATGATTGACCAACACAAATCGTTGCATGATTGTGGAAAGAAAACCAATCATAATTTCCACAGTCTATTACCATCTATATTTAGCCCATTTTGCTCTGACTCTCCTAATATTTACTACCTGGCAGGGACAGATAGAACGGCGTCACTTTAGAGTTGCAGTTTTATCTATTCTCTGTAGTCTTACATTGCAATGAACAGCATGCCACAATTTGAAGTAATAACCAGGGGAGGAGACTGTTTTGTATCCTGCTACAAGGTATTGGCTCAGAGAGCTGAGTCTAAACATTTGCCACACTTTTCAGAATTTTTGCTGAATAAAAATGTAAAACCCAAACGTAATTTTCAACCCCCTTCAAGTGATGCGCTAGTTTGCGCTACACACAAAATCCCAGTAAGATTTTGCAGTTGTGACAAAAGTAGAACTTTAAGGATTATGAATACTTTTGCTCAGCTCTGAATTTTCCCTCTGGTGTCCTGGGATCGCCCTGGGATCTAAGTGAATGAGCTGATGTGCTTGGGATGCCTGGGCTTCCATGTTGAACATGTTGTGGCCAAAAACCTGTTTTCATATAAATATAAAAAGATTTTTAAGGAAATAATTTTCCACTTTTTTATCTTCAATATTCATTGTTCAATTTCAGATTGCACAAATGGTTCGTCTTTCAAAACCAAAAAAAACAAAAAAAAAAACGACCAACTCCCCTATTTCAGAGGATTTGAGCACATTATGTTGACAAACACGAGGTATTTTCTTTTAAAGTGTGCTCTGGCTTTAGATGGATGTCTCAATCAGGGCCTGCCTGAACTGATCGCTGTGGACGAGGGTCAGGAGAAAGCGTGATAATGAGCTCACTCTGCCGGCTTCCCCAGCTGCAGATCCATGATGGCAACATCAGGTTGCTGTCTTGCCTCTGTGACGACAAAAGAGGAAAGCGTCGATGATGTTTAACCAGCCCCGCCGGGGTCAAGAATGCAGCCCACTGGCGACGAAACAAAATTCCCCAAGTGCTCTGCCCTCCTTCCTTTTGAAGTGAGACCCTCTGAAATCTCAGAGGCCGGCCGATCCATGAATCGACGGATCCTTGCCTGAATCCCAGACCGGCCTAACCTGGAGGGTCAGCACCAAGTTTACTTTCTCAGAGACGCGGGCCCCGCTCAAAGAAACAGAATCTATGCAGCTTAAACTGTTGTGCAGACACAAAAGGAGGGTCATCTCGACCCCTCCGTCTCCTTCTCTTCACTGCTCTGTTTGTCAGCGACACAATGGACATGAAGAGACTTTGATTTTTATCCTGGAAGGAAAAACAGGGGACATTTTATTCAGCCATGTCACAAATCTGATTAGGTTTGGCTTTAAAACGGCTCTAAATTCTTTAAAAGCTTAAATGTGTGAGACTGGATCTTGTTTTCACATTTGAAGAGAGACGCTTTTGTGTTCCGAGCTAAATTAATATAATTTAGTACATAAAATGAGAAATTATAGCATCCTAATTAAATTGAATACCACACAGGCAACAAGTAATGATTGCTGAAAGTGGCTTATTTTCTCTGTTGGTTCTTGGATTAGCGAGATATTAGCATAATGTTTTAGTAGCTTCAAATATTGGTCCAGATTTGCTGTCAAACTTGTCATTGCCCCTAATATTTTAAGACTCACTGCCATCATTTGTCATATGAATAGTAAAATATATGTATTGCCAAAAGGTGCTAGACACTATGTATAAATAATGAAATTTTATAGTTTTGTTTCAGCTTCAAGTCTCATAATTACTAGAAGTGGCATTTTGAAAAAACAGTTAGGATGTGCTTTTCATTTCTTTTGGAAAAACTCAGTAATTTCCAACTAAAGTAAGCCGATAATTTCCATTTCTCACAATACAGACTCAATATGACCATCTCTCACTTTAATGCAATTTGTGCCACAGTTTGTGAGAAAACATTGGTCAAAGTATAATGGATCAGTTATTCTCATACTGACGACAATCTGGAGGCCAGCACTTTTTTTTTGCGGAACCATTTGTAACCCTTTTCATTAAACATTTAAACTTAAATGTTTTTCATTAAACATCCTTCATTAATTGTGTTCATCCTTCATTAAGGATGAACCTCCTTTAATGAATGAGGTTCATTAAACCTCCTTCCAACTTCAAAGACAAAACAAATCATATAAATAGCAGCAAAAACGTGAGTTTTTTTCACAAGTTACTGGGAAGGAATTACAATATTTCCTTATGCTTTAAAGAAATGAAGTAAAATGTGTCAAATTACTTTTATCAAAACGTCTTCTACTTTTGAATTGTTTTATTATTTTTTGAGAGATTTCTATCGGAAACAAATATCTTGGTCGAATAAAATTAACTTGTAATACAAAATTTGGCCGAGGTATAAAGAATTTGTGTATACAAATTTAAGATCAAATTTAAATAATAACAGAGCAAAATGTAACATAATCATGTAAAACAATAGCCTGCAGGTTTTTTAATGTAAATGAAGGTTTACAGATATTTAAACTTTCGGTTTCTCTCAGCCCTGTGAGTCATTTGATTTCATTTCACTGAACCATTAATGCAACTCGCCTTGATCTGGACAAAGTACCAGCTGCAACTAAATTACCACTTCCTGTAATCTTTCTAGTGAATTATAAATCTCCTTTCGGGTTAGCAGCAAGTCTGTTTAAAGAAACGGATTGAACCGCTGTAAAGATCTAACAACTGGAGTCAAATGTTTAGATGTCTTAGAAGTCGATCTTTAATAGCAAAACCTTTAACTTTCCTAACGATGGGAAGCTTTTTTGTGTCATTTTCACTTTTTATGGTTAGTAATGCTTTATGTCTTTGAAAGGGAAGCTTGTAGAAATTCAACTTCATATCACGTTTTCCTCCCACAGCATCAGATCCACCAGGTTGTCTGTGGGTGGAAACATCTAAAGGTTCTGCATCCACCTGCTGATGCATTAAAAAAAAAAAACTATCGAAAAAGACTTAAGCTTTGACGGAGAATAAAAATACATTTTATGTTAGGCAGAGGATTGCTTAAAAATGTTCCTGTTTGAGTTTTTAATTCCATCCTATGTAAAATACATCAGTCTTTTTTTCTTTATGTAATTTAATGCGATTATGCAAAAGATCCAATGATAAACCAATAAAAATGGTTACGCATTCCATATTTGATTTTGTGACATTTTCATTCATATTTCTGAGTAGAAGTTGAGTGCATTTAATAGCTGTAGCAAATTTAAATAGATTTTATGAATCCCAGCTATTTTTAAAGTGTTCTTGCTCAACTAAGTTAAAATGTATTTAATGGTATCAGATCGCATGCTTTCCCTTGTATGTTTAAAGTAAAAAAGAAAAAAAGGGGGTTGTGCTGGTTTTGTTCCTGTAGCCAGCAGGAGGCTGCCAGAAACTGTATGCTAATGTGTATTGGTTACTTTTTTTCATTAATGCAATTTAACTACTTCTTTAAAAAAAAACCTCAAACTACATTCAAAAGCTGAATTGAAATAAAAAAAAGGAAACATGATGAAAAACTTGCCACGTGCTAAGCTGAAACAGGATTTTGTACATGTATGATCAAAATTCATCAAATGTTTCAAACTTTTATAACGCATTTTAAAGGTTTGTTGTGTAACAGAAGGCCATTCCACCGGTTTATTTTCTCTTTCACTCTGTTTTTTCTTCCACACATCCAGTCTTTCTTGAAATCCGTCGACGTTTCACAACATTTCGCCGAAACCTTAACAAATTTTTAGTTTTCAGGAAACTTTGAGTCCTATAAATGTGTCCAACTTTATAACTGGACACACAATGAAAGTTAGAATAACGATTGACTGAGCAAACATCTTCTACTAAACTCGGATTTATGACCAAATAAAGTATCTCTCGGACTAACTAATAATTAAATAACAAACTCATAATTAAAATTTGAATTGCTTTAATATTTAAAAACTCATTTTGGAGGTGTTTAGCCTAATTAACTGCTGCACAACCGAGGGGACACTGATCTCCTCTCAACTGTTATTAATGCGCTAATGGAGACCGGAATTAATAATTAAGAGTTTAATAATAGCGTCTAACTTATTGTTGCGTCGCCTTTAATCTCTCAGGGCTGCATCCTTTTATTTATATCCATGTTCAGGTCCGTCTCCTTCAGCGCACCGCTGAGGCCCTAGAATAAAAAAAGGTGGTATTCGGATTATCAGCCGCATGGGATAAAGCAATAAATGGGCCGGTGGGGTCCTGAATGGGTGCAGCGGCGTGAAGGGGAGTAATTACAGCTTCATATTAATTGTGTTTTTTTTCTCCCCTTCTCTCCTCTCTCCGGACACGCACACACACACACGCACACACACACCCACACACTGGTGACATCTAGGAAAGCCCTGTCTTTGTGCCGAACACTTCAAGTTTCAAAAACAAGGCCAATTGAAGCGGCGCAGCTCAAAGCCGGCGCCATTGTCGGGGAACACATTGAGTTTTGATTGGGGACAATGGTGTTTCTCAAATTTCGAGCAAAGAGAAAGCCATACTCCATCTGTGATCTCAATGAGCGCCTATTCATGGGCTTCCTTCTTTTCTGCGCCATTCGGCAGCGGAGAAAAGGAGGCAGATGTGGAGGGATAGAGCAGGGGAGAGTGCATTTTAATTGGCTGCAGTATGTAGCTCGCGCTCTCTCTCTCTGTCGCTCTCTCCCTCCCTCTCTCTCTCTCTCCCTCTCTCTCTCTCTCTCTCTCACACACACACACACACTGGAGTTATATGCCACTATAGTCTGTACAGAATGGGAAGCGAGGGAGCCCAATAATCTCGCCGTGTTGATGAATACTTGTAGCCCATTCATTAAACAAAGATAATCCCTGCCAACCTACCTCGGGGGCAGAAAAACGTATTTTGTATTTGTGTGTGAGTGCGAGCAGAAAGTGGGGGGAGGAGGAGACGGAGAGGGAGAGAAGGGGGCTGCCGGAGTGCTGCTGGCCAAGAGCTTTGGCAGAGAGAGACCCTTCAAATCTTTGAAATATTCATACGCCTCTCTGGGGTTATCCCCCGTTTATAAATAAGTGTTATTCTAGCGGCTGAAGAGCGACGCTTGAGGGACCTCTGTCTGCCTCTTCAGCTCAAGTGCCTCCTCGTCTCATGGCCTCACAGATCAGCGGTCACAAGGAAGAAGCTAAAGCCTAAATAAAAGCATAAGGTCATTCACTTCACACCGGAGAACGCGACTTTGAGTTAGAATAAATAATTTTGCAAGATTTTTTAAACATTTTAATTGGAGGATTATGATATGATTTGATCCAAATGAATGTTTAGACCAGGGACGTCAACAGGATTAAGAGACCAAGGTGGCTTAGCCCTAAGGTTGGAAGCCATATGGCCAGAAATGTCATCCTATATAAATAGGACTTATTTGGTAAACTATTTACTGCTAATCAGCTGGCAAAACACAAAATAAAATGAGTTTCATTCGAACAAAAAGTTTGTGAGACATTAATTTCTCAGTGTATCAACTTTAAAAATGTTTTTGTGTTTCAGTTTTAACGAAAGTGAGACATTTAAATTCTCAGTAGTTAGTGAAACAAATATCTTTATTGGCATCACAGGGATGAATTTCTTCTTATCAATTTGAGAACTTTTCTACATGTTTCCACTGGTGACTTTTTTATTTTAGCTTTGATGCTCCAAATCTTTGAGGTTGGAAAGCCTCTTCACTATCACCCTAATCGTTGGCTCCCTCCACAGAACAATTAAATAGAGTACCCTGACTGAGCCGCTTCGATACGTTAATATTACTTCCAGTCAAAAGAAACATGTTGATAAACTTTAAAGATTACTTGTAATTTCAATCTGCCAATGCATGAATAATTTTGGGCTTTCTTGATTAGAATATTAGAAAAGAAGAGTAGGTGAAATCTATCGGTAATACTGTCAAATGCTCTAAGTTGCTTAAGTTTTTGTGATCTGTTGCTTTGGCCCAATCAAAGTCCAGACCCCAAACTGATCGAAATGCTGCAGTGGAACCTTACCAGACATATTCAGAGATAAACATCTGCAAGTTTAACCCAAGATAATAATGAACTCAAAAATTATTAAATGCATAAAAGAAACAACTGATAAATATTGCTGCTAAATGAGGACCCCAGCTGTTGGAACATACAATGCACTTCTGACTTTGTTTCATAAATAATAGCAGCGCCTGAACGGTTTGCTTTCCTGTGTTCAAAGACTTAAGATGATTTACTTTCTTTTTCCCATAAATGTATGTTTTCATAATATTACATATCCCTATGCTGGCCAACATTTAGGCAGCATAGAAATACAATGCAGTACAGTTAGTCCATATTTCATGATCTTCACCCAATGAATACAGAAATCCACAAATTATGGGGAAGCAGAAAGAGTACAAGAATTACCATTTTAACGTAAAAATAAACTTTTGTGTTCTTTACTTAAATTCATAGTCTTGCTTCCTTATATAAACTGCATGCCTGCATTCTTTAGAGACATGAAAATAATATCCATCAATATTATTTCTAGAGTACTAGCAGATCATCTTAGTGGCACTTTACTCTAGAAGGTGAGATGCAAACTTTCAGGTGGTGTGCTGAATATGAATGCATCTCCTAACAGCTTCTGGGGCCCGGTTTGGCTTTGGCTGATGCCAGGCTGCAAGTTGTAGAAGAATTGCTTTTTAGTTTGTTTTTTCAAATGAAGAACAAATTAATTTCTTAATCAACGACTTCCCAAATCGATAAATTTTCCCAAGAATTTGTTCTCTTCAATCCTTTTTATGAGAAAATATGCATAAGACTGTCTACGAGTGAAGCTACTGCACTTATTTTGCAGGTGTTTGAATGTTTCAGCCTCTTTTCTAAAACAGAACATAAAATACATAATTATCCTTTTTCATTGTAAATATGGATATTGTTCTTCGTGTAATGCAGTGGAGGCACTTTTAGACATGTTTCACATAACACATTCATTATAAAAGATATTTCTGTTAAATTTTCTTTTGCACTGTAGTGTTATATTTAGCTCCTTTAAGGGTAAATCTGTGGTTGAAGCGCTGCCTGCCTGCTCCCCTGGGTCTGCCTTATTTGAAGGAATGCATTTAAAATGATCCATTTCCCCGGCGCAGTGGAGCTGGTGTGAAGTGGCAGGTTAACAGCCTCTTGTCTCTGAGCCCGGGGCCTGCACTCGGTCTGCCCGTCAAGCGTGTAAATACTTGAGTGAACCCCCGCCCGTCTCCTTCTCCTCCTCCTCGTCGCTGCTCCCCTCCTCCTTGTCCGTTTTCTTTTCTCCGCAGGCCCTTGTCTAACTGCTACTCTAACCTCTGCCTCCACGGGACAGAGGCGGCTGCAGCGGCGGGGCGACACGGGAGGGGATCCGGGCCCCGCCGAGCCGCAGGCGGGGCGGCGGCGGTGGAAGAGGCCGATAAAGAAGGGGGGGTGCGTGGGTAGCGGAAACATGCTGCTACAAATGTTGGGTCAAGCATGGCCTTTGTTGTGATCCTAAAGGGTGTTAAAACTCCAGTCATCTATGTAGCCTTCCTGAAAGAAATGAAAGCATTGCATGTTTTTTTTTGTTTTTGTTTTTTGTTTTTTTGTTTGTTTTTTTAATGCACATGGGCCTAATGAAGTGGGTAAAAGAATGTTGGATTTTCTAAATGCCCACAGTCACTTTTAATTGCATAGGGGGCATTTTTAATTGGAGCAGGAGGAGTAGGGAGCTTAAACCTCATCATAATGCATTTCTCAGACATGAAATTTCCGTCGTTGGACCAATTCTGTCAAACCAAAGCTGAATTAATATTCACCCATTAACCCTCACTTTTAAACTCCTCTTTGTTCTGAGGAACCGGGCTTCCCAGTTGTTTCAGTGCAGTAAGTTTAGGGTTAAGGGCCATGACACTTTAGCTTTTTTATTTAAACGATTTTTTAGGGTCACACTTCGTATGTGACGTTTTTTCAATTAACGTTTTTCACACCGGTATACTCAATAAGCATTAAAAGTAGCACAAATCGATTTTTTAGCATCACGGTAGTAGATGTGATATGGGCTCACTGCCCAGGGCGGTATAGTCTTGGGAGCGGCCCAGTAAAGTTTTCTACAGCTTATTTCTATGTCCCAATGCAATTGACTTCCTTCCGTTTCTGGCACAGCAAGAAAATGTTACTACTTACCAGCTGCTGACTTAAGTTTTTATACATTTTTTTATTTAATTTTAATTTTTTTTTTTCTTTAGTGAATTGAGACTGTGTTTCATTGTCCAAAGTTCAAAATCAGAGATCTGGAACTCCAGGCCTCAAGTGCAACTGTCCTGCAACTTTTGGAAGCTTCCCTGCTCCAATGGACCTGAATCAAAATACTGAATGACCTCTTTGGCACTACGTTTTGGTCATTAACCATTAATTTGATTGAGGTGTGCTCAAAAAATTCTTCATTTATCCCAAAAAGAAAATTAAATTGTTAATGTCTTGTGCACTTCAGGACTAAAGCCGCAGACCCTCATTCTATATCTAAAATGTTAAATCAAACTTGATCTGGGTTATTTATTGTTGTACAGAGATTAATAGGAACACAGTTTAATATTTATTAACATTTTTGTAAAATCACAGACACACACAAAACATTTTCACTGCTTTTTGGCACAGGAAAAAAAACTCAAATTTGTGTGGGATCCAGAAAAACAAAAGCAACCATTATATCGTGTGCTTTAATGCAAATCCCTCCACACCCCCTTCCCCCAAAAAACGTTTATTAATTTATAATTGTCAGTATTTCTTAATCCCGTTTGTGCAAGCAGGATGCTAATAAGAGGGAAATTAGTGTGGTGAAATAAAAATATATTTAAATACAGTCAACTAGGTGTATTCTTAGTTCCATTGACAGTCAAAAAATAAATAAAAAATAAAAATCATGCAACAAACAACACTACACGGAATGTGTCGATTTATTGAAGGAATATCCTATTTCACAATATTTTTACCTTTCCATAGAGGAGGTGTGGAGAAACGGGATCAATCCCACGTCAGAGTTATCACCGGGAAAAACTGTTTACTGAGAAGATGACACTCTTTTACTTTCTCTTCTGTCTCAATCTAACACTTAGACCAAGTCGCTTTTTTTAAGTTTCTATTCCTGAGTTGAAAATCCATCGTCTTTCCAATAAGCGCCGGGCCTTCTCTGCGTTTTCCATCCGAGCGAGATCAACGCCCATGCAGATAATTACTTTGAATGTCAAAAAGATGTAGTTTTAATATCGTCTCTATTAGCCCGTTGGCAAGGTAATTAAGGTGCAGATGACAGCGGCGAGGGAAACAGATGGCATTTGCTTACAGTGATTCAGAAAGTAAACAATGAGCCTGGGAGGGGAGAGGCAGGGCTGCTACAGAGCGCTCTCACTGCTGCAGCAGCCATTTATCTCGGCTTTCAGTGCGTTGATCACCAAGGCTGTTGTTGTCATCCTCAGAGGCATTGACAATTGTTGATTAGAGAAAACACCTAGAAGTTTATTTTTAATTTAAAGTCCAACAGCAGCACGCGCTGTGTGGCTCCTGGGCGAGCAGGTGAGGGAGCAGGTGTTGCCCTTTGGAGGCTTTGCGCGTCATGGACCTCTTAAATCTCTGCGAGCGTCGAGGCATTATCACGCGATAGTTAATAGTGGAGGTATAATCAGAGGCCAGCGCTCCCAGAGCAAAGCCGTGATTTTATAGACTATAGTAATAATAATAATAATAATAATAATAATAATAATAATAATAATAATAATAATAATAATAATAATAATAATAATAATATAATAATTGTTGTTGTCAAAATATAAATAAAAATAAATATGAAATGAAATAATATCAAAAGCAAACAAGGAAAAATCCACAAATATAACAGTAACAATAATAATTCAAACCAACTCTCATGTCGTTAGGTTGAATTATGCGATTTTTAAAAATCCCTAACTTAAGATTGCCTTAATGAACTGCTTAAACAAACATGTTTATTTACTACAAACTCTGCAAGTTTTCCATTTGACCTCGGCATTAAAATATTTAACAAAACGCCGTCGTCATAATTAAACGTGAATTCTGCTCCACTCAGAGGTTTTTCCATGGTGGTTTTGGATGTTATTTTGTTTAAGAATGAATTTTTTAAAAAAGAAATATGTAACACAAAACATTTGACCAGAATGTTTATTTAATCAACAAGCAGAATTGGACTGATTTCTTTTTTCAGTTTCCAGTAGCGTTAATTGTTATTATGTTAAATTAAGCCATATAAAACGGTTTTTTTTTATTATTGTTTATGTCTGGTTTTTTTTGTTTGTTTTACTTCTTATTAATTTGAATGGTTAAAACGATCGCGTTGAGCGAACCTTTGGACAACCATGCAACATCTTCTTTAGACATGCAGTCAATAACTGGGAGTAAATTAGTTGTTTTCCCTGTCAGATAGTAAATCTTACCTTTTATTAAACCAAAAAAATAATTTATACTTACCTCAAAGGTGGGATAAAAGACGCGCTTCAGGTTTAATTTGAATTCTTCTTGTATTGTTTTTTTTATTTAATCTCTCATTGTGGAGACAAAATAAACGAAATAAAATAAAGTATTTTCAAGGCAATAGATAAAAAAAAAAGTAATTTAAAGGGATGTTAAATTCCCTTTATTAGATGGTTTAAATTTTCTTGTTTTGGACTCTTGAGATGCCATAAGGCTGCATCAGTTGAATTGATAACAATCGTGCTGCTTAAAATCTATAAAATTCATTTTTGGAGGCATACACTGCATCGATTTGAGCTTTCCGGGAACTCCCTTCAGATTCTTAACACTTCATATTTGGAAAAAGAACTCAGGTGGACACAGTTGAAAAAAATAAAGTGAGAGACAAACCAATCAGATCGCTCCCTCTCCCTTTGGCCAATGACAGACGCCACATTGTTGTCAAATTTGTCTAATGAAAACGTAGACGCAACAATAGAGAGAGGGGAGAGAGGGATCTGTATCCACTGACGATCTCTGGAGGAAGTTAGTGTCTCAGGCTGCGGCTTCTGGACACTTTTTAACTTCTGATCGAAGAGGATTGATCTCTTCTCCTCTCGGCTTGGAACTAAACTCGCCGGTTTCTTTACATTTTTCTCTGGATAGCTTCTACCAGAGATATATTTTTTAATTCCATCAGCAGAAATCGCTGTTTTTACTTGTTGCGCAGAGATGTTGCAGCAGATGTGATAAGCTCAGGGTCAGTTTAACGAAAACGGGTCAGTTTAACGAAAACAGATCGTTCCTCCAGCGTCGCTCTCTCACCTATTTTCTATTGCATCATTGACGGCATTGAAGACGGCATGGATCTGAGACCGGAACTTCCCACGGTGTCCTCCGCCTCCCAGGTTCACCCGGGAGCGGCAGCTGCGGCTGCGGCAGCCTCCATCCCTGTGTCCATGGCCAGCAACCTGCTGCGTGGCCCTCCGCTGCTGCTGCGGGCCGCGGACAAGTACCCGCGGACGCCGAAGTGCGCCCGCTGCAGGAACCACGGCGTGGTCTCCGCTCTGAAGGGCCACAAGCGTTACTGCCGCTGGAAAGACTGCATGTGCGCAAAGTGCACGCTGATTGCCGAGCGGCAGCGGGTGATGGCCGCGCAGGTGGCGCTGCGGCGGCAGCAGGCGCAGGAGGAGAATGAAGCCCGGGAGCTGCAGCTGCTTTACGGCACCGCCGAGGGCCTGGCCCTGGCCGCAGCTAACGGCATCATCCCGCCGCGTCCCAACTATGAGGTGTTCGGTTCTGTCAACAGCGAGAGCAATTCAGGTGAGTGGAGGGAAATGTTTTTAGTTGGAGCAGGTGGATTCGCCTGTCAACAGGACGCGTCACTGATTACTTGTATAATTTACTGTTTGCTGTATTTTTACTGACGCTTTAAAAAGATGCTTATTTTACATTGAATATCGCATAGTTTTTCGTGTTAGGTCACACTTTCGCTGTTCCTTTTTCACTTTCATACCTATAAACATACAAATTCTCACCGTGGAAAAAATACTTAGCTTTTATTTTTATTAACTTTCAGAATAGTTTGCTGTGGCCTGTTCCCTATTCAATTTATTTTGGATTCTGATGCTCACTTGGGCCAGTTGACTCTTCCGAGATGCGACTTTGTGTCTCCTGAAACCTCACTGACTATGAGGGACCTCCGGATGTTAGATATGATATTTGAGACTTAAGGCACACTTCATTACACTAACCTGAGCAGATGATAGAAAATTTGTTTAAGTCATCAAATCCGACAGATCGTCCTCAGGTCGAGAACCAAAAGAGACATTATAGATGCGAAACAGACGAACAGTGATGTTCCACTCAATACAAAACGATCAAAATTGCAAAAGCACGAAATGGCAAATTAGCAAAATGACAAGCTCTCCTGAGGTTAAATCTCTTCACTAATTTACTCTGACGTGTTATTTCAAATCCTCTTTTCATTTCGCACCTATAACAAACATCTTCAAAGTCGTTTACTAAAGGTTTTGCGAGCAGACGAAAATCCGTCCTGGTCTTCATTGATCTAATCACTGATCTTCGTGTCTGCAGAGTCCAGTATCCAGAAGTATGAACTGTTTCCAAAGACCCAGCTGTCCGGGTCAACCACCCCTCAGAAGTCCGTGGGGAAACCAGCGTCCACCGAGAGCGACTCTGCCCCAGGCATGTCTTCCCCGGACGGCCGGCACGGAGGAGGCTCAGGGTCAGAAAACGGAGACAGTGAGTCTTTCATCAACTCGCCGGTGTCAAAGCCTTTGAAGGACGGAGAGGAAACTCCCGGGTCGGTCAGCTCCCTCGGATCGGACTCCGGTTCCGAGACCGACAAAGACGATCAGGAGCCCTCTCCGTCCTCCGCGGCCTCCCGACACATGAACGCCATCGACATCCTGACCCGAGTGTTCCCCAGTCACAAGCGCAGCGTCCTGGAGCTCGTCCTGCAGGGCTGCGGGAAAGACGTGGTGCAGGCCATCGAGCAGATCCTCAACAACAGCGGCGCACAGGCCCCCAACAAGGCCGGGCCGGAGGAGACGTGGACGGCTGAGAGGATACTCCAAAGCGCTCAACAGCCTCCTGCTGGATCCACAACCGCAGCCACCCCGACGAGGCCGATGCTCCCCGGAGCCATGACGCTGAGTAACCGCTCCGCGTTTTCTCCGCTCCAGCCGAACGCCCCGCACTTCGGAGCAGACCCCGGCACCTACCCGCTGGGAACCCACCTGGGATTGAACCCGCTGCGGCTGGCCTACTCTGCACACAGCCGGGGACTGGCTTTCATGACGCCCTACTCCACCACAGGGCTTATGCCCACCTTGGGCTTCAGGCCCCCCATGGACTATGCTTTTAGCGACCTGATAAGAGACAGGACAATGCTGCACAAGGAGCAAGGCTATGCCGGCGGCCTGTACGGGCCTTTAGTCAACAACACGCCGGACAAACAGTGAGACTGGTGGACATGAAAAACACATTTCATTGTATTATAATAAATCTGTGATGTGTTTTGGCTGCACTCTGTGTATATTAGAATTATCAAACTTGTAGACAATTGTTCCAAGGCGGAGAAACTAAACTGAATTATGTGTAACTTTGAAGCTTGTGTCAAATGTGAAATTACAATAAATCTGGACGATTTTCCCCGCTGACCAGCCTCATAAAATCACGAGTTCCATGCTAAATAGAGCTTGGGAGGAACTCAGACCTTTAACTTCAGGTTTTATGTAATATTATAATGAGATAAATATTTATCCCTGGGTTAGAATTTTTATAGCCTGTCTTGTTTCAACGCCGCCTGGTACAACTGAAAATCGGATAATAAATGATGCAAAAATGAACAATGTGTACAGACCTTGTTTTTTCTCTCTCTTTTCCCCCTATAATTTCAACAATCTCACTTTCTGTCTGTATTATTGCCTTTGGCAGCATGAAATGCTGTTTGACTTCTCATTTATAAGTTAGTCACACCCCCTTTTCAAATGTTAAAAGATGTGATGTCACATAAATATGCTGAAAATAAATGTTATTTTAAAAATGTGTGTAACTTGACTGTTATTGATGTTTCAGCGCTGTCCAAATTTGAAAACTTTTTTACATACAAAAACGGCAAGAAAAAACAATTGTTATAACTTCAACCTTAGGTAAATTTAGCTTAAGTGTTCTAAGAGAAGAAACTAGAAACTAGAGAAACAGATATGTGAAATTCTTCAGAGTCTACTTTTTAAAACAAAACTAAACTAGACACCGCAGGTAAAGTGCTTATAGCTCAAACTTAAAACATAGTTTTAGAACAGAATATTTCGAAATGAATCTTGTTCAAAGAAATACCACACCAAAGAATTTAACTAATTTCACCCTCAGCCTGTTTAAAAACTATTCGGAATCTTTTGACAAATTATTTAATAAATATTTAGGACTAAAAATGGCGGAATATATTTTTTTCTGTATTTTTGCACTAAATAGTCTCAAAACCTGAATTGACGCAGTTGTTCCAGTACCTATTGTTGTTGTTGTTGTTGTTGTTGTTGTTGTTGTTGTTGTTTATTTATTTATTTATTTATTTATTTATTTATTTATTTATTTATTTATTATTATTATTATTATTATTATTATTATTATTATTATTATTATTATTATTATTATTATTATTATTATTATTTTGTTGTTCCTACTACTACTACTGCTAGTACTACTAATAATCATAATAATCATAATTATAATGTCGTTGTTGAATGAAAGCCACCGTTTTTTTCTGAAACTGTTTAATTTTATTCTAATCCATCTCAAATTCTAATAACACAAAATATGATATAAAAAAAACAATCACAAAAACAAAAACAAAATGTCTATTTGAAAAATGTTATGAATTCAAGGATGGTGAGAATCTTAGTTTCTATGGTTAATCGAACAGTAATCATTAAACGTGAAAATTAAACATTCGCTGAAAAAACAAATATATATTTGTTTTTCTCATTTAGCAGGCAGTTGTTTTCTTTCTTTTTCTTTTTCTTTTTTTAACTAAAAGAACGTCAGGCTTCACTTTGAGTGATTTTGCCGGATGATACCGTTGATAAAACGCTGGATTATACTACCTGTCAGCTCTTCATCCGCTCAGGTATCCTGACAACCATGTCAGAGTGCATTGCGCCCTCTGCCGGTCATTCATATTCAAGGCAGCTCGATTAGAAAACGCGTCTCCTGGCGTCACCACTCCGATTCTTTACTAATTAAAAAAAATGTCCAATGAAACATGTTCGCACCTATTTTTTGTGGATGACCATCTGAACAGACGCGTTTGTGTAACACAATATTGGACTCAGATGGAAAAGTCAAAGGGAACATGTTGAGTTTATATTCTGGTATTAAAATTTTGCTTCTGTCTCGCTGTGCCGTAGTTGGTGATCAAAATAAATAAATAAATAAATAAATAAATAAATAAATAAATAAATAAATAAATAAATAAATAAATAAATAAATAAATAAATAAATAAATAAATAAATAAATAAATAAATAAATGTGACCAACATGACTTAATTCTAATTATTGAACCCGTATTATTGAACAATTCACGTGTGAATATGGAGACGTTCACTCAGAGTCCCTGTGTGTGACAGACATTACCACTAGGTGGGAGTCTCATAAAAGGAATGGTATCCTAAGGATCACTAGGACGATGTGAAATTCCAGCATCAGCATGTCCAAACATGTGCAGGACTTTGCATAAGTATTCATTAATTGTTTTTACGTTTTGTCACATCATAACCACACAATTTATACATTTGGATGTTATGTGATTGACCATTGCAAATTTGTCCACAGTTGTGAAGTGCAAGGAAAATGATACATCTTTTTTTTTAAAAAAAATAAAAATAAATAAATAAATACAAATCATGGTTTTTTTTTTCTGAAAGAGTCAAGGGCATTTGTATTATTTAAACTCCATATGTGTGCAGTTAAATTTCATTAAAAATATAGCTGTTCTGTGAAGGCATCAGAGATTTAACAGAGAACATCAGGGAACAAACAGCATCATATAGACCAAGGAACACAGCAGTCAGGTTAAGGAGAAAGTTGTGGAGAAGTTTAAAGCAAGTACAGAATTTGGACAAGGACATGCATGGACATTTACCTAAATTGTGAAGCCAGTCAAGGAGAGCATTAATTAAAGTTCTTTTAAGAAATCTACACCTATGGTTAGAAAATTAAAATTTACATCCCAGCTGTTTGTCAGCTATTCCAGAAATCTAAGTTTTGGGGAAAGGAGGTAAGAATAAACTTTGCTGAAAAAAACAAACATATGCCACAAGCCTTGTAGGGGAAAGAGTGTGTTTCGGTTAGATGACACCAAAACTTAACTTTCTGACTTAAATGCAAAATCATGTGAGTACAGAAAAGCTAACTCTGTGCATCGATTTGAATATGCTGGTGGTGGCAGCATCATGCTGTGGGGGCATTTTGTTTAAGCAGAGACAATGAAGTTTATGGGAACTAAGGAGATGGGTGACGTCCCATCTCTGAGGACTGAACATCCCCCACTGTACATTAGCAGCAGTTTATAGATACTTTTTTATTTTCTGCCTTTCCTTTGGTGTTTCACTAGAAGGCTGAGTGGTTTTGATGAAGAATCAGAACTGAATTTGATTATCTCTAGCTTAGACTGATCTTTTCTAAACTGGATAAATCTGTACTAAGCACAAGTTCCTGAAAATGTAATTTGACATGTGTCAGTCTTTCTGCCAAATTTTTGAAAACAAACTCAAAAGTTCACAGCTTTATTTGCATAAGGACAACCCTACATGTTTTTAGCCCAGCCGTAGATTAAGATCTCATACGGGAGGTTATGTAACTATATGGGAATGTGTAAGAATAGCACTTTCAAGGTCCAGACTGAAATCCTAATGAGAATCAGTAGGAGCAGGACATGGAAATCCCTACACACAGCCATTCTCCATCCAATCTGCCTGAGCCTGAAGTAGTTTATGAAACAAAACTGAGCAATACCTTTAGTCTTTGGAAGGGAAACATTAGTTGAGACATAACCTGAAAAGACATACAGCTGTAAATGCAAACTTATAAAATGTGACTGAGTATACATGCATACCACACTTTTTCAAATTTCTATTTGCAACAAAAATTGAAAGCCACATATTATTTTCCTTCCTCCTCCCAGAAATGCATTACTGCTCTGCCTACATAAAAATTTGTCATTGACATGACAAAATTAACAGGACTATGATTTACATATACAAAACATAAAGCATTATGTTTTATTCTGTCATGTATCCACAATTTCTCTAAATAAAACGGCCACTGATTATGTCACACCAGCATTCACCTAGGCTTACTGTGAATCTGGTCTTTTTAAGCATAGGAAAGTCTTATAGCACCCTCTGCTGGTCATTCATGTGCACTGAGTTAAAACTTTCCTTTTTGCAGCATATGGATTTGCAGATTAGAGAAAAGCTTGCTTATCGTGTGTGCATTTGCAGTAGCAGACAACTTCCAAGCATCATAAGACGTAAGCATGTATTTATTATCAATTCTGTTGCAATGTTATACCTCCAATAGAGATGTTGGTGTGCAAGATCTCAGTGAGTGCTAATCTATCTCCAAGTGTGCAAGTTGGTTCAGAAATATGGAAAGGAAGAGCCAGGAGCACCAGCTTGCAGAGCATTTCTGGTTTGTGCAATCATATATTCAGTGCTCCTTTTTCTTTGTTTACTAATAAATAATTAGACAAAAGCAGATAAATAGCCACAGGCTTACAAAGTGGTGCAGAAAGACGTGGGGGAATCCATTTATGTTATTACTCTATACATAAAATCCATTTTCATTTTCAGAAACGCTGTTCGGCTTACTGCAACAATAGCAAATAGATAACAGCAAAACAAACCAGCACCAAGACAACAACAATTGTGCACAGTGTGGACTGAATTTAGTGCCTCCAATCTTACAGCTCAGTAAACTTGTAGCAAAGCAGATAAAGCAAGAATTAAAGTTTTGTTTTGCTACAGTATGCACTAAAAGGTTTTATAGCTTGGCTGAATCACCAACAGTGTTTCATAAACGAGCTGCCAGTGATGAAAATAACTAAAATCCTTGCCTGCAGCTGCACAAATACCAACTGTTCAGCACAATAATAAAACAGCAGATAGATTAGCTTTGGCCTACCAGTTCTTATTCATTTTACTTCCTGAAAAATAAAGCCAAACATTCATGAAAACTGTCAAAGTGTTTTTCAGAATGCACATTCTGGCTTTCAAAGGAGCTCAAGCATATTTAAATCATACGCTTAATATTGACTGAAACACAAAAGAAACTAATATTTTTGTAACATTTCTGTTAATGAAAGACGACAGAAAATTAAAAATATAAAGATCCGTCCGTCTATCCATTCTTACTACCACTACAAATGTAATTATTTACAGACTGTTCCTTATAATTATAAAATCAGAATAAAACAGAGTTATTTATCTGTTATACAATATTGTGGTCAGTCACTGCAAATACAGCTTCCAGATTTTTTTCAGAAGCAGGTCATCATGGAGATTATTTGAAACTTTATGGCTGAATAGTTTGGTCATGGTCACGATTGACTAATTTTTGGTCCTCACCTTCATAACACTATCTGCAGCTAGACATCCTCAGCTAAAGACAGCTCCATACAGGCAGGTCGTTTTGGGAACCTGACACAACATGCAGTCACACTTTGTTCTTGCTGCCAATTTAGCTCCTTCCTCTGTTTCTTATACCACTTAACAATCATGGGGACATCCGTGTCCTCATAAACCCGTTGACTAAAGCGTAAGTGTTGTGAGGGTGACAGTCAAGGGGTTAAAAGAGATTACACAACAGTTTAAAAAGACAAACTGCTGATAGAGTCACATGGTTTTTTAATCAAGGATTGAAGGAATCATAAAATGCTCTTTTACACAGAAACCACACAACAATATACTGCATTTTAATGAAAAATGCAACTTAAGATTATTCTTTTATGACCAAAGAAATGACTACTCTGGTGAATTTCTATGTACATTCATTTGATAGTTAAAATGCTTTTCTTTGCTTATAGCCTCTTTAAGAGACTCCTGCTTGAATAAAGGTGAAGCTGGAGACGATGGAAGGAGGTGATGCACTCTGTGTGCTGTGCAAATCTCAGTTTGGAGGCCAGAGGGTGTGCATGACTTTCCTGACACAGCAGGAACACACTAAATCTCCTAAAATGCAGAATAATAGTTAATACTGCTGGGACACATGAGGTGTGCTGAAATATGACAGTATTCATCTGTGAGCATGATCTATGTTTGCATGCTGTATACCCATCCATATATCTATCCATCCATTTTCTGTTCACCCTTGTCCCTAATGGGGTCGGGAGGGTTGCTGGTGCCTATCTCCAGCTACGTTCCGGGCGAGAGGCGGGGTCACGCTGGACAGGTCGCCAGTCTGTCGCAGAACAACACAGAGACACATAGGACACACAACCATGCACACACACACTCAGACCTAGGGAGAATTTAGAGAGACCAATTAACCTGACAGTCATGTTTTTGGACTGTGGGAGGAAGCCGGAGAACCCGGAGAGAACCCATGCATGCACAGGGAGAACATGCAAACTCCATGCAGAAAGACCCCGGGCCGGGGATCGAACCCAGGACCTTCTTGCTGCAAGGCAACAGCTCTACCAACTGCGCCACTGTGCAGCCCTGCATGCTGCACATCATATTTTTTTAATGTGTATGTACAGCATGGCTGAATAAAATTCTTGAGGAGGTGTGGTGTGTTTTAGTTCTCCCTGAGGGCACTGCATTAACTTGGATTTATTACCCAGATAATTATCCACATTAGGCGTTCAGGTCATTTTCCTCCTACTAGTGCCAACTGCCACGTGACTACTGGAACAGGAAAATGTCCCAAACAGCCCTGGAAAAAAATATCATGGAAAATAAATTAATGAATATTGTGAGATGTGAAAATAAACAAATGCAAGTTCTCACACATACACAGAATGCGCAAATAGATGCAGTGTTTGTGAGTGCGAGTAGAAAGAAAAGCACCGACAGACCACTTGACACATTTTTTTTTTTCAATTCCACAAAGATGGTTAGATTGTTAGAGGTGCATATTAGTTTTTGCTCTTTGCATATTCACACTTATTGATGAGTGGGCAGTGAATGGGCTGCGGTGAGAAAAAGGAGAGTAGCTATGAAGGGTACTCCAAGGTGATACAGTTCTCTTTCTAGTGCAAAGCCTTGCAAAAGCATTGAATCTTCTGACTTTTGCTCCATTACATCTTCAAATGGGCAACACAAAGTAGACTATAACTGTGAAGAGGAATGAAATGTATAAATAACTTTATGTCATTTAAAAAAAATTAATAAAAATCCTTTTAGATTATGGTGGGAGAGTCTGTTATCACAACAAGTTCAGTCATACACTCTACAGTGTTATTCTTAACGAAGGAGATAGTTATTGTTGGGGAAAAAAAAGCCATAAGAAGTTCCATTTAAAGTTTTATATCAGGAACAGCGCAAGCATGTAGAAGAAGATGATCAAGTCTGGTGTGTAACAAAAGGAGCTTTCTGGGTTATAGAAATGCAAAACCCTACATTTGGTGAAAAACTAACACTGCGCGTCACCTCAGTCAAACCTTTCCCACAATGAAACACGATGGAAGCAGCATCAGGCTACCAGCATAAAGGGTCAATCTTGGAAGAAAATCTTTTAGTGTATTAAACAAAAAAAACAAAAAACAACCCAACTTGATACTTGCTTCCCCACAAGACTCATACAGTCAGAGCTATACTGTCTAGATAAATACATATTAAGTTTTAGCTCGACCCAGTCAAATGCAGACCTAAATCTAATTCAGAATGGAGGTAATTATTGACTATGATGTTGAAAGATGCTCTCCATCCAATCTGACTAAAACTTACCTTTGTAACACAAGAAAAATTTGGAAATGCTGAAGGAGTGTGAATACGTTTTAAGAGACTATGTATACTAAAGGAGCACATGTGAACTTGGACTTCTTTGTGTAACAGATGATTGGCTGTTTTTATCAGAGTCCTCGTATTTGTGGTTAAGTAGCTTATTCTATCATGAACGTTTTAAAAAATCTGAAAAAGCTAACATTTCAAAGTCTGTGAGCTGCTGATCTTACAGTTACTAAGAGTAATGAAATCCATACACTCACTAATAACACCCCTGTCTGCACCCCCATAATATACATATAGAGCACCATATGTGATATGCTAATAAATCCTGAACACACATTGAAATGTTGCTAGCCTCTCCCTGAGCCCCCATTCCTCGTTGTTCCTCATCGGTGCTTTCTGCTGAAACTTACAATTTGCAATGTGCAGTTAATGAGTTGTTGAAGGCTGAGAATGAATCCCATTCTAGCCGTAATTGTGTAAGGTTTCCCAAGGGGGGCAAGTCAGTGTGCATGTGTGCATACAAGGAAAAGTTCTGCCTGTGTAATTCAGCATATATGTGTGTGTGAGTCTGCTGCCTTTATGTGTGTGCTTGTATTCTCTGGTGTGTCGGTGTGTGTGTGCGTGTGCGTGTGCGTGTGTGTGTATGTGTGCGTGCTTTCATGTGAAAATACAAGAGTATTTAATCTACATTTGACGACTGTCATCAAGAGCAGGCAAGCAGAAAGTGTAGGAATGAAGGAAGGAAAGAAGGATGGAGGTGAATCAATGCAAGAAGGAAAATTAATTTAAAAAAACTCTTAATGTGATTATGGCCATCAGGATTTAGAGGGATAAACCTTCCTATTTCTTCACAAAAACAGTAAAAAAAAAATTGAACAACTATAAATATATTCTATGTACAAATAATACAAACATTCAATTAAAATAACAATAAATAAAAACAAATTTTTTCTATATCTGGTATTAAATTATGTTAAGCCTTTCAGTTCAGGTTGCAAAAATTATTTGTATTTGCTAATTGTTAAAATGATTAGGGAGCACATTTTACAGAATTTCTTTTGTTACTTTCTTCAAAGTCAGAAGTTTGGCAAAGGCGTAGGTGATGATGTCATGGCTTATCACGCTTCTGATTGGTTAATTCTCCTAATTTCAAACATACAGTCTCCACATTTATTTATTTTTATTTTAGAAATATTCTGTAAATCTTTGGACAGCGGCCTATTTTCTTTTGCTATAAAACTGTGTGCTCTGGCTTTGATCTCCTCCTGGACTGTCCAAAATCAGTTCTCAGTGGTCGGTATGTTGCATGTTTTCGTTCTCCCTCGGGTTAAAAGCCCTGGTAATTATGCTGCGCTCCAGTTGTATTAGGAACTGGGAAATTCCAACTTCCCAGTCGGAGAAATTAATTGGAATGTCCTTCGAAGTTGGATTTTCCATTGGGAAAGAGGGAGCAATCCACTTCCCCCAGTTATGATTGGTAAGGCGGGCTTTCCGGGTTCAATATGGCCGCAAAAATGCATCTTAATACAATGTTACATGGTGCGTCTAAACAACAAAAAAAAAATATATATATATAAATAAAAATGGTGTTTGCTCATGGAAAGTAATGCTTAAATTATGTTTATAAGAGCTATTACAAATAAAGTTTATGGGCGGCCATGTTGAAATTCCGACTTCTTAATTAGAACACTGTTACCTCGGGTTTGACGTCAAACCCAGCTCTGAGTTCTCACTTCCGAGATTACCGGAACGCACCATTACTACTTCCTCTGCATGTCAATGGTCTGGAAAGGCCTGCCAACGAGCCGTCATTTGATGTAGGTGTGTTGAACCAGGAATACATCTAAAACATGAAGGATAACAGTCCTTGACGACAGACTTCGGACACCCCTGGCCTACTCCATCTTATTAATGCTCTTGCAGAAGCTGAATATCCAAGGACCTGTACAAGTGTCTCAGCACCGAGTTAAGCCCCACTGCAAGCGTGCAGCTCCTTGTTGAATCCATCGGGATCACCGGGATGCCTGTACTGCTTGAAGCCTTCTACTCTACACCAAGGTCGGTCCTGCTAATTGAAGTTGTCCAAACTAAAGCTTGTACTGTCTGAAGCCTTTCCTGCCATTTTAGGTTTGTACAGCTTGCTGATATATTTCTGCATTTTGCTTTGTGGATAGTAGCTTTTTTATTTGACTATATTTTCCTTATTGATTGTGGAAGACTTTGAGACAATTAGTTATTCTAGGGTGAGTACATTTAATATTGTGTTTAGTCTGAGACATTGTGAACAGGTCCACTTGTATGATTGCTCATCTATATCATGTACAGCTTCCAATTCAGTTGGCACAGGACATGACCTTATCACCTGACTTACCCAAAGATTTATCTCAGCTTCAAAGTAGTAAGTTTTCCTACAAAAAAGCAGCTTGTTGTTGCAGCAGTTTTACCTGTGCTGGATTATGGAGATGCATATAAATTCTTTCTGCTCATTGTCTTCGAATGGTGTGTATTATGCTTTTGAGGTTCAGCACTAATCAAAAATTTCTGCCTCACCACTGTGACTTATACTGTTGAGTATAATATCTAGCTCTGGCCACTCAGAGCATTCATTTGTATTGCTTTATATAAAAGGCAATACTTGAATTGTTGTCATGCTATACATGCTCCTTTCTTCCAATGAAAAATGCTGGACGTAATTTGAGTCTACAAGATCACTTGTTGTTTTCTGTTTCATTTGCATGCCCTGAACTTGGTAAAAAAGCTTCTGTCCAATTAGCTCTCTTGGCTTGGAAAAAGCAGCAGAATGTCTGGAAAATTATAGTAAATTTTTATTGAGCGTTTTTAAATCAAAACTAAGACTCCTTGAGGCCAATTCCATAACAGGCAAGTGTTTCATTTAGGTTGCTTGTAATTCTAATTGAATGTTAATATAATTTCTTTCCATTTTGTTAATTGTGTATTGTGGATACTTGCTGTTGAATATCTTGGGTCCGTCTCATTTAAAAATGAAGTTTTTAATCTCAATGGGATCTTTCAGTTAAATAAAATAAATGGTGTATTGATGCTCCATGGACAATCATTCTGGGATCCAAAGATTGTCACAGAGTAGCCAAAAGCAGACTCCTATTAACACAAAGACGCATAAATCAGTAGAATTAAAACTAAATCAATCTTGACAATTTTGATGGTTTACTTTTCCAGACCACATTATTTTAAATGCAACATACGCTCCAAAATTGACGTTTCAAAATCTGCCTATTTTTAAAGCTTTCAACATATCAAAAAGTTGACTTTCATTTATTGTTTGCCTTATATATTTACGTTGTCTCTCTGACAGTTGCGTGGTAACAAAACAATTAAGATGTGTAAAATTATGTCTAGCTATGACAGCTTATTATCGAGACTCGCACAGGAACTGTTTTGATGAGTCACACTCTGAAATTAGCACAAAACTTCCCATCAGTTCTACGCTTGAAGGCAGAAGATGTGAGGATTAACAGCATTGTTCGCCCTTTACCAGGTGAAAGATGGAGAGGCAGCTCAGAGAGAACTAATGAGTGAAAAGTGAATATTTTCCACCTGCAGCACTGACTCTGCGTCATATCTGAAATCTGCTGGCATTGAAGAGCGCTCTGTGTTTACAGATAATGTTTTAGCTATTTCCTGAGCCATCTGGACAGAACTTGTTAATTATTCCTGTTACATTGTTTGTTGTTATAGTTGAAAGTGCATGTTTTGAGCTATGAAGATTTTTACTCAAACAGCTTCATTTTTTTACTATACAGAGGTTTCCTTCTTGTGCACTTGCAATGAAAGTTACATTTGTGTCTCTTTCTGAGCATACAGACTCCAGTTTCACATCAATAGTAACATGGCTTGGAACAAGCAGCAGAATATCTGGAAAATTATAGTTAATTTTCCAGACACTTTTTGTATCTAAAAGTAGAAGATACTTTCAGTATCTTGTCAGCTTTTTTTAGAGTGAACTTACTTGTACATGTTGGTTAAAATGTTCTCCACCTGAGGGAAATGTCTGACTTAAGAGGCCTGAGATCTCTTGGAATATACCAGACTTGCATGTTGCCACATTTTCTTTTGAGGTTCTCTGACAAATATTTTTTTTCACACCATGATGGCGTTCACTCTCACATCAACATCCAGGAGCACACTGAACTAAATAGCTGATGTCTAAATAGGGCAAATATCCTTCAAATCGCAGATTAGCGCTGTTTTAGTCATGTGGGCTTCAAAGTTTCACCTAGAAAGTGCCGTGGGTTAGGGCACTCAGCAGTCATTCATCCAGCGACTCGCTGTGTTTCTGAGTTTAAAAATGTTAAAAATTGACAGGAAATCTGAAAATATCACTTGATAATTATGTGTGATTGGAAGATTGGAAGATTAATGTCTGAACACCAACTATAAAGTCTTAAAAAATGCAAACATTAAAAATAAATAAGCAATGCTAAGCCTGGTGGCCCTCCATTCTCATAATACACTGGGGGAAACCCTGGCGCTTGTTGTGAGACGTGTATGTGATTTCAGTTATTTTAAGTGGGAAAAAAAGTTTGATTTATTTCCTCACCAGCAACTGATCTTAAGATTTTAGGTTTTACTTGAATTGTATTGTTAGAATAAATTAACATCCATTTGTTCAACATGTGAAGCTTTCACACAGGCCATCACTGGTTGTCTCAAGGAAAAACTGAGCTTGCACTTTTAATACTTGCTAAACTATTAAATAACTTCATGGTGACTAAATCAAGTGTAAATTGTAGCACATGCATCATCATCAGTAGATACATTAGCAGTGATCTGAATACAAACAGAAAAGCAGACGTTCAGACTTCACCAGGATAAACAAGAAAAAAGACCTCTGCCCCTTCCAGGCACACCAACATAAAATCTGAGAGTAAGAGTGATAAATGAAGTTGTTGTGGTCTGCAGATCTTTGTAAATTGAACTATGAGGGGGAAGTGAGGATGGCAGGAAAAGTGAGAAGAAAGCAGATGGAGAGGAGAAGATGAAGAGGAGGTAAAGAAGTAAACTGGGTCAGGCAGGAGAGGGTGACACCCAAGAAATTTTATTGACATCCCCTTAGCCCCCCTTTGGCTCCCTCTCCCACTATCTGACCAGCAATTACAACTCTCCAAATTATGATCTATACCAGCGGAGTGAACCTGACCACAGATGGAGATAGATTGAACTCTATCTCCTTCTTCCTCCCTGTTTTTTTTCTTTTAAACCCATCTCTCTGACTTTCTTCTCTTTTTCCCTCCCAATGGTGACAGATGGCGTGGGGGACCCTGGCCTTGGCCCTAGCAAATTGATTATTGATCAGGGGGACAAAGATGGATAGAGGAGAAGGAGAAGACACCAAGGAGTGCCAGGGTGAGGGCTGTGGAGCTGCTGCAGAGGTGGGAAAGTGGGAGGATTTCAAGGAATTTATGTTTGAAGAGAGGGACTTAAAGTATGGCAGGTTGGAGAGAGGAGGAGAGCAAGGATGCACAGCAAACATTTTCTTTCTCCTTCAGAGGGAGCTATTGACTAAGCTCCAGATTTATGGCAAAAGTGGTTTCGGATTCTGATCAGAATTTTGAGTCACCGCTTTTCTTTTTTTTTTTTTTTTTGTCACTGAAAGTCACACACTGACTCTAAATAGATGTTAATCAATAGGTGCCTACACAAGCTAAGCTCGCAAGAACAGAGGAAAAATACTGTACAGCAAGTAACAACCTGCAGTTTGAATTCTGATGAGTTTCAGATTTCATTTTACAGATAAATTTATCCAAGCTTTCATTTTGGTTAGATAAACAAAAACGGCTCAGTCACTCTCAGAATATCTTCTTTTACTTATCGTCTGTAAATGCACATTGGATAGATATGAGTGCCTGCCCTTGTGCTTGCAGTATGAGTGTTTGTGAGCGTGCTGATGTGTTGGAAAGGTAAAAGTGCCTTTCCTTTGCCAGACAGATGGCTATCAGCGAGGTTTCCGCGAGTGAGTGGTGCTTTACAGTGGAGCCGTGAGGTTAAGCTGCAATCTTCACTGTCTCTCTTTCCCCTCTTCCTTTTCTGCTCAGTTCCTGTACCTTTCATCTTCTCAGTGTGCATCCATGTGTGTGTGCGCTCATTTACTCCCTTTGCACTGCTATGTGTGAGCAGAGTTGTGTGTGATAAAGGAACAGAAGGAGCCTGTTGGCTGCAGAGCGTGAGTGTGCTAGAGGCAGATACTGGAGGAAATAAATGGCATGCAGGCCACAGCCCAGCACACAGTTTTCACTGGGCGCCATCGCTGATGGCTAAACCTGACTGTGTGTCCTCCAAAACTCATTAATTAACTTAAAAGGACCAAAATTCACCCCCAGAAAGAATGAAAGTGCCTGCAAAGTCCAGAGATGTTTAAGACATAAGAATACCATTTATGCAGTAATTTTGGCTGTTAACTTGCAGAAATTAATAATTTCTTCAACATGCGGTCCAGCCTGCATGCAGAGAGATAGAAGGATCCCTTTAAGAGGCAGCTTTGAGTATTGTTTTCAGCTGGAGGAGCGGATATAGACAGGGCAGTGGTCTCATGGCTGAGTTTGTCTTTTGGGGCTTTATTCAAAATCCTCACATCCTGAAGGAAAGAAAAAGAATTAAGATATGTTTATCTGTTTGCCTACAACTCAATCTAATTATAAATGTGTTAAACTGGAAACAATTAATAGAAAGTGCTAAGCTGAGTCAGACAGACTACAAAGCCAATTTACTCATCTACTGTCACTTGCATATGAAGATGAGAGACACCCCATTCTTAATCCATCGGATTAGTATGATGTCAATCCAACCTCTACTGCTGGAACAGCTTCAACTCTTCTGGAAAGACTTTCCAGGAGGTTTAGGAGTTTTTAAGGAAATTTGGATTTGTAGCAGAAGGCCTGGGTCACAGTATCCACTCAAATTCATCTCAAAGGTGTTCTGTATTGACCAATTAAGCTCTTCCATATCAAAGTTGTGCCCTGGTATGGAGTTGTGTACAAACTGCATGCTCCCACAAATTGGTAGCATGAAACTGCCCAAAATGTGTTCATATTCTGAGACTCCTGGCTAAAGCCAATCCCAGAGTTGTGAGCTGTATTGCCAGACATTGAGGCCTGGTGCATCACTGCAGATGCACATCTCCACCACCCTAGAGTCCAGTGGTGGAGTGTTTTAAACCACTGCACCAGTGATGTAACATTTGGATGCAACTAACTTTATTCTGAACTTGTTGCATTGATCTGTACATGCATTCACCATCCATCTAGCAGAAAGTGACTGTCTGAAATATTACAGCAGTGGATAGAAGCAGATGACATTCTACTTTTATTTTATTTATTTTTTTACCATGCCACACATGTGGTGGGTGGAAAGGAAGTTAAAATAATGATACAACCATTGCTCCTTTGGCTGGAAATTAAGTGAGCAGCTGTTACAGCTCATTATTCTGGGTAAAGAGGCAGGAGGAAAGTTTAGAGAGAGTAATTTTAATATGTTTTAATACAGTAACATATTGACCAATTAACATTTTGTACTGTCAAAAACAACAGCAAGGTCATGACTGAGCTCAATTGAATACTTAAGAAACATTATGCTCACAAACAACACCTACCATCTCTTTAATGGTCTGGCTTGCAGACCCACTATTAACTATTTATCATCAATGTGTATAAACGTTCTCCTTGGGCCTCAACCCTGGATTGTTCCTTAGCCTAAAGCCTATAAAAGTTGTTTTATAGTCCTAAGGCAACAATTATTTCAAACAGAAAAGCTGAATGAGGTAAATGGCCTCTTTACTAATTAATTTTCAGAAATCTCACCAATTTTCTTGTAGACATCCTTAATATTTACTATATTGCTAATAACCAGCCAGATATTCAGCTATTTATCCGCTGTGCACAAAAGTGTCTTTAGATGTTTTTAATTTCCATTCATACTTTGAAAATTGTTAGGTTGGGATTATATTCGACTATTAAATTTGGAGGAATAGGCGGATATCCCACCAGAACTGCTCATACAGTCCCTGGATTGAACCATTCTTTGCCCTTCAAGACCATAAACGTTACCTAACAGTATAGATAATCAATAAACTTATCAAAGGTGATCAGGATATAGTCTTAAAGAAAGTGATTATTCACATTTCATGATTAATGTACAAATATTCAAATAATAACAAACATTTATTCAGTTATTCTCTTTCTTTCTAGTTTTCCGATTTGTACCCTGTTATTTCCCATCTTCCAACAGTAATGATGGCAAGCAGTTTATTTCTCATTAATTTCTGTATTTAATAATCATTAGCAGCAGAATGAAATTAGATTTAGGGGTTTCTTGAGGTTATTGGCAGTTAAATGCCTTCATTAATTTTTACTTTCTTTCTTATCTCATATTTATTCGTACTGTAAATGCAGCACCAAGCTCCTCATGGAAAACTGTGAAGCATAAAACGGATAACGAGACAGATATTTCTTCAAATAGATGGTGACATCATTCCAAAATAAAACATACCACCGTGATTTATTTGTAACAGATGGGTGTGCAAAAAATAAAAAAGTAAAAAAAATCTCTGCCTGCACATTAGAATTTCACAAAAAGCAAACACAGGTTATTTGTTTTTACAGCTTGTTACTGTTACCCTCGAGGGGCCAAGAAACTATTCTGGCTAATTTGAATGCATTGAAATGACAAGACAGAACTATTACCAGGTTTACAGCATTAATTTGTATTGCCTGAAATGTCCCCCTTTGGCACTTAAAGCAAAACGAAAGTGTCATATTAGTGCAATTGTAACAAATAAGTGTTTCGCAGACTGTGCGAGTGGGGCGAGTCTATTATTGCAAAAACTACACATCTGCATTCATGTCATATTTATCACGTACTGTTAAGATTTATCCACAGCCCATGAAACCCAGTCTTGTAGACGGGTTCTCGACAATTTACTCCAAGTGTGTAATACATCCTGACGTTTAGCAAGTTGATGTTTACAGCATTAAAAGGCTGCTTTCAGCCACATTACACAAGCACATCTCTTGAAGTGGATGTGTGGCAGAGGGGTTAATGAATTTTCTCTCTGCTGTGCTGCAGAGGAGAATTATCTAGTGAAGCAGGAGGTGGCTGTCTCTCTGTCTGAATGTCAACAAACACTGGTGGGTTCTTCCACGAATGACAAGAATCTGTTAAACCTCTGTCTAACCAGTATTTGGTAAAAATGTAATGATCCATCCCTCAAAGATTCATATTGTTCAAAGTTCCCATTATTGGGACACATTTTCTGCATATTTTAACTATTTTTGCGCCTTTCTGTGTAGATTTAGCACGGGGGTTTGCAACTTGTGGCTCCAGAGCCACATGTGGCTCTTTACATACAAAATTAGTAATGTTTTTAGTTAAAAAGCATAGAGTCCCTGCAACAGAACGGCACCAATGACACAATGTTTTTTAAAGCAATTTAATGTTTCTCAGCTTCAAACTATGTGCTTCATATTTCGGATGCAAATTAATGTTAGCTAATCGGGTTGGATCAGGTGCAATATTTATGGACCAGATTGGGATTTATAGACCTGTTCTAAACTCTACAACTTTTGCAATCAAAGCATTTCAAGTTCTCTTCTAAAAATAATAGATAAAAACCCATTTATTAACCCATTATGTCACAGATTACATCTTTTATCAATTCTGAGTCGTCTCTTAATCACTGCTTGCACGTTCTGACAATGCTACAGAACAAAAGGTACTGAAATGTACGCAGTCCCTCAGCGAGCTCCATGGTGCTTCACTTTCCTCAAAGGGTTTTTAGTGTCTAAAAGCATCATGAGTTTATATCAAAACATGTTAAAGCGAAGTAGTAAACAAACAGATGTCTGTATTTGTGGTTGTTAATCCCTTTATAAGAACATGTCTTTCATCTTTTTTTTTTTTTTTTTTACACATCATTAGTCTAACTATGTGTCTCCTGGGCCTGTGGTAAAGTGCAGGTAAATCCCTATAATTGGGAAATTAAGGTAAAGCAAAATTGTAACTGTTGGGTGGTGCAATTCTTAGCACTTGCCTCTCAGCAAGACGCCAGGGCTTTTTTGTGTGGATTTTCTCAATCTGTGCCTTACCTGCCTTCAGGTACTCTGGCTTCTTTCTCAGTCGTAAACATTTGCAGTATCTCCTCAAGCAGGACTGACATGTTCTCGTCTTTATAGGTCATTTAGTGGAAGGAGAATTTAAAAACGGTAAGGATCTCTGCAGAGAGATTCACACTGAGGACAGGTGAACACTTAGATAATTTCTTTCAATAAACTATGCAACAAGAGAATGTTAGAGACATTCATGTTTTATTTGGCAGGTGAACCTTTTGGAAATCAATCACTTGACCTTTTTTTGTCTCAAAAAGTTAAAGTGACTATATTACTGAATCTAGCATCACAGTGAAGGTGCCTTGCTTGTGCAAAAGACAGAAAGCCTTTTTTTCCTTTGCCATCGGGGTTGTCATAGCAATACTGTCTGATGTATCTACAATGTTTTACATTTTCAGGATAGTGGTCTTAAGCTTAAAATGGATACAAGAAGGAGATGAAACCTAACTCTTATCTACATTTTTTAAAATACATAAAATACATGATGATGGCTAAGGCTAGTTTTCTTTTGCTGCTGTTCCTTGCATTTTGAAGTTCCCCTTGAAATTTCTTCCCCATTCTTTAGCTTTGGGTCAGGACTTTTTCAGTTACAGATAAATGCCTAATATTCTAAATAATAAGTCAGTTTAATAAATGTATTCATTTTAGAGGCTTAAACGTTGCTGGAAAATATTTATGCAAATGTAAAAAAAATCTCTTGGACTTTGGTGAACCTAAAATTAAGGACAGTATGCAGAATCTTCAACTCGTGTAAGCAAAACAAAATACTCTCGTATTCCAAAAATATTTTAAATAATTTGATTCAACCTAAGGCAGTTTTATCAAAAAAATAGTTCAACAGAAAACACAACAAATCCTACAACCTGTTTGTGTGTTCATCAATGGGCGTCTTGCACTTGATCCTCTGAGAGGACAAATTATTTTTTTACACAAAAGAATAGTAAGAAAAAAAGGCTTCCTCAGGAAAGTGTGCCTTGTCAGGGAGAGAAATCCACTGATGCATTCTGGATGAATACAGACTATGCAAAACTCAATGCATCCATTTTTTGAGAAAAAAAAAGGTAACTCTCCAGCTCACCATTCAATGCATTTAACAATAAAGATGAGCCATTCTATAAAAAGGACTTTGTTTTGGCAAACCAAGGACTCGGGTTAATGTTCCTGAATGGACTATCATTTGTAACTGTCGGCAGTAAACGGTACACATGGCTGGATGTACACAGGATGGCTGCAGCACTTAAACCAGAACAAAACAACCCTGATTGATGCTGCTGCTGCTCATCTTCCCCATGATACACCCACAGTGACGACGGGCAATGCTCCCCTCACTCCATGCATCGCACACTTATTGCTGCTCGTTTTGGTAAACAATAATTTGACTGTAAACTCAAATCTTTCTGTAGCCTTTGTTGTCACATTTTTCTTTGAAAATGTGATTGTGATAAAATAAAACAGTGAAATCTATGCATGCAATGCTGGCCTTGCATAACAGGTAACAATTCTTTTCATTTCCATGCTGCATCTCTTCTTTTTTAAGTTGTTTTATTTATTTTCCCTTCCATTTTACCAGAAGTAAAATGGAGATTTAAATAAAGAGAGGTGCAGGTGTACCTTAAAATAAACATTTAGGAGGAGGTTGATGTCTGTTTGGCTGGTGAAGAGCAGGAAAGGGAACCCTGTTGAGTTAATTACAGGTGTGAGCAGAACAGAAGAAAGGGAGTAAAAATAAATTGTGAATAATGTTTATTGCCGGACTCCTAATGCCTAGCTGTTAATACCGACCTAAATCCCTCAACTTCTCGTAAAAACTTCAACAATTTCGCAGCCGAGTAATCTTACGATTTAATAACCTTAAGCTTCCCGAGCTCCATAAATCTGACGTTCTTACGCCTTTCCTCCCCAACCTCGTCCCTCTCCTCCTCTACCCCCCTTCGTCCTCCCTCATTCCGAGCCTCTGTGCATTTTATCTCCATAATAGCACAAAGCGGAGCGAGCTGCCTCGAAAGAAGAGATAAGGGAAATTCCTGCCCGTATTTTAATAGCTTCGCTCAGCTATCTCTTCCTACCAACTCCTCAGGAGCTGCCAGCCAGCATACTCACCTTGGACGCAGCACCCAGAGGAGAGTCCTACAGAAAGGCATGGCTGCTGAATGCCTGCTCTCCCTCCCTCCCTCACTCGCCGTTTCTGTGTGTTATAAAAAGTGTTTGTAACATTTCTGTACATGTCTGTGGGTTAAAGTACGCCTGAATATTTGTATGGATGCCCATTTGTATCAAAAAATGCATTTGAACCTGTGCCTACTTTGTATAGAATAATGACTCAGAATGCAGGCTGCAGCAGCTGAAGAAATCAGTCACATGGAACAACAATGGCCAAATGACAGATTTATAAAAGGAACAATCTGTGTGTGCAGCTAGACTGGATAAACAACTTTTACTGCAGCTAAACACAAAATAACACAGCTAATTAATATCTCCATCACCTATATTATAATAGCTTTTCAGATATTTTCTTTTAAAAAATCTTAAAAACAATGCTGAAATATTTAGCACTCTGTGCTTTGAAACATTTTTTAAATGTTAAAATCAGTTGTGATTAAAAAGGTTTTACATTAAAATAATTGGAATCTTTTGGATATTTATCACTCATCAATATACTAAACTTTAGCCAAAGTCGGTCACTTTATCAAACTCAATTTGTATTATGAGGATACAGCAATTTCTGCCATTAGTTGGTGGAAACTGGCATGCTGCGGTTAGGTTTTCATGCTGGTTAATCCAACCTTACAGCTCCAGAATCAACTGCATTCTGTTGTGTTCTGTGTTTTTCTGTATGTTTATTTCTAGTTTCCTGTGTGTCTGAGTCTCTGTGTTGTCCTGTCTCCCCGTAATTAGTCCCCAGGTGTATCTCGTTCCCTGATTTCCTCTTGTGTATTTAGTGTCACCTGTGTGTGTCTGTCTTCGTCGGGTCCTACGTCTGGTTACGTCAATCTACGTCAATGTACGTCTGTGTTCGTCCGTATTCACCTGTTGCTACCTGTTGTGAGCTTTAGCCTCCCGCTCAGCAGTGCTGCCAGGTCTGTGGACTGTGTTTTCGGTTTATTTATTACTATTAAAACTCCTGCATCTACACCACATCTGGGTCTGCTGCGTTTTGCCTCACCACCACCAACCCCACTTCATGACACATTCAAAATGTCTTTATGTCACACTGCCTGGTCCTCTCAGTGCTTTCAATCACTCTCATGTATGTGTTGCTCACAGCCTTCTCCTGGCTTTCTGCTAAGCTACAACTGATTCTCATCAGCAGAGCCTGCCATGAATGCTCAAGCTATAATTAGCATGGCCACCCATGATGGTGGAGAAACTGCTTTCCTGGAACGGTACGTTGTTTCTCCACCATTAGCATATAGAGCAATACATACACAAGGATGATTGACAGTGCTAGCACTTTCCTACCTTCTTCATTTAAGCGAGTTTTGATGGCACTTGTATTTTATTTCGACAGTGCAAATTAAATCCCTGATTGTTTCCATTTCAGCGCTTTATGCGCAATTGAAACACACCCAAGTAAAATAATTCCCCCCTCCAAACTATGGACATTCAGTGACATCTTTTTTAAATGGCTATTTAAGGATGTTATGACATTATTTCAGCCCAGACTAACCTGTTGAAAACTTATTTTTAGTCTATCTCTCCTGTCCAAATTTACCCTGAACAAAGATGTTAAGTCAGGGCTGCTTAGCTCGTTTGATGAACCCTAACCATGTTCAGACATCTCTACTGTGGCTCCTAAAAGCCTGGTGAAATGTCAGGTTTCATGATGTTAAAAAAATTAAACTTGGATGAATAAAACAAAAACAAAGTGTGTGTGTATTCACTATGACTTTTCTGAAACACTTTTTGACTCTAATTCTAACATTCAGTCTTATTAGGTACACACCTAACATCAGTTACAATAAATCGTACCATTCGGTGGTCTGAGAAGGATTTTCCTAACCTTTTTTTAATTTGCAGTTATATCTGCTGGGTACAAAGGAGGATGGACATAAAGTAGGAGTAAATCTTAAACCTGGAGAATATGTTATGGTCTGGCAAATTTAAACTTGGAGTCTGTTGGCAACTCATTGTGGACATGTAGGGAGGTGCCCAGTCTTCAGCTGGGACTGTGCAGATGTCCTGTACCATCATGGATTTGTTGGTGGACAAATGACCCCTTATAGTCATCCCTGTGACAGTGATCATTTTATTTGATAGTTAGCCAGTTTTAAGAGTCAGTGAAACAGCAGAGTTACTTCATTTCTGTGCTCCTAAGGGTCAAGTCTGGATCAAGGTAAACAGTATTTTCTCCCAACAGATTGTGCCACTAATGGTGTTGCTACCTTCAGGGGCCACTTAGCCTAAACATGGCTCCTGTTATGGAGTCTGGGAACTTAAATCAGTTTAATCTCCTGCACTGAGAAATTAATGAAATCATCAGAGACAAAATTGTGTTTTCCATTTTAGGAGCCCCGTCTAATGTTATTATTATTAGAGTGGCTCGCAGTAGGTGGGAGGAGAGTGACTTGCTAAAGGAGACTTTAAAATGAATGCAAACAGCTGAGCTCAACGGTATTCTAAAAGGTGACATCATATAGCACATCATAAAACTGTAATTTAATTCTAAATACCAAAAAAAGTTTAATTTTCTTTAAAATAACACCTTTATGATGATGTGTGACTGAACAAATATGACTTTTGGAGTTTTATTTGCTGTAGATGTTGCAGACTTTATTTACCTTGGCTAATCAAAACTTCAAAAGGAGGTTTTAAATCCTATCGCATTGCTTTTATGTAAGCCTGCCAAAAATGTGATCATCACACAAAAGCCCACATGTTCTAGTGAGTTTTAATCCGTCTGAGTCAATAGACATCAAGGTGTTTGTGAACGTTGGCATTCTTGTTGTGGAGAAATTCCCTAAAACAGCTGGTGAATCTTTTAGAAGTGGATAAAGTTGATCAGGCTCACAGCAGGAAGTGTGAGCTGTTGGATTTTGATAGGCTGGTTGCCAATGAGTGACAGAGTGAGGCGCTCACATGCTGCGATGACACCCAGCCCCAGACAGGCATGCTGCAGGACAGTGTGTGTGTGTGTTTAACACTTTGTACGTTCAAAGGAACCCATGACCCAGGTGTTGGCATAAATTTTTAATGAAAGCAGTTTAATTGTACATCTGAAGCATGTCTGTATGCATTGGGTATAAAATGTACACAACTTTGTTTTTATGCAAATACTCTGTGTCACCTACAGCAACTAAAACTCCAATAGTCTGTTTTAAGCACGCAAGTTTTATTTTTAGAAATGCACCAATCAAGATTTTGCTGCCCAGTAAAAACTCCCATCTTCCTTGGAGGTCTGACTTGATTTTATGCAGCTTGACTACAAAATCTGACAAAAAATTTTTTTAACTATTGTGGAAAAATGTATTTATGCAAGCACACATAAGGTGAAAATTACTCTGTCATGTTTATTTATGATAGCCAGTGTCATAAAAGCTCCATCAGTGTGTCTAATTCAACTTGCAAAGTTTAAAACATACCTAACATACCTAAGCACAAATACTTAGGATGAAGGAAGTAATGTTGTCAATTTATCTACTTTGATATATTTCTATGTTTTTCAGACTCCTCTAGTGACTTTTTTCAAAAAATCAACCTCAACAAATTTCTGCGTTGTTTGAGACTTTTATGACGACAACACTCTGCTGCCTTTCTGTCCAGAGTGAGCAGCGAGAGTTGCAACTATTAGCTTCTCCTGCTTCCTCAGCACTGCAGTCAGTCTCACAAAGTCATCCATTCAACACCATACCGTTGCTAATAGTCAGAGCAGAGGAGACAAATCCTTTTTTGTGCATAATAAAGTGTTATTGCAAATAAATCACACATTTGTAAAGCTGAGTAACGCTATCGATCAATGCTTGCCAGTCGACATGGCAACGCTCGCTACTCCAACTCCTGTGTCGCCTCTGGGCAGGAGTGCTGTGCTTTTATACCCAGTTTGATGAAGTTGTACCAAGCCATACTGCTGCAACCAATAGAAAAATTCAACTCCTTAAGAACCGTTTGACCGAAGAGGCCAGGAGTGACATGGTTTAAGATAATTGCACGAAAACGTCAAAAGGTCTATCTTAAGTAAATAAGGAAAAAGCTTTTGTATCTTTTGGATAACCAGATTCTTTTTCTGTTCATATTTACTGTTAACCTTCATTTAATTCAACTCTTAAAAGTCCTTCTAGGGATGGGAGTTGCACATCACTCTTGGCTTTAAACACTGTGATGCAGGCATCAGATTGTTTTGATCTATTTTTATTTTATCTGTCTCTATCAAATAGGATTAAATAACTAAATAAATGAGCACCCACCATCTACACCCCATTCCAGCTTTATTTACGTTCGACTAGATGTTTCTATAATTTTGTAGGAATAAAAGAGAAAAAAGGAATTTAGCCAAGCAAAAAACAACAACAAACAAACAAACAAAAAAAACAAAACAGAAGGAATTGAGTAAGGATTAAATGCTGTCACTATTTCTTAGAGCCCAAAAATACATCATCTCTGTCTCCCTCTGTCTGGTTTGGCAGCGTCCTCTGGCAGTTTTGGGTAAAAAAGTGACTCAGCTCTTATGTAATAGTCATTTGCAGTTTTCTACAGAGTCATTTGTGAAGATTGGGTTAAACAAAATTGGAAAATTTTTAGGAGGAAGTTTCTGCTGGACAAAGGTGAGAGCGAGAAATGTGATGAAAGGAGGAATAGCTTAATTGTTTCTGTTGAATCAAGTAGCATGTGTAAAATTGGTCTTTTTCTAACCCATCTCAATTTAAAAGCCAGGCACCGCTCAGATATCTGCTATTTTAAATGAATCTATGTGAATCCTGAGCACTCCAGAATTGTGATTGTTTTTTGTTTTTTTTAAGAACTTTTCACCACTTAGTTGTTTATTTAGACCTGTTAAGTTGCCAAAATTAATTAACACACACACACACACGCACACACACACAAATACACACCTGCATGCATGCGCCATGAAGTTAAGGGGCATCATGTCTTGATATCTTTTTACAACCTTTCGCTTGAAGGGCATTTCTTAAAGGCACCAGTCGGCTTTGAACAACGACTTGGCTGGTTAGAAACTTCACTTTAATCACTTTTGGCATTCCCGAATTTTAAATGAAATAAATCGGCAGACAGTTTGTGAAAAAATGTGGAACACTAGTCTTAGATTGACGAGTAGTGGTGAAATGTGTGCTTAGATAAACTATAACCAAGATGTGTGAATTTTCTGACATGTGGTGAACATTTCAGTATTTTCTAATTTGAATCTATTTTAAAGATTATGCTTGAAATGTTCAAAACCACATGAAGGACACACTCCAGCCTTCATGACGGTCCCTTTAGCATGATCTGCAACCCATCCCGCTAAATAAGATGGATGGCCTGAGGAGATGTGAGAAAAGAATACATATGAAAGCTTATTGTGCACATATGGTCCATTAAGCCCTTTCCTGCTTGTTTTTATGGCTGGTTTAATCTATTTTAATCTGTCAGAAAATCAATTTGTTCACATCGCTGCCAGGTTGCAGAGTGGAGCACTCCATCACACGTCCATGGACCTTGCCTGCCTGAGCTCGGCATTGTTCTGGATGCTAGTCGTGAGGAAAAAAAAAGCTATACAGAGATAAATGAATGCACTGATGGATGGACAGAGCGACAACGATGGAAAGAGACTGTAAAAGTAGGCTACAAGTTTCTGTGAAAGAGGACAGAAAGAAACATTCACAAATGGGAAAAAACTTCTGAAGAACTAAAACAGACCGATAGCCAGGATCTGAAGTTTTAATGATGGTCGTTTCAATTTATTAAAAAATAGCACAATACACATTAATGCACATTTACATGTGAGATTATAGCCAAAAATCTAGTTTCCATTGTTTCGCTGTTAGGCTAATGTTAAAACACAGATAATAAAAACAAGGATGATAACTAGAGGACCACCAATTTATCGGCCTGTTGATTTCCTTAATTTTGGGAAATCAGTGATCGGCCGATATGTACATGTGAAGCCGATCTTATACCCTGAACTTTTAGCAGCAGATGTCTAAAAATCAAACACTGCCCTCTTCTGCTTTGCTTTAAGGTCAGCCTGTCAGTTCATGTATTCATGTTTGCAGTTAAAAATAGTCACCTCACTGTTGTCAACTCAGCAACTTTCTTTCTATATTTAGCGACATTTCAGACAAAAAAAATTGGTATCGGCCAAAAATCGGAATCGACAACAATCGGTGCACCCCTAATGAAAACCACAGACATAACACAACCAAATAAGGAATATATAAGTGACCGCAAAACTCATACATATTTACAATATAACCATTGTTGCCATTTTTGGCTTTTCAATAGCCAGTTTTGAACAGGTTTCATTTACGTTGAAATTGTAGTCCAAGTATGAGTTGCATGTTTGGAAAAAAAAAAGTGGTGTTTCTGAGTTGTATTGAACGATTGCCCCTCCAGTCTGCCCTCCTTCCCTGGGATTCTTTCGAATGAATTGCTGCAGTAGCCGTGGAGCCAAGATAGAATTGTGATATTTTAACATGCTGTCCATGCTAAGCCTTTCATGTTTTTGAAGTATTTGACAATGTTGACATGATTTAGGATTTTTATCACATTTCATGCTGGTTTATAAACTAATTCAATTGATTTTAAAATGTATTTTCTAGCCGATGACCAACTTGTTATACAGTATGTCATATGAGTGGCAACTATGGCAATTGAAACATAACTTATTTTTTTTCTAAGGCTAAATTTAATTCTTTTTATAATCCCCTGCTGTCTCCCCTTACAAAATTGAGTCAAATAAGACCCCTATTTTTCTGAACTCTTGTCCCAATTCTAATTTGTTTTGGATAAAAATACTGGAATCACTTAGTATTCGTCTTCTCTGGGAAAAACATACCCACAGTTCAGCATATGTTAAGATGCAAGTTTCTTAGACCTGTATGTTAGGCTTGCCAGTGAATACCAGGAGGATTCAGAGAAGATCTGGTCAGGGGAGACCATTATCAAGCTCTTTTGCAAGAACAAGATTCACTTGTCAGAATTATGTCCTAAAAAAAGCAACAGCATCCCCACAGCTCTGTGTGCGTGTGTGTGTGTGTGTGTGTGTGTGTGTGTGTGTGTGCGCGTGCACACATGGAGCTGATTCCAACCAGAGGTGGAACCAATTAGGATTTAGTGCTGTCTTCTGGTAAGGAGTACAGGAGTTTACTGCATTCAACAGGGTCTGTATGGGATGGACACAACACTGTATCTGCATATTTCATGTTGAGCTTATGGTCAGTCTTAATGTTTGTCACAAAAAACAGAAGTAGTGGGTACATTTATGTACAGTGAGATTTTTATTTATTTTTTGAGTCTTTTGGTGGTTGTTGTGTAAACAAGAATATTTAATTTCCATTAATTGCAAGCAAAACCAAAAGGAGAAACTGCTTCTGCAACCCCAGATTTACGTCCTCGCTCTGAACTGGTGATTATCTTAAGTTGAGCAAAAACCAAAATAAGTCCTGTAATTTCTCCGAAGCCTTCAGTGCTAAGAAAGCTAACTTGACAGAACGACTGAAAGCGGAAAACATATTTTCAGCAATAATCTCTGGATTTAGAAAGGGAACGAGAGATACCTGGGTTAAGGAGGTTTGGCTAAATCCATTACACCACAGCTGTGGGATTATTAGCATAGCCAGGAGTAACTGGAACCAATAAATACCCACATGAAGACATTGCAGGGGCAGTGCAATGTGTCACTACCACTCCTGATAGCACAGAAAGAAAGAAAAACCATTAAAATGGCATTTATTCCTCAGCTTAGAAAGAAGAAAAACTCTATCTCATGGAGTTTTTTTTTTAAAGGCAGGGAGGCTATTTTCCCCTTGAGCTGCTTGAAAAAGGAATACGCCTTATTAGCCCCTGCGACACACACAGCGTTATTTGGTTATGCAGTGAAGCCTAAAACAGTGTCAGCATTTAAAGCCGCCTCGTCTTCCCATCTCACTGAGTGATTACCTCTGTCAGGACTTCAACAGAGCACGCAGGACACACACAAATGCACCCAAACAGGCAAGAACGCACAGACATCCCTGTAAAAACCACGCACATGCACACACACACACACGGAGCATTTAAACACCTGTCCCCTAAAACGCCCGAGAGCTCTTATCCTGCCTCTGTGCTGCACCTCAATGTGCAGTGATTCTGGAGAAAGACCTCTTTAAGATTCAAGGCCATAAAAAAGAAACGCAGTCAGAGACATTAAATGGTTGCTGTGGGTGCTGGGATGCATCTGCAGCTCAGAAAGGAAACATTCCTACCGTTATCCTAAGACTTGATTTGTAAGCAACAGGGAAAGAGTTACTTGTTAAAATGTATTTGCTTTGTGATGCAAATATAGTAAATGTTACTGTGTAAGTGAAACACAATGAGCACTGTTTTTTTTTTTGTGACAAAGAAAAATAATGGAGCTGAAATAACGCATCGTTTACGGTTTCTGTTCAAACGCTGGAATCTGTTGGCTTGTAGCTCCTCTACAGCTGCTCTACTCCTCCAACGTGACAACACTCGTATTCAAGAAACAAACTCAAAGGTGGAAGAAGAAATTTAAGCCATACCTGTTGGGACGCTGATCTACTGGCTAAACTTGTCTCAATTAAAATGGCATGAAAAAGTGAGTGAAAAAGCTGGGAAGTAGAAGCTGAGAATATTATACTTCACCGTTCTCCCTGTTCTCCATCCGAGGACATCCAACGAATGTTTAACTTAAGATCAGACAGTAGCATTTTAACAGATTTCCACTGGAAATACTAAAAACAACCAGCAAGGACAGAAAACCAAGATGGCATTAGATGGAGAGGAAAAGCATTACGGCTTTTATGGCCCAGTGTTGTGCATACTGCACTGTAGCCCTAATAATTTTCTAACATATTATTCAGACTGGATTTAGGATAACATATTACAAGTAATTTTGGTGTAAAAACACCTTAGCTATATGCCTTAAAAGAAGATTCATTTGGCATCCTGCAAACACAAATGTTTAAGAAAAAAAGAAACCTTTTTATAATTGTATTTGAACTTAATAAGAAATGAAGTTCAATTACAGTTAGCTGCTTTCAGGTTTCATCAGATTTTATTGTCAAATGTAAACATCTTCAGGGTGCATCCACCGGGTAAGAGGAGGAGAACAGCCTGGACAGAGTATTAACATTGTTTTGTTAAGGCTCAGTTTATTTTTGCTGGCAGGATCTGCAAAATCATAAAAAGAGAAAATCTTAAACAGAACTTGTCTGACAACATAAACTAGGCGAAAAGATGTCAAAAAGCAACATGTTATACACATATGCCAAGAAATCTTAAGGACAATATTTCAAGAGAGAACTTTTTCAAGCCACTCAATTTTTAATTGCACAGAAAAATACTGTACGGTTTTCAAACACATATTGTGTATTTGGGAACTGAAACGTTGACGGCAGACTGTACCACCATCAGGCAACTGTAATTTGTTGAGTTTATTTATGACCTATGTATGTATTTTTTCTTAACTCATACAGTATTTTACTTATTTAAAAAGGGATTAAAAAAAACTTTTTCTTCACCCAACTTTCTGACATTTATTGTAGCAAATATATATGATTTCAGACATTTTATTACTTTAAATGTCTATAGGGAATAAAACGGTGAAATTATATAGCTAATCTGCACTTATGTTTTTCTTTACTCTAGGTGAATGATTTAAGGTAGGATTATATATTTAACAGTTTGCCCATAGCTGTCTCTAATGTAAAAAATAATTGACTCCAGATAGTTTGGGAGATCACTGTGTTTATGTTTAAATGGTTTCTACATTCATTAAAGTTTTCTTGTCACTTTGAGAACTTGAAAAGATTTTTCTCATCTCCCTGGTGTATTGTTATGTGACCTCAAAAAATGACTTCATCATATTACACTTAAGTGAACTCTGGTTAGACACAATAAAGAAATGGAAAGCAATAGCGCCCCGGGAAAGACGAAAACTATGCTGAGAGCAGTACTATCATTAGCTGTCAGATGAAAGAGATTGTTCCTTTGAAACAGGGGGCCCTGCTCCATATGATTTATGCTTATTTGCACCCTCATATCCTTGCAATTCATCCATCTCTTTTTTTTTTCTTTATGCATTTTTCCCTCTCAAGTTTACTTCCTTGAGGCATACATTTCTCCTCTCCATTCACATGTCAGTTCCTCCCTCCACAATCCTTTCCCTGCAGATATATTCAAGAATACAAATGAAATCCTCTCCTACTTTTGACTTTTGAAATGCCTTCATTTAAAGGGAGACTTGTGAAAATACTCGCACAGAGAAGATGTCAAGCTTAACATGCAGAATGTACACTCAGCTTTGTCCCCTTACTCAACATATGTGACCTGACCTTTCAGAGGCCTGGATTAACAAAAATAAAAGAGAGCTTCATGCCATTACTGACGTGAGGGACATTTTGTACATCTTTACTTTTGCTATTGCCCTGCAAAAGTATTCACACCCTATGTGCCTTTTTACATTTTTTCTAATTTTATCTTTGATTTCCAAGGAAGCAAATTTTACACAACATTTGTCCTCAACATCACAAAGCCAACTTGAGAAAAGTAGGACAAGTAGGCCATTACCTTATGATAACCAAAACAAAGTTACAACGCCACTTCCCGGAGAAAGAAAAACACACTTAAAAAAATAATAAACAAGAATACAACCAAAAGCATATTGTTAAGTGATTATAAGGTGAAGCCATTATAGGACAGTGGACCATCAGGGTGGCTTCATCAAGTTTGGTCTCTGAAAATAAACTCAGATCTTTTAGTTTTCACATCGTCTAACCCAACTCTGTTACCATAGACAAAATTGTTCGGACTACGGAGGCTGTTATTTTTGCAATTTTATACACTTTAAATGTTACATTCATCCAGTTGTCAAAAGTTGGATTGTCCTGTGATAACCATTTTATTGTCACGTTCTTTATATTTACTATTCATAAACTTTTTACATTTTTGTAATGTGACAACAAACCTTATGGGTATTTTATCAGGATTGTGTATACAGCCCTGCATAAAGTGCAAAGCACAACGTAATTGTGAAGTGGAAGTGTCCTCTAACAGGTTTCATTAACAGATTACCGTCTCTGACAAGGTTTTCCATTTCTGCTGTAAAAAGCGTCCCCACAGCATTGTTTTGCCACTGCCATGCTTCATTATAGGGAATGGTGTATTCAGGGTGATGAGCAGTGTTAATTTTCCTTCAGTTGTGAATGTAAGCCAGAACATTCAGTTTTTATCTCGTCTTTCCAGAACACCTGCTTCAACATGTTTCTTTTTTTAACCACAGACTCCAAATTTGTCTGTGGTTAAATTGGCCAAGTAGTTGACCTGTTAAGATTATTCAGGTTGAGCTGGGGATCTCACAATTGCAAGTGCACTACTTATTGTAGGCCTGTTGCATAAACTCCCCATAAATACATAGCTGTTCATAGTATAAGAGAAAGAGTTGGAATTAGTGGGGAATGAGTACTTTTGGGGAAGGACAGTAAACTTTTATTCAGGGTTTAGTTCGGTGAGACTTGAGCCAATAAAATGAAATGCTTGCAATTTTCTCCCACCAGTGGAGATTTCACATCTGGATGCTTGTCCTTCAGAAGCAGACGAGACAAGTCATGATTAAAACTATTCTGATTCACAGTGAGCACTGGGAGAGGAAGGAGATAATATTTCCCTTTCATTTTATGTCAGACTTTTAGTTCTGATCATTGAAGATTGAATTGGCCATCAGATTGAGTGTTAAGGGCGTATAATGACATTAATTCAAATGCACCCCTCAGTGGATTTATGAAACAGCTGACTGGGACTTTAAGACGAGGTCTGTGTGAGAGACTGATGAATCGGCGTTGCATTCAGCAGTCAAACAGATGTTGTTCCCCTCCTGTTGCAGAAAAATTCCTATGGTGTCCTGCACGGGACATTTGGCACCCTGATGTCTGTCATTATTCATCCTTAGATGGTTTCCAATAACAAGGGCAGGCAGGGGGCATTTTTTCAGCATATTATCCAGAGAAATGCGTACATAATGCATGGCCCTAACATGGGCACACGGAGCACAAAGTGGCCTCGGCTCAGTGTGCTCCCGCCTGGAGAGCTGAACCAAAGCGCTGCTCAAAGTGCCCTTGGAAAGTGAAAGTATTTGGATGCTGATACAGGCCTGTGGGTGGCGGACGTCAGGAGCTCTTAAAGCTGACAGGTTTTATCGTATTCCTCAGCATGGACTAAGGGCAAAAGATAGAAGAAGATGTGAAATAAACTTTATTGCAAGAAAAGGCTGTCTTTAAATTTTTAGTAGCTCAGAAAGTTTCTGCCAGAGCCGTGTTCACAGCGGTGCTCTGTGGGAGAAGCAGCAGGCATTCACTGCAAAGTGTGAGGGGAATATTTTACTTTATCCTCACGCTGCTTACATACGACATCCAGAGAGCAGCAGCAACGGGGAGAAAATTGAGCAATGGACAAAAAGGGAAACTCAAATAGTATGAAATATCCACACATCGACACAACTCCACTTTGAGAAAAGTTGTAAGAGAAGATGACCAGTGTGTTTATATCAACTTTGGAATGCATTTATTAACATCAAACATGTTCTTTAGCCACAAAATATGCTAAATTAAAACTGTTAAGATGGCCTGATTGTAGTTCAGTCTGCTTAATCATTTAAAATAAAAATTAAATGCTCGGGTTGCTGAAGATTCGGATTAGCCTGGCTCCTAATGTTTTTTTTTTTTTTCAAGCTTCTTCTTTATTATTTGGTCATTCTCACCTCCGAACCAGAAGTCACATAAAGGTTTTTTTCCCAGCAGTTTTTTCCCCCCAAAATTAAATGGAAATCAAGACGAACAAATAAAATGAACACAAATCTAAACATTTAATGAGTATGAACATGGATGCCTGTGTTCAAAATCTAGATTTTCTAATTGCATTTTTAATTGGATGGTAAAAATGCTCCAATTAAAAATGCTTAAATCCAGTGCATTTAACAGCCACTTCATTCAGTCCTTTTACAGCAAAATATGAAGGGCAATCATCATTCTCAGCTTATTATTGTTGTCTGTAGGTGTCCAGCTTCTGTCCCCAGCCAGTGTCCTGCCAGGTTGAGATCTCTCTGCTCCAAAAGGCTAATTTAAAAGGTCCCACAACTTCCTCAGCTTGTCAAAGTTCTGCAGAGACCTGCAGATGAACCTCCATTTGATATCGGTATTTAGAAACGAGGAACAAATTAAAACTTGTAAGATATTGGCCCTTAAGGACTTACTTTGGACACCATTACTGTGGTCATAAAGAACAGAGTAAAGGAGCAGACTGTAAATGCCACTCGACTGTGCTGTATGTTTACATACATGAAAAATTAACAATATTATTTATAATAAAGACTTTAGATATAAAGATAGCCCTAAACACGTGAATCCATCATTTAGTCTTATGAAATTACTGTAAAGGGCAACATACCAATTAACAGGAGAGTTGTATCATTCAGCCACTCAGTCAGCTCAAATTTTCCAGTTTTGTCGCTCATATATCCCCTCATGTGTCCAGATATCTCTAACATCCTCTTAATTTCTCCCGTTATCTCTACTTGCAGTATTGTAGCTATTTTTGTTCTCATCGCTATAGTTTTAGCTGAAAGCCACCACATTGCCAACTGTGCAGCAGTGCTGCCTTCCTCCTGCTACACTGCCCCCTGATGGCGACCTTAGATATAGAAATTAGATTGTCTAACAGCGTATAATCAGATCTGAAGGTGGCTAACTGCAGTGAGGGCTGCACAGTGGCGCAGTTGGTAGAGCTGTTGCCTTGCAGCAAGAAGGTCCTGGGTTCGATTCCCGGCCCGGGGTCTTTCTGCATGGAGTTTGCATGTTCTCCCTGTGCATGCGTGGGTTCTCTCCGGATTCTCCGGCTTCCTCCCACAGTCCAAAAACATGACTGTCAGGTTAATTGGGCTCTCTAAATTCTCCCTAGGTGTGTGTGTGTGAATGGTTGTTTGTCCTGTCTGTTTTCTGTGTTGCCCTGCGACAGACTGGCGACCTGTCCAGGGTGAACCCCGCCTCTCTCCCGGAACGTAGCTGGGGATAGGAACCAGCAACCCTCCTGACCCCATTAGGGACAAGGGTGTATAGAAGATGGATGGATGGATGACTGCAGTGGACTGAGTTATACAGGAATAAGTTGGTTTGAAACATTCTCGCTTAATTTAATGTTTAAATTGGACACACGGATATTACATGGAGATGAGCAAACTAAAAGTGTGCACCTTTTTGTTTTAATATGGTGCAATATATTTGATAAGTTATTTTCAACTTTATTAGTTCCAGCAAACTGGATCCTAATCAATGTTAATTGTATGTGTGCGTATAACTTGTCATTTAGACTTGATAAATTCAAGCCAAAGACAAATTTTCTAGTACTATACTTCTCAAAGGCAAGTATTACATTTCAAGACATTACGCTCTGCGTAGGTGCTCCTCAAGATTAGAATAACAAAAAACACCAATTCTGTTTTATTCTTCAGTTATTTAAATAATTGGCCTATATTCTGCATGAGTATGACTGACAAAAACACACACTAACTTTGCCGTCATTGAATTGATAAATGAATCTCTGGAAGGTCAGCAGTGTGGTTTATTAGCTTTCACTCCAATCCCAAGACTTTCTGTTGAGTTGATTTTAAAGTTATGCATTGTAAGCTAAATGCTGCATTAGTGGAGCCTTGGGGAGTAAGGTTTGACATTGATGACTTTGTTAAGGGGAACATATGTTTGAACAGATCACCCCTCTTTAAATATAGGCTGGTATTGAATCCCCATGGCCTGAAGGCTGGCGGCAAAGTACGTCTGCATGACATTCTGCAGAAAGAGAGCGGGGTGGGTGGGTCTGCAGGAGTGGATGATGGAGCAAAGACAGAATGGGGTAAGAGAGGACGTCAGTATTAACATTTTAAGCTCAGATTGAAAAAGTATTGTTGGGCCGAAGTGATACATTTGTTCTTTTCGACTTTGAAAATCAGGACATTTGAATTTTACTCATAACTTTCCAGATTAACCTTTAAAGACCTTGGTCTTTCTTAACTGTGGCTGTTTTTCCTCTTTATGATAGAGTTGGGATCATAAGGTCATTGTTTACAGTGGAAAGTGTTGGTCCAGATTAGCTATTAACTTACCCTCTGATTTATATATAAAAGTTATATGTGTTGAGAAATTGCACTGCAGCAAATAATGAAAACGGGAAGTGGAAAGAAACTATGAAATAATATTTAAGGACAGTTTAACAGTGAGAGGGCAAAAAACAAGGTTGAATAATTATGCAGGATTGTTTGTAGTAAAAACAATGCTGACTTTTGCACATGTGGTATTTACATATTACCTAACTGTTACCCTGAGATTGCAATTAAGACACACTTCCGTCAGCATCAACCTTTTCTTAGGAGTCTAGAAAAATTTAGACAATTTTCCAGCTTCAGCAGATGGTAAGCACTGAAGTGCCTGTTGACAGGTAGCCTATAGCGTGTTGTCTGGGCTGGCGGTATCACAGGCGCAGCAAGGCACACGCATAAAAATAAGGAGAAAGCACACACCTATGCACACAAACTCCAGCAGCTTTAAGCCCTAATTGGTGCCCAGAAGGGTTTGAGGGAGATGGAGAATGATATGAAAGAGGAAATCAACATCAAAATGCCGACCAGCTGGTCAACCGCGCAAGCAGAGAAGAAGAAAATTCACATTAAATGTTCAGTTTCACTGAGAATAGAAGTGGTGCAAATTGAATTAAAGAAACAAATGTGTGACATGCAAGACGAACCATTGAGGTCATTGAGGTACATTTCTTCAAACAAAATGTACATCTCTGCAGTACTTGTCTCTTGTTCAAGTTTATAAGCAAGTCATTTCTCAATCATTTTTGGTTATAACTGGATGATAAAATCTTGGGAGAGTATTTGTCAGTTAACTAATGAGTATATTTATGCATTTCAATAAGGATCACATTAAAATACAGGAGGGAGTTTACTATGGGAGCATATCTAAGTTTTTTTTAAAGTTGCTGCTTTAAATCTAAAATCTAGCACAGATAATGCTAAATAATTTTTTGACATCCATCAGAAAAATGCAGTTTTGCAGAAAGCAGCAGCAGATCAGAGCTTATCAGAGTAACAATCAAGAGACTCTCAACAAAATAAGTTACAACAGAAAACAAAATATGTCTACTTTCTTGTTTATGAAAAAGGATGAAATGTGAATGAAACAGATTAGAGATGTGTGAAACGTTCTGTATCTGATGAGTAGAACAATTATGGCTGAAGGTTAGTTTAATTAGTGTTACGAGGCTTCCTTCAAATGTAACAATGGTTTTCATGGCCAAACACTTTAATTTTAGATTCGACAGACCACACAATAAGTCCATAAAAATGAAGGATTTTGTGCCTGAATGCATTTGGAAACTGTAGTCTGAGTTTTTATGCTTGTTTTAGGGTATTGGCTCTGTCTGTTGCCTTTTGTCGCATGTATGTAGGACTTGTTTTACTGAGGATAACGACACTTGCCGTTCAGGATGTGATATGCACATCTTGCTTCTCAACAAGTTTGTTTCTGGGACATAGAAACAAACTTCCCAAACAACATGATGGCTGGACATCCCTGCAGCTTTTATATTCACATTTGTTCTCCAAATGGGCGTGGCACCTTCAGGCATCTGCAGGTTATGTTTGAGTCACTGGCTTAACATGCATCCGCAATTAACGATTTTATGTTTTGAAACCATCAGTCCGGATGAAAAAAGTTATTCGTTTATCACTGTAAATCAGTGGGTTTATTTTTCACCCAATTAAGCAGAGCCACTAATTTCAGAAGCAGCACCACAGCAAAACTAAAGCAGACTTCACACAGGCAGTGTGAAATGTGCATTGCATGCAGAATGGTTTGATTTTTCCCACTTTAGCTTCCATGTTAGCAGGTTAGTTTTCACACCAGCAGCACATCAGGCACGTCTTAGTTCACCTTAGCAGCTTCAACTCATCATCTATCCTGACAGAGGTGTGAACAAAAGGCTGCTGCCGCTTTTTGAGCCAACACAAGATGGGCTCAACGAAACAAAAAAAAAAAAAAAAAGTATCATACAAGAAATACTTACAATACTTGCAAAAAATACTTGCAAATTTGTGGGCGTGCTGTGGTGGCGTAGGAGATAGCACGACCCACATTTGGAGGCCTTCAGTCCTCGACGCAGCGGTCGCGGGTTTGATTCCCGGACCCGGCCGACGCTTGCCGCATGTCTTCCCCCCTCAACTTCCCCCTTTCCTGTCAGCCTACCTTCAAATAAGGGACACTAGAGCCCACAAAAGACCCCCTGGCAGGAGAAAAAAAATAAAAAAAATACTTGCAAAATACTTACATCTCAAAAATCACCATTTTCTAACTCTATTGATGTATTTGACTTGTATAAATTAGATTTTATATTGTCTTTGTGTCCTTAGTGTTTGAAGGATGTTTGAATTAATGTAATTTCTTAATATGAATTTGGTGTAGGCTATTAGAGTACTATAACTATTTGTGGTGTTTTTTTAAGCAAATTTAATGATCAGCCACTGATCTCTACAGTCAAACTCATATTTTTTTAAAGTGAAATCATAATCCTCTTCCACTGTAATATCAAATAGCCTTTGATATTAAACAAACAAAACCAAATAGTCTATGTTGTTTTTAGAGTTATTCCAAAAATATAAAGAAAACCTCTTTGGTTTCCCAGCTGTTAAACTGCAAGAAATCTGCTTTGCTTTCATGCCAGGTTCCTTGACCTTTGTCAGACTTTACAATTGTGTCTTTTGTGCAAGTGTACAAGTATGATTGCATTGACCAAAAAGTCCAACAGCGAAGCTTTGTGCTGGTTTGTCCTTTAGTGTGTGTATAAGTTAGAACTACACAATCCAACCAATGGTCTGAGGCCAAATGGTGCATGGAGAGGCTTTGCCAGCATAAGTGGCCACTGGGGGCAGTGTTAAGAGTCCTGGAGGGATACACACACTCACTCACCCCCACACAGACCACATTTACTAATGCGCAGAGACAAACTCAGAAATGAGTGTGTGTCCTGGAGGGAGTGTGGGGTCGTTACCCTACTAATGGGGCCATATGGTCACAAAACAAACACAAACTGTTCCTCCTCTTTGCCTGTAATAAGGTCATGAAGATGCCGCTCTCATGCTGATGGAGAAAACCAGTCGAGGAAAATGTGCCACTGGATGTAGTCTGAACTCAATGGGTGGAGGGTCAATAACCTGCAGCATTACTCTCCCATACCAGCCTGAGCAAAGGGAATTCAGTTATTTAATTGATGGGACCACAGTACCCTTATGTAAATACTTATGTAACAGTACTATTAATAATGCTACAACGATACAGGGTTGTTGAAGCACTTCTGTCCAAGTTAGTAGGCCAGGTTATTTTTTACTCTGCCAATCTTCATCTAGAGTACTGACAACAGTCAGATGCTGTGATATGTTCTGAGATCTAATTTACTAATGTGTGCAGGATTCAATTAAAGTATGTACATTGTCAAAGTGGCATTATGATAAAGATTGTAATGTTTTTTTAATGGAATGACAAAACTTTTTATTATTTATCTGGTTGGAAATTGTATTAGAATTTAATGCTACTTTCTAAAGTTGGTACTGAAGGCGGTGCATTTGTTGCAACATTACGATTTGTTTGTGATGCAAACTGTACATCCATTTATTGAATGGTATTAATAGTATTGTTGTGTGTGGCTGTTTGTTTTTTTGTTTTTTTTATCGCCTTTCCCCAAACTCGGCTCAACTGAAAAATTATGGACCGTTTATAAACTTGGTCCACACCAACTGATTTAATCAAGAAAAAGTTTGAAGTCTATAAAAAAGAATGTGATTGAGTTATAGGACAGTGAACAGAACATAACAGTGTCAGTATATTTGAAATCGTGCAAGCCAGCTGTTTTTCAATTTAAAAGTCGTCTTTTTGTACAGGAAGTGTTTCAAACACATCACTAAAAGCTTAAAATTAATTACATTTGTGTATATTATGTGCGTAAGCATGCATTATGTCGATGTATATATCTAGCTAGATTTTATCCTGGCATGCAGAGGATGGTGCCGTTTGTGTTGAGATGCTGAGTGGATGTGCTGTTAGAAATAGTAAAAGTGGGAATGTCTGCAGTGGAGAAACTATCATCTATTAAACCTTCCTCTGCAGCACTTTTACAAGCTTTACAAGTATATGTGAAGCTAACTGAATCAAATTAATCTGCAGAGAACAGCCAAGTAAAACCAAAACAAAATATTTTTATGCAACTGCGTATCTGCACTTCTCTGCAAAAATCTTAAGACAGACTCATCTTGCCTCTTGTTTTTACTACTCTTCAGCTGAGACTTTCCACATTTGTCTCACTGTCTTGTTAGGAAACTAAACAATTCTTTGTTGTGTTTTATTTTAAATGAACACTGTCTCATAAGTCACTTTACATTCCAAACATCATTTAGGGGTTGGAGGAAATCTTTCTGGAGATTAAAATATAGAATAAGCTCAGACAATCACTGCCTTGAGTGCATGTTGGCATTGAAACGTTGTATTCAGGACTGGACAGGGATCAAAAAATGGCCCAAGCATTTTTGGTCATGGTTCTCCACATCTATCAGGGAATATATGTTTCAAAAAAATTTAAATAAAGCTCAGCAGCTTACATGGAAGAAAGTTACTGTGTTAAAAATTGATCTGCCCTGTCACTACTCAAAGATTTTCATCTTAAGAAAGATGGTTGCAGTCTCACCATTTTGAAATAAAAGTGGATGTCTAATAAACACTGGTAAAGATCTCTTTTTAGTGTTATAAAATATACTGTTTAGACAAATTCACATGTAAGCCCATAATAAGACCATATATCCATGTGAAATAAAGAGCTTCTCATCAAAGTGGCACCTTTTAAACAGAGAATTTCACTGCCACTATTTCAGCAAATCAATGTTTCACTAATAATACATGATAATAATAACAACTGTGAGCTGCAACACCTGCAAACTGTAGCACACGTGACCTCTTCTTCAATCTGTCCTGGGATCATGTCTCTCTTTTCCTCTGACAAATCCGTCTGACCCACCACTCCCTCTTTGTGGCTTATTGATTTCCACTCACTTCTCTCCAACTCTGGTCGACTCAAATCACAAAATTTGATAACATTGGTCAAAGGGAAGCAGAAGGGTGGGCCAAATAGGGCTGAGAAATCTCTTTGGATGAGCAAAAAAAAAAAGAACTATGATTATTTTTTCTTTTTGGTAAATTATTATTATTGAGAAATTATCTTATTCCCCAATAATTTTTTTATCAGCTGTTAGATCAAGAAATCATCCCTGAGTTAGATATATGATGGATTATAAAACAGTTTTATTTATGAACATCAATGCAACCTATAAAGCTGCACAATTAGACGTTGTTTAGAATTACGTATTAGCTTGGTTTGATTTTTACGTGTGAAATGTTGGAACGATATGCGAAGTTATCAAACAGAAAAATAACGTTTATCCAGCTGCACTTGGTGCAGCTCTCCTTGTCAGTTTTGTTCCACCAAAACTTTGATTTCAGCAGCTTGAACCAACATTAGTAAAATCTTGAATTTTGGAAAGGGGTATGACACACCTTACCACTTGGTGGGGGTGTTAGTCCAGCTATCTGGTGCCAGGTGAAAGGGCATCGAAGCACTACATGTAGTCCAGATGTGCTTAGACAGATTTTATTTAAAGAATCTCATCTGTTACCAAAGTGCTCATGGAGATAAAAAAATAAATTGTAATGCGATCACACAGTTTCTGTCCTCCAACACTGCAGGGAGTGTCCCATGAGTCACAGGACCAGAGAGATGATTTTCCCTCCTGAATTATTTTGTTATGGTGACGTAAAAAGCCACATTACATCAGTTCATGATTATCAAGGATTTGTATCAGAAACAACAGTAATATCCTCTGAGGAATACTTATTTAACAGCACTTGATACCATCTGTTTCTCCAAAACAAGGTGAGCATGGCCAGAAAGGACACACAAATACATTTATTATCAGAGAGATTAGCAGTGATTAATGAGAAGTGACAGCAGATAATCATATTACTATTGCACTATTCATATTCAGATTTTGTTCTGTTCCAGCCCAGGAAAACAAAGTGACTAATCACAAGCATGTCATAGGCAGACTTTAATAGATGCATTAGAATTGATATACCCCTGGGGTGAAAGGGTTATTGCTCATACATCAGAATCGTCTGCACCGGCAATTAAACCATACAGCCTCACAGGTTCATTTAAGAGACCTCTGCATCATGCAGCCGTAAAAGAAAATGGTCAAATACGTGGTAATTGCAGCAAATTTAAGTGTTTGAGCGAGAATATGTTAACGGGATTATCAAAGTTGTCTCTGTGTCTGGAGCAGAGGGGAAAATCGAGCTGTGTTGCGTTCGTGACCTTTCAAATTAGATTCCCTTCATCCACAGAAGAAAAAAAGACTACTGTCTATAAAAAATGTTCTCTTGCTCTGTGGAATGATCTTGTTTATATCATTTTACGCAACATGTTTGTGATATTCTAATGTGAAGTATAACTATATTTTACTGTACTTTTGTTAGTTAAAGGCGCATAAAATATATTTAACATGCAAAAGAATGTTTTACTCTTAATATCCTGACAAAATAATGGATTACATCCAGTTTTGTTCAGCAGCCAGCTAATTAGAAAATAAGGCCCAGCTATGGACCTCGGTTTCACCCAAACTGCTTTGTGACGGCCGCCGAGGTTTAATGGAGAACATTGATGAACAAACGGCAACATGGGGTGTAAGATAAGTTAGATAAGTCAACATGGCATCTCAGATCTATGATCACTCCAGCATCCCGAAATGGGAGCAATACAGAGCAACTACAAACATGCTCAGACACGACCCTCAGCCTAAACAGACAGGACATCAGCCTGACAAGCAGCCAAGACCCACAACTCAGGTGGGATCTGTTACCAGGCCGACTATTTTCCATCTGCTCCAAAAACCTGCCCTTTACAGAAAAGTAGTGAGAAGAAAGCCCTTGTTGAAAGAAAGTTCTTTTGAAAGTTTGCCATAAGCTATGTAAAATAATCCAACATCACTTCTACCCAGCAGGTCATGGAAGATTGTGCTGAGTCCGGTTCTGGTGGAGGTTTCTTCGTGTTAAAGGGGAGACTTTCTTCCCCACTGTCGCTACATTAATGCTCAGTATGAGGGATTGCTGTAAAGTCAAAGACACAACAAAGATGATTTTCTGCTTGTCCAGAAGGAATGAATGAAGCAAGTCGATGACTCGATGCAATCTGCTGAGTTTTAATACACTGATTTTAAGACACTGTAAAACCATTGCCAGGTAAATTAACCTACATATTTTTATTTTGTTTCATTTGTAAAGGGAGAAATTGCAGACTTCAGCTTATTTCTTGTTTCCCCTGGTTTATTTTATTGTTAATGACATGCTAATTCTCAAGACTTGTTGAAAATGTGTGTGCGGCTACTACTGATGTTTAGCTTTTGCTTTATCTAGTAAAGCTGTAACACACTGTCTCCTCTGTGCATGTGTGAGAGCTGAGGAGAGACATGCAGAGATGGGGAGCAACATTCAGAAAAAGGTGATCTGTGCGTTTTTACATGGGGAAGAGTAAATGTTCAAATACACTATTGGCATGCATGCGTGTGCTGCTGCTGCTGCTTTTTCACGGCAGATTAAAGCCTCCTGTGGTCAATTTGCTCTCCCTAATGTCAGGTCCCCTCCAAAGTCTTGAATCGCTCGTAGCCTAGCAACCGTGGCTACAGCTAAGGGAAGCGCAACCATGCATGCAAAATCCCACCTGCCAAGGTGTGTGTGTGAATATGTTCTGTGCAAGCGTCTGAATGTATGATTTGCTCATCCTTTATGTATTCAAATACCAATTTGTGTGTGTGTGTGCGTTTGTGCCAGGTGAATAGCTGAATGTGGAACACGTATGACCATTGCAGGTGGCTCCTGAGATGATTTTTGTTTTCTCCAAAATTGTCTTTAGAGTTTCACATTTCTCAGTAATTCTGAACTGCATATACACCGTTCCTCTCATGTACCAAAACTCACTTCTGCTCTACTGAGAAACCAGCTTTCGGTAAGATTACAACTCTTTTACAGTGAGTCTGACTCATACAGGATATTATGTTGGATCTTTAGGTTAATCAGGGTCACATTTTCATCAGATACTACAGTGAATCCAAAATGAGAGAGCAGGTGAGTGAGAAATTCAGAACCAGCGTCAAAAACCTCTTGTCACCAAGACCTAGCTAAATGTAAATGTCATTGTTGTAATTTATTCTTTATTTGTTCAAGCCCTGGTAATGTTGCTATGAATGATTTATAAATTTCAGGTAAATTTGAACAGTTTAACAAGTAGTTTTATCAATATTTTCTATATTGACAACCGGCCTTTTGAGGACATTAATGATCTTTGATATGAACTGAAATGAAATGGAGTTTGACATCCCCGCTATAGAGTGTTAGCTTAATGTGTTGTGTCCTCTTCCTTTGGCTTTTTAATGGGCCAAAAATTATTTCCAACACCAGCATAAGGGCCAGGACAGGAAGAAGATGATGGGTAATGATGCCCTTTGTTCAGAATTGTTTAAGACGTGGCCAAAATTTAGACAAGCAACGGCAATACAAGGGACATTTAAGCACATAAAATATGATTAAAAGCGCTTTTTGTAAGGGAATTGATTAAGATCACGTGGAAATAAAAAAAATCTTGTCCTTGTTTAATGCTGAATTAAAAATAGTGGGATGAATGAAGAATGAAACGGATCATATTTTATGTGATTTGGGACTAATATTAAGAGTCTGTTTTCAAAAGACGGCATTCGATTGGACACTTACCAAATATTCAGGGGTTGTTTATGATTAATTAGGTCATTGGGCTCCATCTGTGACCAGGGCAACATCTCAAAGGTGTCTCTGGCCATGAAATAGTTGAACAGAGAATAGGAGGGCGCTGCAGGGAGGGAGACATGAGCCAGCAGCAGGACTAGATTACATTAGCAAGGCATGAGGCAGCGAGAAGGTCAGTGAATCAGATACCGGTTCAATATAGCAGCCCGGCTGTGAGGGCAGGAGCTGAGCTGGTCTGCTATCCTAGCAGATTGCTGAGGAAGCCTTGTCTTTGTGAATCTGTTTAAGAAATTTGAGCATGCTGGGAATGGACAGAAGAGCTGACTCCTAAAAATGGCAGCACGTCCATTTCATCTGTGTGGGAGGAGGAACTTTTGTTGCTGAGTAGATATGTATTAGCAATACAGAAGACAAGCAGTTTCTGTGTCGTTTTTGTCTTTGTCTGAGTTTTGCATAAATCAATTCACACCTGCATACTTGTTTCCTACAGCATACAGAGATATTTCCACAATTTTGCTTATTGTGTAAGGTGTCTTTTGCTTTCATGAAAACTTTCTGGCGTTTGATAGATTACAGCATCACAGTAAAATGATATCCACAGCAAAACCTGCATTTTTGTTTTGTTTTGTTTGCGGCACAACCATTTATAAAAATCAATTACAGCTACATCTACGCTGGAGCTGTGCTTCGAATGAATCTAAAATTTGAGTGGCTAATAGATCTCACAGACTTAGATATGGTCCCTCTAACTTTTAATGGCTGGCACTTACAGTAGATGACGAGTTCAGCACTATTAGCCCATTATACTGTTAGTGGACACACAGTGCAATCAGGAGGGTCAAAGATTTTAGTGTGCTCCATCAGTCAAGTGCACCACTCAGTTGGATTCTAATTGACCTGCTGTAAAAGGAGTGGACGAGCTAGACCTCTCCCAGTGAGAAGTAATAACTCTTAATTGTCAAATTGGCCAGTAGGGGAAGCCATACCACACTACAGTCCTATTAAACAAATGATGTCAAAATCACAGAGAGACAAAATTGTATAAAAACATTTAACAAAATTAGCTCAGTGTAAAATACTTCACGGCAGAATGGCACAAACGTTAAACACGAGGATGGGTTTGGGATTCTTATACGAAGTAGCTGCTAATAGCATATATTCTGCACAGCAAAAAGATAAAAACAGCATTTTCTAAGTTTTTAAGAGCATGAGCAATACTACGCAACAAGCACCCAGGAAACATATACGGCAGACTATTAAAATAGCTGATCAGAAATATGCCTGTAATACATTACGCTTAAAGCAATATTTGATGTTCTTGGGTTGGTATTCTGTGTGTAGTCTTGCTTTACAAAATGGATTTAGCCTAAAATCACTGCCTTGCAGTCTTCTGCCTCCTCACTTCTAACTGAGAAAAGACGTGTGTGACCTCCCTTATGTTGACTCTAGCAGAAAGGATTTGACTTTGAGAGCCATCGCAAAGCCGTAAACTTCAACGTTCCCAGAAAAAAAAAAATCCTTCTCTCATCAAAACCTAAAAGTAAGCTTGAGAAAGTTAAAGGCTTGGAAAATGCCGGGTAAGTGTTATCTAGAATCAAAGACACAACATTGTTGGACTAAAAAGTAACAGAGAAATCAATGTCTTCAGACGTTAAATTTGACTTTGAGATTTTCTCTGTTTAGGGGGAAAAGATTATGGCACAAGAAGCAGGTTAGACATTTTGAATTGAAACATCTGCAATAAACTAAATCAAATCAGTAAAACTATTAAGCACTTGAATAGATGTGTTATCCTGCGTTAAAAGTGAAATTAATGCAAAAATAAAATCAGTACCACTATGTAAAGAAAAACATTTTTCATGGCTAGTTCCCCAGAAATCCATCAGATGTCTTTTTTTTTATACTTCAAAAGGAAAAAATGAAAGAAAAAAAAAACATCACTGGTTGTATGTAAATATCTCAGGAAGTCGTACCTCATCATTTAACTCATCGATTCAGAAGATGGCAGGTGTTTCACTGATTCATTGTTGTATTCAAAGATCAGTTCTTTACTTGCGGTCTGATGAATTATTTGTGGTATGTCCCATCATCTGCTTGGTATGCCTAAATATTTATGCATTTTATTATTAGTCTATTAAGTCCATGCAGCACTTTTGTTTATGGTTATTCAGGGTAATCTGTTGTAAATGTGGCTCTTGAAAAGATGAGCAGAGTTTGAAACTGGAAAGAATTTTGTCCACCAATAAAAAAAAAAAAAGTTGGTTCACAGCTAAATAGGGAATGCATTCTTATTCCGATTGTCTTTAAATATGTGGTATTTTAAAAAGTTTGGATAAGACATTTTGAAAAAAATTAAATGGATATTACATTTTCTTCACAGTTGCTTCTGCTTTTGCAACCTCTTTACTGCAAAATGTTGAAACCAAAGTTCATACGTACGTCTGCTGTCATGTCTTCACATTCTGCGTCTCATCCTTGAGGAGTCATTGAGGATTGCACTGTCATGGAGTTACTTGACTTTCTTTGGTATTGTGACAGAATAAAGTACTTAGTAAGTGTTGGAAAGTTTGACATTGTGTTTCTCTTTCACTTTGACAGGAATTCACATGTGAACACACACAGCTTTGCTATTTTACCGCCTGGATGAATACACTGACTGGTTGTTTTGACAGTACGGACAGATGGACCTTTTCAATGTCAAATCCTTGTTTTAGGAGCTTTGTAGGCCAAAGAATGTATTTAAGCTGCCTTTTACTTAATGAAACTGTTTATCAAGCAATTTACCTTTCAAGAAATGAGCATGCATTATTATAAAATGCATGTTAGTGGAATCAATGACTGAACATTTTTGAGGAGAATGAAACACAAGCGCAACACAAGAATAGAAACATTTTATGAAAAAATATCCTTTTGAAATTAATCTTTGAATCTTTGAAACCTCATATATAGTCATAATGACGTTTGTGCACTTATTTTATTTTCTTCTTGAGCATTTTGACAAAAAACAACTAAAGTTTCTGCTAATCGTTTCGTGGTTAACTGTAGCTGACGCACAGAGGGAGCTGCAGTCTTACATATTTGTTTAATAAAAAAAGAGCATCATTAAGATCAAAGTCCTAAAAAAAGAAAAAAAACCCCGCAGAACCCCAATTAAAGAAAATAACTATAAATATACACCTGCCTTAGAAAAAAATGTTGCAGCTGTGCTATTGTTTTTACATTAATAAAAACTTTAAAGCCAACAACATTTTTCTGAATTATCCATTTATTTAAAAAAAAAAAAGCATAGTTTTCTTGCTACTGCTGCTGGTCTTTATAGCTCAGATAAAAGCAACCTTTTCTCCAAGAAGAGAGAGTCTTCCACCAGTTCTCAAAGACGACTTCGCTGCAATTGTTAGGTATGTCTGCCTGCGTGTGTGTCTCCCTGCTGCCTGATAGGAGCATGTGGCAGACGTTATCGTTGTTTGTGTGTGAATGTGTATTTGGCGTGCCGGACCGCAGTTGGAAAGCGGAGCGAGAATCCTAGAAGCTGTTGGAAGGAGATGATTGGCTTCAGAACATGGTGGCCCCTTTGTGACAGATGGTTGGGTGCTGGACTAGCAGAGCCGAAATCACCCACTCACACATATGTGGGCTCCCACAAGCCTGCACACGCAAACACACACATGCATACACAAGGCAACATTTTAAAATTCCCTTACATAATCCAACATGCATGTCTACATGTGAATACAAACACCAAGAGCATGTGGTCTTTACATACTTATTATTAGCAAAAATGGAAAACCCAGAAATCGAAAACCGGATATTTACGGAGGTCTTCCAGTGAGTAAATATGGAATAATGACGCTCAGAAAGAGGCAGATAAACAGGCGCACAGCTTGACAGTTAGACAGATGTACAGACAAACGTTTAGGCAGACGGGTGTGAATTTGGATAATGGCATAAAAACAATATGTACCCTAACCAGTGCCAGTGTTTTGGTTTTACGGGGGGGTTTGCAGCCTTGGGTCTAACACAATACAGCTTTGCTGTGTGTCTCCCTGAACAAACAGGAGGGGATCTGCTGCCTACTGTTTCTGCTAGCCAATACTGCTCTCACTGTCACTGCCACCACCATCACAGCCATCAGTGCTGCAGCAACAAATAACACCACTTCGTTTGCCATAAAAGCGCATCCTGTTAGAAATGGCAAAACTAAACATCCCTTCAGATTTGGTGAGGCAGAGCAGAGGATTAAAGGGAACACTACAGCAGTCGGTCTGTTTTTGATGACCCTTCAAATATTGTCGACCGCACTCTTTTGCTGTCGTGAGGTGATACAAAAAGTAGGTACTTGGTATAATATATCAATTTCATAACAGGAAGGAGAACCCTGTAACAAGATAAAGTTAGTTTTCCTTTCTGCCGCTCACAGTGGTATGACTGATTGTCTCGTTTTCTTATCAGAAACTGCATCAATCTCTTTGTTAGACTTAGAATTTCAAAGCTCTGATATGCAAACTTCTTTTCTTTAGGTACCAGCTTATTTAAAAAAAAAAAAGTAGTGCTAAGGCCCTTTAGGATGTAGCCGCAAAGTGCAGGGACTCAGCAAAGTTTTCTGGAGTATAGAGCAAAATAAGTTGAGAATAAGAACCTCCTAGTTGTTTTTGGATTGTTTTCAGCTGAATTTCTAAATTAACCACTTCCAGGTGTACTTTTTGCTCTGCATGGAGTGTTTGCAAAATGCCTGCCAGCTATTGGCTGCATGGATATTAGTGACAGCGCACCACGACACATTGCAAGCTTGCGGAGCTGCTTGCTGTGAATTTCTTTGCTTGAAGCAGCAGGAACCATTGTTGTCAACTCAACAGCAGCTGTGCTGTTGTCTCTTTCATAGTTTAAAATGCTCACAATTCTTATTCCAGGTGCAGAATTCCCCAGCTGAAATCTGCCACAGTGCCTGGAAGGGTTAGCACTTTTTTGTATGACCGACTGGACCACAATATCTACAAGAAAAAGACATTTTAACCTGATCGGTTTAAAATCCTGCTCCTCTGCTTTGCTGAGAAAGTGCATCAAACATGAATAGTGGTGCTAAGAAATGACATAATTTACTCACATTGATTAAAGACATTTGTGTAAAAACATGCAAATCCCAGAAAGATGAGGCTGATAGTTAGAGGTCTCCTAAGTCCCTTCAACAAGACACAGCAAAGAATATTGTGTGTTGTCTTCTCAAAATTCTTCTAGTGAGATTGGAAAAACTCCTAGATGCCATTCTTTTTCCTCATGAGGATAAAAATGAGATTCATGGATTTAATCCAGTTGTTCACATAATTGTTACTCATCTTCATCTTTGACAATTCGGAGATGGTGTAAAAATTTTGGTGGATCTGTAAACGAGTCAGATTGTATTAATAAGGTAAAACGGTCAAGTGAGGAAGACCTTTAAACTCTATTTAGTGCGTTAGATATTAAAAATCATGACAATATGAAGATAGTAATGACGAGTGCTATCACATCACATAAGTGACAAAATACTTTGATTCGTTCAGAAATTTAACACAAACACAGTTTGATCATTTTCTTTTGTTGGTTTTTGAGGATATATGCCTCTTTATATTTCTAGAGGCGCAAATATTATATTATTCATGACAAACACTACAGATTTGGATTTCTAGGCTGTCAGTGCAGGGATAGAGGAATCTGAATACAAAGTGTTCATTTCAGCCGTAGAGAACTGAGACCTGACTCTGACTTGTGGGGCGAGGGGAGACTTGAAGCTTCTCTTAGACTTGGAAGATTAACTTGTGAACATCTCTGACAACCACCACACTGAAGAGTGCTGTTCTGTGTGCAACATGATAGTAGTTAGACAAGTTCAGATGTTTTAGTTGCTGACTGGCCGTTCACGATCAGGGCTGATCACATTGTATATTTGCAGATTTCACTCAATGGAAAGGTTCTTGCTACATCTCTCTATATTTCTGTAGTAAAGTTAGGCTTTCTGAGGTTATCATTTGTATTTGGGGTTGTTAAATGAGCTTATCATTTAACAACCTCAAGTCTGAAAGTAAGGACATGTTTATAGCTAAATCATGCCTGGTTGTTTACAAAGCGAAAATATACATGAAGGACAGAGATCTAATATCCTTCTGACTGATAATTCAGAATATTTTAATAATCCCACAAATCTTGGCTAACCTCTCCTAAATACAGTATGATTCGTGCTTCCAGTCACATCACAAGATATTCTTCCCACAAAACGTTGATGTTTAAACTCATCCCAGTCTTCATTATGTAAATCCCCTCAAAAATATGATTGTTTTTCTTCTTTTTTTGTTACTGTTTGTCATCAGATGCCATTAAGGCTCCATCACGACATATAATGGTGGGATTAAGGTGTATACATGTTAACATAATGTGATTAAAATCAGAGTAATTTGCATATTTTTAGCTTGATAAATGTTATTCACCAAAAATATGAGCTTATTCAACATAAAGTATTTAGGAAATGCTGCTTACGCAGAAGTGTGTTATTGAAAATAATGCTTTGCTTTGGTTAGTTTTTCCAACTTCAATTCATTCTAAGTCAAGGAGAGAACTTCCATAAAATGAAAGGAAGAGGGACGATGAATAACGTTGCTGTATTTACCAAATGAAAACTCTCAAAGTCAAGATCTGGAAAGCTGTAGGTATATCTGAGCTCACTCTGAATTATGAGACTCATGTTAAGGGCTGAATTTGACAAATTTATGACCAAAATGTTAAGGCCACACCTTTTAGTCGGGAATCGTAAATCGATTTTTTTTTTCTTCCGACTGTGTGAATTGTAAAATCCAGTTTGCTCGAGACATTTATTATTTTTTTTCCCCCCCACCATTGAAAATCCGCACTTTTCACATCTACTGCAGCAGTGGTCTGTAGAGAGCTGGTTGTGTGTAGTTACTGTGTACAGAGACAAAAACAAAAAAAGAAAAAATACACGTCGAGGATCTCATTACTGCTTCCATTATCTGTCCTGGCAGTTTGCTTTATTGGGAAACCACACTGTGACTGGAGAATGCCCTCATGATGACAAGAACCTACCCAGATGAAGTGCCCTTGAGAAAGACATTGAATCTTTGCCAGCTTTAGGCAGCAGGAGTGCAGCTCTGAACTGTGAATCTGCCCCCTGATTTTCCTTTGAAGCAAAGCAAATGAAGAGGGAATTTTCCATCAGGAGTTTCTGCGCGAGTAGTTTTTTTTATCTATTTATTTTTTCTAAAGACGATGAAAAGCTCAAATCTATTAAAAACTACTGAAAGAGAGCAGTAAAGGTTATAACCAATACACGCCAAACTGGAAAAGTAAACATTTTTTTGTGTAATCTTTTCCTTTCCTGTGAAGAAAAATACGCGACAAAATGTTTTAATTTAGCATTCAGTCAGCTCTTTCATTAATTTTGTCATCTAAAAGAGCAGTTTGGTTCAGACTTCAGCATCCAAAAGGTCACTTTGTGTCACGGAGAGAGGGTTTGATGCCTCAAACCAAACAGGGACAGACTCAGATGTTCCCATGAGGCCACGTACATTATTTACACACCATCTGTTGGTCCAGTCATCAGCAGATGAAGTCCTATCCTGTTTGCCTCCGCTGCATGATTTACAAAACAGCTTAGTTAATTTGACATTGCTGGTTCATGCACACAAATCAGGTGAGTGACTAAGAATCGTTAGGACGGTGAGCAGCTTTTTAATTGTTGCATTTATTTCTTTAGGTTTAATTGTTGTAGTCCATGACATATTATTTGGACAAACTAATTGCTTGGCCTTGCTGCCACTGCTTTTTTTACTATAAATGTCTGCAGCAGTAGGACTAAGTCAGTAGTTTGAATATGCAGTAGGCAACACATTTGGAAATGCTCTGACTTAAACAAGCCACGATTTCACACACGCCCTATAAAGCTACAGCTTTCATCTTTTCAGAGCTGGCCTTTAGGAAAAAATTTTAACATGTGTTGCTCTTATCACTATTTTTTCATGACTTTATATGTCTTTTTTGATTACCGTTTGGTTGGAGAGTCTCTACTTTAGTGGTCTTTCTAACATGCCTCACTTGATCTGCTCGATATGTGGCCCACCATCACGCTGAGAGCAAACCCTTCTTTATCGTGTATCATGGAGTGGCTTGCTGTTTAAAATATCTTTCAAAGATATAAAATCCATTTTGATTATAATTTATTGCAATACACTGAAATTAAATCCACATGATACCATAATCTAATCAAATTCAGTTGATGCTAAATGGTGAAATGTATTTTTCTAATCTAAGAAAGGCCATTTGATTGCCTTGAAATATTGAGTTTGCAGCCCTCCCCCTGTTTGAGGAAGCACATGGTGACAGTGGAGAGGAAGAACTCTCCATAGAACGAAAGGAAGCTTTTATCGAAACCTAGTTAGCGATCTGCAAAACATTTTTGACAGCCTTTGGTCTTTTGATATAATCTTTGTCAAACTGCGGACGGGGAATAATATTTAATTTGAGAGGAACTTTCTCTTTGAAGTCCTGCTTTGCATAGTTTCATTTGGCTTTCTATTAATGATGGGATTGTAGGCATCAGACATATGCCCTTATAGTCTTTCCTTTGTGAATAATAATTTGCTATTTGATTGATCTTTGTGGGTGAGAAGCATTCAGCTGAACAGAAAAGACTTGCACACGGCAGGACTCAAATCCCGACTGTTTTATTTCATCTTGTTGCTCTTCATCAGACTAATAAACAACATATAGCTCCCTCCTAAATCATGTGTGATTGTTGAAGGAACGCTTGTGAGCAAGGAAATGCCTGTTCATAAAGGTTATAGCAAACATTAAGGGCAAAGCGATCTTTGTGATCGTGTGAAAAAATTAGGAGGGGAAGAGTATTTGGTTAAAAGGCTGAACAAGCACTAAGTAGTCGTTTCGATCATCAGATTTAATTAGCAAAATTTTTAAAGCTGACAGACAAAAATATGTACAAATTCTGGTAATTTACATAATAAAATAGAAATGAGTAAAAGTAAGTGTAAAAAATTCAGGCAGAAGAACATAGACGTATTAAAACCGAAGTTTACAGTAGGGTAAAGTATATGTTTGAGAACAATGCTAAGCACTTCTTCTGACTGTCACTGTTTATTCACTTGACCTCCAAATGCAGCTCAACAGATAGAAAATAACATGGGAACAATGAAGATTATGTAAAAAAAAAAAATGCCTGAATTTGTATTTAACTTTATATATCTTTGGCCATCGTCTTCTGAGGCATTTCCACTTCATTCTCATCTCCCTTCTGTCCATCTGGGATTTCTCCCTTTTAGCTTGATTTATATGGATTAATTTAATCTGAGCCAATCAGAGAACAGAAGGAGAAGTTGTGAATGATATTACATCAGTTTTGCTTTATCTGTGCAATCCAGGCTGGTGGAAACACTTTTAAGGTTAAACCTCATCGAATACTGACTGACGGTGTAAAAATAATTGTCAGAAACTTAAGGAAGTTACTTTAAAGACGAAAAACTAAGCTGTACAGTTGTGTGTTGCTTCACCATCTTTGATGTGACAAAAAAATTTTTAAACTTTTTCTACCCGTCAAACATGTCATAAGTGACAGAATGAGGACCCAAATATGCTTCACTTTTGCAAGTAAAATTCAGCATGCAGGTTTATTCAGAACTGTGAGGTCAAAGCCAGGTTATCAGTCAATGACATTACCTCCACAGAAAAACAACTTGGAAGAAACAGAACCCAGAAACAGCAACAGTATGATTCAGATAGGAGATGGAGGAAACAAGCTAAGGTCACAAAGCTGTGCTTAATTAAATAGTAAGTAAGTTAAGACAAATGAGGCATTTTTATTAATGTATTGGAATGGGAGCTATACTTATTACTGTTTAGGGTTTTTTTCTTAAAAAATAAAAAAATAAAGCTTTCCCAGGTTAACTTTGGCAATTTTTATTTGTCACCAATTTTATTTGTGACTGGCATAAATCTACCAAATGTAATAATGTACCAAATGTAAACAATTACATTTTAGTTGTTGCACCCACAACTGTGTGGAGGTTTTACTGATTTAATCCACCACAATAACATTACAGTTACACAATTCACTAATATACAAAAACATAATCTATCAGGGCCTGGTATTACAGAGGTCCTGATCATCAACATCAGTATCGAGTGATTGGATTTCAAACGCCCTGCTCTGAAATAGTCAGACGTGGTAAATAAATGCATCTGGAGTGGCTGCACTTACTGTGCTGCACGTATTCTGATATTGTTTTGCACATACAATGATCTTTACGCAGCAGTGATATTGAGGCGTGCAGAGAGGAGGATCCCACATAATTTATGCAGCGCTGATTATTCATCAATTAGCCTACTAATAATTATTGTGTGTTGAGAGGGAATACCATCGTTTATTGAAACAAGACAACCATGTAAGACGATGCCAAACCTCTCCACTACGGTCACAACTATGTCATGAACATTTAAATAAAACACATTATACTCATTCAGTTGCTGGTTATTTCTTTACAGACAAAAATGAACCTCCTCTATTTACACAGGAAGACTTCAATGACTGTCACAGATCTGATATATGAGTTCCAGTTCCATTACGTTATTTTCTATGAAAATAAAGTTGTTTGTCCTGTCCTGTAATCCAGGAATTCCTGGATTATGGTTTTATTCACTTGATGGCAGAAATGCATGTTGGGAAGCTGGAATAACAAGGCGCAATGCGACTTGACACACTATTTGTTGCTGTTTCCAGTCAATCCAGGAGCACCATTCATTTTCATTAGTGCTTTCTATTCTTAGATGAGGTCTCAAGTATTCAGATATTATCAGTTTGTGAACCCAAACCCTGCAAATACCAGAGTTCCACTTTCACCTTTCACCTAAAGTAAAACTGCAAAAGAGAACTTGTGCGCAAACATGAAACTTTCTTTTAGGTTCAGAAATCCCCAAGTAGAAAAGTGAGATGCAGCTATCTGATGAAGATGACACAGATGTTTTCAAGCACTAATATGATGGACATGCTGCAAAATACCAAATGAACTTTATGATTAAACAAACAGCCCATTGAGTCGGATTATTATCTAAATACCAAAGCAGAAAATTAAAAGGGCCACGTTCAACTGAGAGGAACCCAGTTAATAAATAACTCGTGGAGTAGCTGTGTCTCTTTTGATTAGGCTGTGTGAAATCAATAAAGTGGACAAAGACATGAAGAAAGGTATCCCATTAATGTCAGGAATGTGATCCAATGAGAGCTAGAGGGCAACAACAGCCCCCCCACTGCACTTATTTGACTGTGGATGATTTGTCAAAGACAAGAAGCTCCTTATAAAATAATATGCTTCCAACTGTGCGGCTCATGCTTGTCATTTGGCAGCGCAGCCTTCTACATCACAGCTCGGCAGGATGCTGACATTCACACCATGCAGTAAGCGTGATCAGCTCTCACCCAGGCAGACGAAAAGTGGGTTTATATAGAAACTGAGAGGCAGTTTCATATGGTTGCACCTGGTGACAGAATATGGTGAGAACTGAGCCTTATTAAACCCAACAACTCCCTGGAATGAGAGCACTTTAACTTCCTTTTCAATTTAAGCCTCTTGTTTTCATTAGATATTTCCTCTCATGAAGCGTTTTGGTTTTATCCCATTATTGATAAAAGTGTTGGCTTCTTTGCTGAAATTAATTTGAAGTTGAAATCTGCTACAGTTGTGCTTCAAAGTAAGTGCGCCTTTTTAACTGCAAGTAATTTCAAAAGGATGAACAGGTTCATTCCCCATTGACTTTGGCATCAGCAAGAGATGCAGATCATTAAGGCGTTAATAGGACATGGAAGAGGAGCAGCTGAACACATCACAACCTCACAATCATGATATTCTTCCCAACTGCTTTGACTTACATCTCATAAGACATTATTAACTCAGAAAAGAAAAAAAAAAAACAACTATTGAAACTAGATGCTTGTACGCACTGCATAAATAGGCACAATTAAATTTTTTTTATTTAAATTTAGTCTGAGGATTTATCAGACTTAGCTATGTTAGGATTACCAAGGTTATTTTGGTTCCCACCTAGAACTGGGTTCTATGTCCCAGAGTTGAAGGTAATATGGGCTGAAAGAAATCTCGGGGAGGAAGAAGCCATATCTTCAAAGCAACACAAAAGCTAGACTAAAATGTGCATATGCATCTCGGCACAAAGACTTTGATTTCTGGAGACGTGTCATGTGGTCTGATGATACTAAAATCAAAGTTAAGTTTGTTGCTCTAGTAGGTGTTTTGCTGCAGGGGGGACTGCACACAAAAGAGAGCATCATGTGGAAATTTTGAAGCAACTTTTAAAAACATCGGCCAGGAGGTTAAGGCTTGGGCATAAATGTTTCTTCCAAATGAACTATGAACCTAATCATAAGCAAAATAGCAGTGAAGTGTTCTAAGGACAGTATTTTGGTGAGTCTAAAACTGTGAATATCATTTGCTTGTAACACTTGTACGAGTTGGTGTCAGATGATGTGCATGTTCTGAACGTGACTGATTGTGATTTCTGTTATTTTTCACAATAATGGATAATTTTACACTGTGCTTCTCATTCCTTCTTTCGCTTACATTTTATAGGTAGTCTTGGCAGAAGGTTGGTCAGTGTAGACATTCCTCTACAGGGTCACAAAACAGTAGAGGATGGAGCCTTGATGCTTGAGACTGTTACTTTCCCGACTTGGAACTTATCAGGATCAAAACTTTTCTTTCTAACATCAGACAGACAACCTCCTTTTCTTTACAAAGGCAGACAGTCTGTGTTGAGCTCCACAAACTCTAGGTGCAAATTCACACCTATAGTTCAAGCAACTCTTTCTTTCCTTTGTTGGGAAAGGAACCTTTAACCAGTGACAACCTGTTATCACAAGATCTACCGACCAGAACCAACAAAAGACAGCCAGCGTCAACTTTTAGCTACAATAGTCTCGACAGAATGCTTTGATTTAGCATTTTTGTTCTCACATTGTAAAGTACATTACATTTGTTGCTGCTTCTCAACCAGACTCTTGTTAAAGTGATATCTTACACAGCAAACATAAACTCAGGATTGGCTGGGAATTTGCATCTTTCCAACTAGTTATCCCGACATTAGATTTTTCTTATTTTTCTGAGTTATTCGGATCACAGAACAGCATATAAATCAACCACTGCAGTCTTTAGACAAGACAAAGTTTTACTTGTTCAGGTGTGGAGACACTCCAAAGGCAACAAGCAGGTTCAGTCTTTAAATGGAGGCTTTTCAGCTTTTTACATAGACCATACAAGGAAAGCTCTGGAGTTATGCAACGGCCATTTGCCGCACCGGTGAAGTTCAAATGAGGTCACCAAAGATGCTAAAGCTGTTTAAAACCATCCTGCAAGAACAGAGAGAAACCAGAGAATGCTTGCTGTTTCTGTAACCACATTGTACTGTCTGTGTTGTTTATGATCACAGAAAAGGTCAAAATAAAACAAAGGAGAATACAGAATGAGCATTAGATGCACACAGCCGGACAGGAAGACAGCAGTTATGTAAACGGCTCATGAAGTTCTTTGAGCAGGCCGGGTCTCTCTTGAACAAAAATAGCCAACCTTTCAATTCTTAACATCAGCAATGCCACATATACCTCCTTATATTGTGCAGGTCCCAAAATACACTGCAGAGCAACATCAACCTAAGACAGGAATCTCAACCAAACATAAGAAAAAGTTAACTTGTGGAGCAAGGCAGTGTTAGGGGGGGTTTGTATAAATAAGTGACAAGGCAGAAAATGTGCAAACTGGAGGGTTTGTTCCTCTTTGCTACTATTAGTCAAAGTATGGTGATAGAAGGGCATTCCCTTAAATTACTTTAAATTACAGCCTGTCCACAAACTTAACATTTGATAACTTTGTTTTATTTTGCCTTATAAGAAATTTTGAGTGCTTGAGTGATTTGCAGCTAAATGTACTGACTTCAGCTTGTCAATCTTCCCCAAATTCCCTTATGGGCGACTGTCGGCTGTGGTGACTGCTGATCTTTCTCCGTGGAGTTTGCATGTTCCTCCTGTTCATGTAGAGGTTCTCTCTGGGTACTCCGGTTTCCTCCCTCAGTCCAAAAAAACATCATTGTTGTTAATCAATTACTCTGAATTGCCTTTAGGTGTCAGTGTGTGCGTGCATGTTGATTTGGTCCTCTGATGGACGGGTGACCTGTCCAGGGTGTAACCTGCCTCTTTCTCATTGACCAGCCCTCTGCAACCCTGCAAGGACAAGCAGGTAGCAACAGTGGATGGATTTTAATTAGTCTAATGGCGAAATGTTTATCATCGCCCTTTTCTACAGCAAAACTTTCTATTTTATCATCTCTGATGAACATCGTTTGCTTTCTGCTCATAATTCATGTCTCAGCTTTTTGTTGTTCAATTCACAAATAGATATTCATATTTATTTATTAAGAAGTTGCTGGTGTTTTTCTTCCTGCTGTCCCCCCAATGACAATCTCCCTATCCAAATGAGACTGATCATAATCCTTTTTTTCTTATAAATGGATGGGGCTGCAGTGCATTTACAGTTTTGGTTTATTGGTTTGCATTATAGTTATTCAGAGAATAATTGGAGGATTAGGGACAACTGCAGGCTAATCTTAAATGATGCAGCTGCTGTTTGTGGGATTTTGTTGATTGCTCCATTTGTTGCACTCAGTACTCACTGCCAGAAGAGTTAGTAAAACCTTTAAAATAACTTGCACGTCTTGCAAAACTTCTTCTCACCATCTTTTCTAATTAAAGATGAAGAACATGGTGGCACAAAGGGAGAAATGCAGGGGGCAGTGTTATCTCAGTGATGTAGCTGCACTTTATTTCTCCCTTTTGTCCTCCAGCTTCTCCTCAGAGGGCTCAGTGAGATCAGCGGTGCGTTTTATGTCTGCACTGTTACTACCTCACAATCATGACCGTCTCAGTAGCTTAAAGGTCACACTCAACACACATTAAACGTGTGATTTAATGTTGCACTTTTGGTGTGTGGTAAAACTAATTTCAAACCTTGAGAGACAAAAAAGGGTGAATGTAACAGGGCAGCAACTTTAATGTTTCCTTATTAACTTAAAATAAAGATATTTCAAAATACCAGAATAGCTTTTAACCTTTAAACCGAGACCTTGACCGTTTTTGATTAAAAAGGTTTTTGGTCAGTTAGATGAACGAATCTTTGCTTTATGTTTTAGCATTTTCCAGTCAAAAGTTTACATGCATACTTAATCATCATGAATGTCATATTCATTTTGGGTTTTGATGATTTATTTGAACAAATAACTTCAAAGCCAAGATTAGGTGCATACATTTATCGACGACGTTTTCTCCAATCCAGATAGGGGTAAAATTATACAAATGGGCTTAAAAATACGTTCTCTGCCACTGATATTTGGATGAGTATCATAGCAAGTTACAGAGAAAAATTGTGCTCTTGACTTTGATTTGAGGGAACTGATTTGGTTTTGGGCACAGAACTGTTTTTTGATCATTGTCAGTCAACATGCAACAACAATTAGGTAGAAAGCTTAATAATATTCTATCATTCTCCAGTTGAAGTGAGTTTGATTTTGTAACACTCAGTTGTGTGTCTGGATTTCAACCATCTTGGCGTTGATTTTAGGTGAAGTTAAATAATTTGTAAGTAGTCCTCCTTCTTTTGCCCAACTATTTTGTGGACTGCACAAGTGCCACCACACCACAAGGCTTGACAGTCGGTACAAGCCTCGTACCGACTGCAGGGAGCCTTGAATTCCCTGCAATTTACTCCTAAAACATTTCTCGTCTTTGTGGCTAAACATTTTTGTAGCTTGTATATGTGGAAAGTGGAGATTTAAACCCGAGGTCTCAACTTCTGTTACTGCGGACTACTGTTCTACAAGTTGTTGATACATCTAGATCTATTAATCTGGTCACTAGCAGAGCTCAGTGAAAATAGTGAAATGCCAAGAAGATAAATCAGTCCTTGATTCCTGTGTTTTGAACAAATGTAAAAGTTCCCAGATTCTCGGTTTTGAGGACAGTTTTAAGATTCATGCTTTGAGGAGTCTGGTTTGGAGCAGAGACTTCATTTATGCTCAGTTTATGCTCAATCTGGACAAAGGCGCTCGTGCTTTAGCATCTCCTAGTTTACGACTTTGGGATGAAGTGAAATTCATCCTCAGATGGATTTCCTTTCTTCTCAGGGTGATTTTGGAGCACTAAACAAGACGGGGATCTACACTCAAAATTTGTTCAGAAAGTGAAAGTCTTTCAAATGGCCTTGCCAGACACATGGGACTCACTAAAATTAAATAAAATTGTAGTTCGTCATGATCCTATCTTTAAAACTAAAAAGTACATGCAGAATCTACATTTTCATAATGTATTTAGCTACTTGCAGGGAATTTCACTAGCCTTCGTTACCAGACCTGATCTTATGAACTAAAGTGCAAAAGCTCACATAAACTGAACAACAAAAAGCATTCAGAGAGAGAGAGCAGCATGTGATTAATCACAACAGATACAGTCAATATTTGACACAACTGTGGCAGTACAGTGTTTTTTTTTTTTATTATTAAGATTGTTCAGCCCTAATGTAAATTTATATTTCAATTATGTAAAGGTTGAATAATTTAAAATTGTTAATGACAAGCAACCTCCCAGTTTTCAACACCTCATTTTATTGTCCCAACATTCAAAAGTACAAATAATTTAAACACAACAGTTTTATGAAAAAGAAAAAACAAACATTTACAGCAAGATTTTTATTTTGTTTCCAGTTTCAGAAATGACCTAAACTAGCAAGGATAACATGAAGTCATTCATCGCAATAATTGGATTAATAATAAGAATACTAAGAATAATAGCAATAATAATCATAATAATCATCGTTGATAAGTGTTAAGTAATAACATAAGCAGGAGAGAGTAGAGAGAGCCGCGGTCACGGGGCCCTGTGAACATTTTTTCATCTTTTTTGTCTTTAAAGATTTTGTTTATAGATTTTTCAGATAGTAAATAAACACGTCTCAGGAGGAAAATTATGAAAACTGACAAGAAGAGCCTAGTTCCTCTGTTCACCTTCCCTCCTCCACTACTGGCTGCGTTGTTCCTACTGGCAGGCTGCCACTATAAGGCGCTACGGGGGGATGGTGTGAACCACAGGGGTCGGGCATAGAGCGAGGTGACGCAGCCCCATGTTTCAAACACACACACACGCACGCACGCACACACACTCATACTCTAAACAGTCACCCCTGGACATCTCCGTCACACACTCACAAACACGCATTCAAGGGTGTGCACTGAATGAATACATTTAAAGCATTTCCACTTCACACATAAATCTACTTCGGTATGCCGACAGACACGCTCACGTCGACGTAAAGGAACATGCGTACAAACGTGCGCAGATGTGCGTCCACGCAATCGTGCACACCGTGGTTTTCAGGCGGGAACACAGGCACGCGTCCTAAGAGTTGAAAAAGTCACACAGAGTACGAAATCCACACATCAGAACATTCTACTGGGGTCGTTGCATAATTCAGGCTCCCGACCGGCAGAGGGGAGCGTGAAGGGGTCTGGTTGGTCTTTTGCTGTTTAGACGTGATCGGAAAATGGGAATGACGATAGAGAGAGATGACCCGGTTTTTCCAGATGGGACAGAAGGATGTAGCTACGCGTGTGAACGTTTCAAATGCTCCCCAACACACTTCCTTCATGTTTTCAAGCCTCAACAACAAACAGAAAAAAATCCAATTCCTTATATTTATACTTCTGGAACCTTTCCCTTACCTTTCTCCTTTCAAAATATATAATATATATCATATTAGAGTATATAAAATATAGACTCAGCACAATCCCCTTTTATGCCTCCAGAGTATTTCTCAAATATAGCAACAACTGCTGCAAATAGCAGTTTGTGTGCAATGGTAACAACTTTTTAAAAGATTTGTTGGTGTGTCATTTGAAAACATGATGAATATTCTTAAAAATAAGTTTTGACTCTTGAGTGACCTGTTTAGTCCAGTGCAATGAATGACCCTCAAATAACAATTTCAAAAAATGTAAATCTACCCAAGCCTCTAAGAGCTGCATGTTGAATAAAAATGTTTTTTTTTTTTTTTTGTTCTTTTTGTTTTTTACTGAAAACTGAAAACTATGCTTTCAGACCAACATTTTTGCATAAGGTTTCATCACAAAGCGGTAGTAAGTGGAGGGAGGGTGTGGACGGAGTGGCTTTTTTAGAACTACACAAACTTATCACAGGTTATATTGAACCAGAACGACTGTTTATAACATTCTAATAAGACTAAACTTTATTGAAAAAGATCTAGAGATTTCATTTTTAACAAGACAAGGAAAAAAGCAATAGCAAATTTAACTATTAACTAGGTTATGCATAGCGAGTAACTGTTTCTAGTAATAAGGGAAGAGCGTCCCCCAACCCTCCAGACATTTTTTTCAGTTTTCTTGACTTTTAGGTTTTTTTTATATTGTAATTTTGATATATTGGTACAAAGCACAAACGTACTAAAAGTTCTCTCAGTGCAGTGGACTACTGGAAGAGCCTCTCCACTAGTCGCTTTGTTCCCTTTTGCTCAGAAACGCCCCCCCTCCCTGTACCAGAACCACGCAAATACACAGACAATGAAACAAATAAATACATAAATACACAGATAAATTAACCAGTTAATAAATATAGAATAAATACAAATAAATAGAAAAAATAAATAGTTTAAAAATAGATAAGGAAATAAACAAACACACTTATATTCTTCAAAATTTTGTTCAGTTTCTTTTGCCGCAGTAGTTAACTTAAAAGTTAAAACAATTTTTTTTTCTCCACAAGCAACATGACAACAATTGAACAGTTTCCTCACAATTTTTTTTTCTAAGTAACTGAACCACCACTTCATAATAAACTGTCATATGAAAAAGACAAGCTCAAATGAAAGAACAGTGACAACTCAGATAAGTACAGTAGATATTGTAAAACAAATGTAGACTGTATATATATTTATATATATCATCAATTTGTACACAGCAAATAAAGACACAGTTGTCATAGATCCTTTGTAAGGAAAATATCTAGACTAACGGAACTAGCTAATCATCATTAAGTTTTGACAAACGTTTCACGCTCAGCGATTAACCTAAAAGTTAGCAAGCCAAACAAAACAAACAAACAAACAAACAAAAAAAATGTACAAATTTGTTCAGTGATTCTTACAAGGCCCCAAGCTAGTTTAATTTCCGGATTTGTGGGCCGACATTAAACAAATATTAAACAAAGAACAGCAGCTCAATTCAATGCCAACATCAAAGTATTTTTTTTTCTTTAAACAACACATAGAACAACAAAGTTGAATATTTAAGATATGTGAATAATGTAGTATAGCACCTACGGTTGATCGCTAAAAGGAAGTTCTCTTCAAATGTTAAGTTCACAAACGCAGAGCAAAGGAAATGATATAGATAATGTATAGTAAGCTCTTTAAATGGATAGATGTGTATATATCTATGTACTGATATATTGACTCGTGACGAAACACAAGAAAACAAGTGGACAAAAGGGTCTTCTTGCTTTGGGCTCTGGACTATAAGGTTTGTTAGGCCTCGGAAAGACCCCTTTCCCTTCCCTTTTGGGTATCGCTGTTGAATAATTATGCACTAGTACACATGTGAAAAAATTACCAAAATCACCTGCCTCGGTTTGCATCCTCTTTTTCACAAAATCCTCCTTTCTACAAAATCCCGACCGACTCGGCATCACCAAAAAACAACAACCTCTGATCCTATAAAGTACCACAGCAGAACAACAAGACAAGGTGGTGCCCCCTCCCGCCCGCCCCGGCCCCCCCAGTTAGCCAGTCAAAATATTTTTCTCTTTTTTTTTATTTTAAATCCAGATTCTTGTAAAAATTCTTCAATAATTATTATTTTAATCATCATTTATAAAAATAGATATTCTTTCTATTTATTTTTATCTTTTTCTAAATGCATTTTTTTTTCAAGCAAAGAGATCTTCTCTTTGGCAACAGTGTTATTTTTTTTTTTATTATCTTAAATTACTGAACATGTCATCAGGAAAGCTAACCCATCCCCTCCCTCACCCCATCTCCCTAAATCCCAGTGAGGAAAGACATTATGTTTTGTTTGCGATACAAAACAAAAACAATGTTAGAAATTCTCTCTTTTTTTTTTTTTTCTACATCTGAGTTTTAGGGATCGTAGAATCCCATCTATAATCAATAAGGGGAAGTTTTTAAATACACGCTACAAATGAATGAATGGTCTCACCAATTTAAAAAAGAGCCCCCTCCCTTTCATTGACAGGGGAGGTATATAATACTAACGACAGTGGATCCGGATTTACAAAAGAAAATTAAATCCTGAATCAAAGACAGAGAAAAGGTTCCGATCTTAAAAAGGACGACCTCTTCTCTGAAATACGGGGATTTGCTACTGTTTACACAGAAGAGAAAAATTTTTTAACAACCACAACAAACGAAAAGAATATACAATAAAGAGAAGCCTGCATTATCACAGGAACTTCGAAAAAACTCGTCAACATTTTCATCATTTAATTTTTGTAATACTCAGGCAACATTGGCTTATAGGTCCAAAGTTATAATATAAGCCATTTTTAGTTCAATTTGTTAGATGGTTTGTTGGCTGCTTTCTGTTCCAGGAGTTTGATTCTGCTGTGTTGGATGGCTGTAGGAGGGTGGCGGTGGAGGGACCTAAGGGACGAGTGGAGGTGGAGGGGAGGGGTCGGGGGGCAAATTTAGAGCAGACAAAGTCGCGGGGCATCTGCTTCTGCCTGTCGAGAGTTCAGGACTTGTGTGTCTTGTTAGTCTTGAAGGAGACTTGCAAGACGCGGTCACCCAACCTGTAGCCGTTGAGGCTGGCGATGGCCATGGCCGCCTCGTCGTAATTCGTCATGGTGACGAAGCCGAAGCCTTTGCACTTGTTGGTGTTGAAGTCACGGATCACCTTGACGTTGTTGACCGCGCCGAACGGGCCGAACAGCTGCCAGAGCACGCTCTCGTCAGAGTCCGGGGACAGGTTGTACACAAAGATGCACCAACCTGTGCCTGTGTGCCCGGGGATGTTCATGCCCACCAGGCTTGTCATGCTGTCAATGGTGATGGGGGAAAACCTAAGACAGGAGGGAGAATGGTGGGAAACAACATAAGAAGATAAGTAATAACAGAATAATTTAGAACCCATAAAGAAGTAATCTGCAATTAAAGGGATAGTTCAGGATTTGTGACGGAAACTCTCTCTGCTTGTTTATGATAGAAATTACAACTGAAAGGTTGATTTCAGTAATTCAGTTTAAAAAGTGACATAACATTGATTTAGTACACAAAAAGTGATACGTTTCATTTTATTTGTTCAGTTTTGATGATGCAGCACAGCTAAATAAAACTACAAATTCAGTTTCTCCGAAAACTGTAACATTATAGCAAACCAATAAAAAAGGGTTTCTTGAAATGTTATGTCGAAGCTATTTTATGATTTGCACAGTTGTTGGGAAGACTGTTTATGTGACAGTTGTTCAGCTGACAGTCCCTGACACCTTCAACAAGCAACAAATGAGTTACCTCTATATAAGCTGGCTATTCACAGAGATCTGTATCAAACATACTAATGGGAAGTTGAGTGGAAGCAAAAGGTTTAGTAGAAAATGGACAGCAATAACCAAAACCTTGAGAGCACCGTCTGGCGAAACTCTTTTTAGAACTTTTTTTTCCAGAGGTTTATGATTTCTAACATGTGGACTCGAGCAAGTCAGAGTTTTAAAACCTGCCACACACAGATGTGTCCATCTACTAATGTCACCTTTCGTGTGTTCAGCCTCTTCTTAACCAGAGAGAGTTCAGAGAAGCTGAAAAACTTGAAAAACATCACTCTATTTGTAATATATGAATATATATAAACAAATAGATATACGATTACATTTTTGGCTTGAATTACTAGAATAAATGATTGTTTTCAAATATATCAAAAGTCATAATTGGGACGAAAAGAGCCCAAGTTTTGAGATTAGCTGGTTTTATATGATAAAACTAACAGCTACCATACGAAGAGCGAAGGCCAAAGTGTATGTTGATGTCTTAAAAACCTCCAACCTCAAAAATATCATACGAAGGCATTATAACTAAACTTTAATTTACAAAAAAACTAATAATTATTTACACAGAGGATGGAAGTAGAAGGCAGCCTGCCAGGCAGACGATCTTCCTGTGCGAACCATGTGTTGACTAAATGCCTGATCGAAAAGTCAGAAAGTGTCAAATGAAATCAGAAAACATTTCCTTGAGCCCCAACTCACTTTGCACTTTGCTTTTCTATTAGGCTGTTACTGGAAATGCTTTACATGTTCTGTTCTCAGTACTTTCTACACCGGAATATCACTGATGGTGCAGAGCCTCCTACCTGCAGCAATACCTAGTTAAACTTAAACAAACCCCTGGCAGATTTGGACAAAAAATTACGTTTATTTAGTCAGGAAGGTTACTTTTGTTAGACAATGAGACGGGTCTCTCTAAGAAGACAAAACTATCTATAAAGGTGAGTTTTTGTGAAAATAACTTTTGTGCTTTTTGAACATTTTATTTTTAAAAAAAGGTATATGTAAATTTTGATCTACTTTCTCAATCATTAGCGGAAAAGTCTTTCATGGCATTGCAGCAATAAACTGTTGACAATCTTTTTGCATATTTTGATGATTTATCTTCAGTGATGAACTCAGTCTTTGAGGTTGGAAGACCTCATTGCTATCACCCTAATCTTTAGCTCCTTTAAAACAATTCTCTATCACCTACCTGCTCCAAAACAATAATATTAGTTCCAATCAAAAGAAACATGTAGATAATACTATTAGAAATGTTTACATTAATTCTGAATTTGCCACGGTTATGAATACTATTGTGCTTAACTGCAGATATGATGTTAAAGGGTTAAAACATACTTTGTGAAGAAATGAACTACAACATTGAACTGAAATTGTTTCATCTTGGAACATGTTGGGACAGATCTAATTGTTTTACTTTCTACTAGCTTATAATGGTGTAAAACAGAGTATGCTTAAAAAATTCTGAACTATTCCCTTAAAATTGTTATAAACTAGCATTAAATTTTGGCTCCTTCCACTGTAATAGCTTGGACGTTAAACTCTATGATATCCTTTTCTCAAAAGCCAATTCCTCAGTGAAACACGTAGCGTCTGATCTCAGTCAAATTCAGTTGAATATCAACATACCGTATAGAACATGTACGGTAATGTACAGGTTTGTAGTGTACGTACAAAGCTGTCACTAAAGCCCTACAGAGCTTATCAGATTTGAAAGCTCCCTTGTCAGCACTGACGGCAGTGCTTTCTGTGCTGAGCTGCACTTCTGCTGAAGAAGATGCAGATGAACGTTCTCTCTTTGTGTCCTCAAGTGGCTTCTTTCTGTGCCAAATTGCAGGAAGTTGTTGAATTAAACCATAGCCAGAAATTCATCAAAGATCATGCAGCAGCCTGCTAAATTTGGTCTCATTCGGCTCATAATCTTCCCCCTTTTCCTTGTGATGCAAGAGATTTGATTCCTCAGTTGACTTCACTTAATTGCCTTTCCGCTAAAAGGAAAAGGGAGAGGAAGAAAAGAAATCCCACCACTTTTAAATAAAAGGTAAATGAAATAAAAAAAGGTTCATTTCTTATTCCAGCTCCCTACAAGAAACTACTATAGGCATTATTGGGAGTGCTTTAATCGAGATTTCCGCTTTGCTGCAGCTGTCTGAGAGGAGGCAGCCTTCTCAAAGAAAAAAGGAGGGGGGAAAGGGAGCAAACTAAATGGAAAATGGAAGCACTTTACAGCCCAGTGGCATTAAGGTACAAAGTGTATTCCTCCCCCTCCTGCAGGGTGTTCTGGTCTCTTCTATTTCAGAGCTCGTGGCACTGATCGATAGCGCTGCTTGCCACATGGACCCTCAAGCCTTTTCTCTCCTGTGTCTATATATGGTCGACAATCACTGCGACCTTCCTGCATGACTTTGGTCATGCAGAGTCTGCCTCTGGCCTTTTTGGGGTTGCTTAGAAATCTAAAGCATGCATTGAGATGGGTTCGCTCATAGGTTGTGCAAGAGAGGGGTTTTATGATGTAAGATCTTTTTTCTTTTTTTTCCCTCTGTATGTCAGATGAGATGTAGTACAATGTCATTTTAGTGTATTGTATGTGGCTTGCTGGCAGATATTTTTGAACATTGAATACAGAAAACACTATAAAATAAAATAAAAACATTGTATAAACTTGCATTTCTTTCAAGATAAACATTTAATTTCAATAATTCAAATGAAAATCTAAAATGCACGTTATATTGATTACTCACACCAAGTATTTAATTATCTGTTTACAATAATTATGGTATACAGCGCAAAATTTAGCTTCACAAAAACAAAGAGCTATAGAAACAGATCTTACACAGAATGTGTACCCTCAATATTTAGTTGGGGCTTCTTTTGGATTAATTATTGCATCAGTGCAAGGCTGCATGGAGCTCATCAACCTGCGGTTCTGCTGTGGTGTGAAGGAAGCCCTGGTTGTTTTATTAGCAGCTTCTACCTCATCTACATCGTTGGCTCTGCTTTCTCTCATCATGACAATTCTCCATAGGCTCTCTGTAGGGCTCACGTCAGGCCATTTTGGTGACAAGTCAGTGATACCATGGTCATTAAAGCACCTACTGGTACTTTTATTGAGCACATTTTTCTACAGCATTTTCCCCTTCCACTCAACTTGTGATTAATATGCTTGACTACAAGAAACTGGACAGTCAGCTTCTTTAGCAAAGAATTTGGCTACATGCTGCTTGTTGTTGGAATATTATGTTCTCAGCCTTACCTTGAATGTGTAGGCCGCAAAATATCCTTTTTCTGTTTTCAAAACCCCTTCTCATTGGTCTTTAGCAAAATTAAATTGAATTAGATTCAAGTCATATTCATCAAATTTAAAATAAACGATTAATAAATCTGTGTGAATAAAGATTGTGTATATGAGTCTCACTTTTTTGAGCTGAATTATTGAAATAAATCTGCTACGTGATGTTTGAATTTATGAAGTTTGATTATTATTTTCTCCTAACTAAAGTGTGTGAAATGTGGGGAGGCCCCTGAGTTTCAGTCAGCTGCTTTAGAGGTTTCCAAACTGCACTGTTGTGGGGATGTGGCGTGGGCCTGCATGTGTATGTGAAAACATGTATGCAAGTATACCAATCGGAGTGGGACGAAACGCTACCCTGTGTTACAGATGAGACCAGGGGTTGCATAGCAACAGTGTAGCTGACCAGATATCTATTCTGTCCCCTCTAAAGCATAACAATCCCAGCTCTTACCACTGTAGCTTACTGAATCACACGTCTAATTCTGACATTTTTAGGTAAAGGGATTTAACATTTTCTCAGAGCTTTTCAGTCAACCGACTTCTGTCCCTTGTGCTTGCAGCATGCAAGATGGCATTGTCAGCACATCAAACATCTATCACCACAGTAGCTGCTCTGAGTTATGTAACACCACCTTTGGTAGCAGGACAGCAAAATGAAAGATGGGAGCCGAAAAGAAGGAAATTGAGAAGAGCGGTGCCGAGCAAAGCTTGAGCTGTCTGCAGCGAAACAGCATTTCCTGTTTCCAGCAGGGATCCAAGTTCATCCAACCTTATCTTGCGTCTCATTTCCTAACTTCTGTAGAAACTGCTAAGATGTAACAGATAGTTGTGTAATTTTCTTCAGTCGCACACAGTGCAGAAGTAAGAGACTGTGTACAACTACAGATTATTAGCTTATAATAATAATAAAAAGGGGGCATCTTTTAGAGTTACTGTAAAGTGAGAAGGTAGGAGAACCTGAATCCCCTAGAAGTCAAAGAAAAAATAATAAATGCACACACCTAGAAATTATAACCAGAGAACAAAATCTGTTGAGTACACAGAAACAACCCAAAACAATTCAAACACCACTAGCACTTGTCATAATCAAAACAAAGGGATTAAACACCACTGAAAACAAAGACTGACAGTTTTCTGTTCATTACACCTGAGGTGGTTGATAGGGAATCAATTCAAACCGACAGAAGAAAAAAAAATCAAACAAATTTCAAAATTAAAAATGCTTTTGACCTTGAACATATTCAAACTTAAAGTGACTGCAAAAACCACAAGGAAAACTGAATTAGGCAAAAGAAGAAAAGAAAAAAGGAAGTTGAAAAATCATTGAGTCAACATGGACATCTGGCATTGGGTGAAGTTTTTAATTACCTCTTTACGCCATAGGCCATATTAAGCAAATTGTCCAGCCTGTAAAGAGAAGGAGGGTTCTGGGGTTAATGGTGGGCAGATGGTCGACTCAATCAATGGAACTAATGTTAAGTCCCTGCAAGAACTGCATGGACCTCCTCACTCAAGAACAAACAAACCCATCTAAAGTTGGTCCATTACACTGAGGAGCCCCAGCAGAAACTGCTATCATCAGTCCATGAATCCACAGTACTATCAGTATGGCCTGTATTTGGTTACTGGCTTGCTAAGCAGGCACTGCACATGCTAATACCAAAGTAGTGTGCTTCAGGAACATTCAGAATAATTGTAGGAACTTCCAATTATTTATTATACAAGACTACACAGGTAAACTGCAGTTACATACAGAACAATAACTGCAGGCAGAGTGTGAGCACAGCATTGCATCAGGCATCACTGGCATGATAATAAAGCCAGAATGTCACACCATTGCAAATCATTATCTCATTATACATGCAATAAATTGCATGTGGGTTTCTGCACAAGTTATGCCACCACACTGATGGTTTATTAGGATGGAGGTAAATGCATTTTGATTATACAGGGTTTTTAATTTGTGCTAACTTAATTAAGAGAACACCTGAGATGGCAAGGAAATGATCCAGAGTTCTGTCAGTGTAATGGTTTGGCATTTGAATGATGGTGAGTGAGAGAGGCGATGATGATTAGTTGGTTTTCTGTGTGGCAGAACAACAAAAACATGACTGGATGTTAAACTAGCCATGAAATTGTGAATGTCTGTCTTTGTGGTCAGGGTCAACCCGTTAAGTGATAACAGGTCAGGTGGAAAAGCTGAGTGTTAGTCAGATGGTGTCCTCCGTCTAAAAGGGTTAGCTTTTGGGAGATGTTTTGGTTTCATGATAATTTCAGCCTGTGGGTTTCGTGTGTTGCAGTCATCCAGTGTAAATTACAGATTGTGTCGGCGCGCTGGGCTTCAGAAACCTGTGGGCTGTGTGAAATGTTGGCCCTGGTGGATGGATGCAGTCTGCTTGGTGACTCAATGACCTTCATTTTTCACTTGGGTCTGGCCTGTTTCATGTCTTATTAACTCCTCCGGCCTAATGGACAGAGGCCACGGCTTATTGAACAACAGCTGGTCAGCGACGCCTCATTCCTCTTAAAAATCACTACAAACTCCGACTTTGACTCAACCATGAAGGTTGTTTCTCCTTGACTTTCACAGTCAACAATTCTTTACATGTCATCATCTTCAAAATCTTATTCTAAAAATCAGATTTTGCAACATAATCGCACAGTGGCATGTTTCAAACAAATTGCTTCTAAGCTTTAAAATAAACTAACTTAACCTGGACCTTTTAATTCCTCCTGTTTGACATTTAAACCCCTGTAAGAGAGTAATTATTTCCATTGTTTGTAGTGTACAATACTGAATAAAGACATCAATATATGGTAGACAGTTGGAGTGCAAATGACTTGATTTTTGGCTCCATAAAGTTTGAGTTGTCTGCAAAGAAAAGCTGAGCTGAATACAAAAAGCAAGGACAAATTAACTCTTGAAAAACTTCTAAACCAGCATCTTTTAAAGTCTCTGTGAACCGAGACAGTTTGTCTTTAGCTCAGCATTTCATTTCGCCTATTGCAACAGCGCAATGGTTTAAGGTGATGATGTCCAGATCCCGACGATAAAAATTGGTGACACAGCATTTATTCCAATGAACAAAAAATGAATATTTTATCTTGATTGGACACATGGTTTGATGCATGATTACATCATTTTGCACTATGCTTTTAGTTTCCTTTACAATTTGAAATTTCTATCTCTATCAGGGAACTCGCAACTCTTTCTTTTACTGTCATTGTTGGTCACATTTAATTATTGGACTAAAACAACATTTAAACAAACAACTTTGCATGGGTTACAGAAATAAATTTATAAAGAGGAAGTCAGAACTCAGAAAAATCTGGACATTGGTATTGGCTACGGAAAGCCAGATTGATATTTGACTTAGATTGCTTTTCCGCAGCCAGAAAGCCACTGCCACAGAGCACCACAATACACATGTAACAAGATTACCTAATATCCGAATATTATATTTTAACATTGTTTTAAATAAATCACGAATGCTCCATAAGTAACCAATACCAACAGGAGACTTAACCCAATTCCTACAGGCTGATTTACTAAAACCACCTTGAGATATTTACAGACCATAAATAAACTGCTCATTGTTTCAATTTGAAACTAAAAACATGTGCTCCTTCAAATATGGATTAAAACGTCTAACTATAAACCATATGGTGTGTCAAATCCAGCATTGAGGCTTCGAAGCTGCTTCTACAAACATTCAGGTCACCTTCAGGAGCTCAGTGAATTCCAGGATTGTTCCTGATAAGATGCCATCTGCACTCATAAAATTCCTTCCCTACTAAATTTTACACAGTCTGCTGTTTGTTGCTTTATAACAAAGTGTAAGCGAGAACAACTACAAATCTGCGCTAAAGTAGAAGGTAGCATAAAATCAGTCAGCGGGGTCAGCAGGTTTTGAGGCACATGGTCTGAGAAGTGGACAACTTTACGACGAGTCAGTAGCGCCAGACCTCCGAACTTTATGTGGCTTTCATATTAGATCCATAGCAGTGTGTACAGAGGTTTTTTTTTGGGTTTGGGTTTCCCAGGAGGAACATTACATTCAAACCTCACATCACCAAGAACAATGCAAAGTACTGGATGAAGTGGTGTATCTGGCTACTCTTCAGCAGTGGGGACATGGTTTCTGGAGTGCTGAATCATGACTCTTCAAGGATTCAAATGGACAAGTCTGGTTTTAGCAGCTGCTAGGGGAACTGCTTTTTTCCTGATTACATTGTGTGAAGTGTAAAGTTTGGTATAGAGGGGATTATGGTCTTGGGCTCTCTTTTAAGTGACCCCTAGTTCTAGTGCAGTACTCTTAATGATTTAGCATACCAAGACTTTCTGAGCAATTTCATGCTCCTGACGTTGTAGGAACTGTCTGGGGATGTCCCATCTATGTTCCAGCTTGACTGCACAAATTAAGATCAATAAAGATGTGGATGAATGGGGTTGCTGTGGAAGAAGAGTCCTGATACTCACACTTTGGGATGAAGAAGAGACTGTGAACCAGGCCTAAGAGTTGAAGCTGATTTAGATTTCAGAGATGCATAAACTCAAGTTACTTTGTGTCTGAAGGCCGACAAGCAAATACCTTTGGCAATCTAACTTAGTATATCATGCTTTGTGGGAGACATTTCTCACTTTGAGTGACTCTGTCTGGTTTCTTGACAGATCAGTTGCTTTTGTAAGAAAGGTACCTGCACAAAGCAACTCATGGTTTTAGGCAACCCAGTGTTGACTCGGTCTGCTCTGATAAACTTTGAGACTAGCTCAAGTAAAGTTGAAAACCTGAGGAGATTAATGCTCATTTGTTCAGAGAGGACCAAAGCAGATAACAGAACTGTGTATTTAGATGTGAACACCATTTGTTATCCCTGTTATAATCACCCAGTTTGATGGAGATATGTAAACTAATAACAATTATATCTTACTATTTTGACTAAAACTTGCCTTGGAGAGAAAATAGTTTAGCAGTTGTAATCTTTCAGGGACATTTTAATATTGATAGTTTTTCACTGTAATTAACTGGCTTGCACATTAGAAATCCTGCAGAGAATTATCTTGTAGCGTAGCAGTTAATTAAGTCAGATATTTTGAATTGTAAATGAATAATAATTAAACTCGAACAATGTTTGTGTTTAATTGAAGGGACAGGTTTGCTATATTGTAGCAAACCTGATTTTAACAATTCATTTAAATTTTGTGTTATTTGTAGATCTATATATTCCAAGATCATAGTGCAGTTGCTCTACGTTGTAGCAATTTTTCTGCCTAGAATAACCGCAAAATGTAAAAGCAGCCTGAAAACAAAGAACTACAGAGGAGAGAAGGATATGCGAAATCATTAAAACAGTAATTAGTCCATTATGTGGGAAGGGAACGAACAGCCTGCTTTGTGGATAAAGGAGTCAACTGGAGAGGAAACTCAGAGGAGAGGTGCTCCATCCCTAGGAGCATCAAGACATCTGCTGACCATGGGGCCACAACAAAACAACCTGCTGCTAAAACTTGCTCCCTTCCCCTTCTTTCCCTCACATATGTATGAACACACGCGGATGCAGACTCACCGTGCAAACACTCTGCCAGCTCTTCACGCTGCCTCTACAAGCTCCACAGAAACAAAAGGGCTTTTGTGCTCCCCATCAATGCAGTCTAATGGAGGAAAGGGCGCTTTTTTCCTTTGCTTTTCTAAAACAAAAATCTGTTCAATTAAAATTGGCTCCTGCCCTGGATATAATGAGGCTAATTTGCTAATTACTAGCACTGGTTAACAACTGAGGATCAGAAATAAGCCCAGGATGTAGGGTTTGGTGTATTGTGTTGGAGTTGATTATGTTTTCTGTCTTGGAAACAGACTGTACAAGTACAATATACATTAACACGTGTTACAGCAGGCCCATGTGATTTTGTCACAAACGTTATAGGTCCTTTTAGGAGCTGGAAACATTGTCTTCAAACCTGGGAGGAACTCCAATACTACGGTGGATTTAAAAAAGGGACATTTGTACATGTGACTTCAGCTTAAAATGTTATGCTCCATCAAAGTGATATTTAGTGTTGTAAAAAAAATTAAACCTATTAAGGTAACAGTTTGCATAAGATACTACTTTCTAAGAAGCAATGTCTGATTAGCTTAAATTGAGTTAAAACGTTTATTTGGAATACTCTGCTACACCGAAGCTTTTCCTAAGCATTGTATGACATGAGATTTTGCTTCAGTATGTTCCATATATTCTTCTTTTCTTATGATTTAATCTGATTTAAGTGCACCACTCCCTCCAAAAGCAAAACAGCTACACAACATCTACTTCCCATACTTCACAGTCGGGATGGTTTTCCTCAACATCTGGAAATTTTAGCCAAAGATTTTCCCCATGATTTCACACAAGAAAATGGTATGTTCCACTTAACAAATGCTGTCAATTAACTGATTGGAAGCATATAAAATCCCTGATCTCGTAATGCTATTCTTGGTGAACTTTTGGTTTTGAAGAACATTTAAGAAAATAACTTGTAAAAGTCATTATTTTAGAATTTTGCAAGTGATTTGGTAGTCTCAATCGGTGTGGCTAAGATTTAGTCTTTTTTAATAAGTTGAGTCATTTTTAAAAAATAAGACATTAAAACACAATAATAATCTTTTTTTTTTTTTTTTTTTTACAGTTTCTTTGTTTAGGCATCAGTTTTAGAGAAAGGGTAAAGTAGTGCTCACCAAGCACATTTAAAACTTGCAAAGTGTTGAGGTTTCATTGAGGGGCTCAGGAGCAGAGAGCAGGAGCAGGAGGACACAGTGAGGAAGTGTCCTGTGGTTGTGAGTTGTGATGAGAAACGACAGCTCTCCTGCGGAGCCTGTAAATTGGCTTGGCGTATCACAGACACACAGCCACGCTACATCGCTCAGGTGTCACACCAGGGAAGCCGCTGCAGAAGAAAAATACCTTCCAAGCTCTGACTTTGATTGAGAGTAAACAGCACGACCGGCTTAGTGTTATTGTAACGGAGAAGAAAATGTATAAACGCATGTTCTGTCTGTAATTCTGAACCATGTCTGACGATGGAGCGTAATGTGTGTCAGCGAGAAAGACAAAACCATCTCTGGATGTGGTGTGATTTAAAACAACTAATCAGTTTCAGGTTAGTGTGAATATTAAGAAATGATTAGGTGTGACATCATTAAGGCAGTGGGTTTGTGTATAGAAAATTAAGCCATGGCTTAGTGTGAAAATAACCAACCTGTGCAAAAACAACTATTGGAGCTGAAAACTGCTTCACATCTTATTGAAACCCCATTTGATTTAGGAATAATTTTACTTTCAAATCTTCTGTTCCCTTCTTATGAAACGGAGAATAATAAAAAAATAAAATTACAGCCTGCAGGGCAGGAATTGTGCCATATGAATTTGAATTACCAGTCATTTTAATTCTGCCACTTGTATTGTCCTTTTGTGCAGCTAAAAGAGTGAACAACATTATTAGGATTCATTATGAAGGTGTCTGTTATATTTAATTATGACTCTAACGTAAAAGAAATGTGTGGCTTTTAAAGCTTTTTAACGCCAATACATGTTTTTGCCCAGGCAAAAAAAAAAAAAAAAGATGCAGTGAAGAAACGGTCATAATGGCAAGGAGGTGAAATGACAAGACATCGAAAGTTGTGAACGACAGAACCCCACAGTCTCTTCTCAACAGTTTCTCTCTGATGGGGGGTGGACACACCCAGAGCTCTCATTGGTCTATCACACACCTGCACCAGGTGCAGAGCTCACAGCTGTTGTTCAAACAGAGGACCTGTTTGGCAAAATGACTGTTTGCAGGAGGAAAATGAGCCTCACTGGTGTAACACAAAGAGATGAGTCATGCTCTCTGTGTGTAGGTGTTGCCTCCTCTGTTTAAAGAATCTAATCAATTTCATTTGATGCAAATATTTTCGAAATCATCCTGTTGTTTATAGCATATATATTGACTAAAAACAAATGTACATATTGAAGCTTACTGCATTTCTTCTGCTGACTAAATATTTAATTCTTCTTGCATTCTCCTGGGTTTATATCATATACATCCCAGTACGTAGTGATAAAATCCTTAAATAGTCATACATTAAAAAGTTTCTTCTAGAGTTGCACGATACATAAAGCACATATCGATACTGAAGTTTGTAAACTCTGCTTGAAGCACATTTTTAAAATCACATCTACGGCTTAATCTGGCTGATCTCTTACCAGACCTATCCTGGGTCAACTCACCTGAACCTCTGAGCCTGGTGGTGAAGGGGGCCGGGGTATCGGCGGTTGGGTGACTGGTAGAGCTGTGACAGGAGGGCTTGGCTGGTCTTCTGACTTGGGTTGTTGGCAAACTTGACCGTGATTGGCTCTGCGGCACCAGAAGGTTTCTGGCCGTTCAGGCCCTTGATGGCCTCCTCTGCTTCTATCCTCTTATCAAAGCGGATGAAGCCCACACCTCGGGAGCCACCTGCGGGGCCAGCAGATCAAAAACAGACAGAGGGCTCCTTTTACTTTACAGGTATCAAACAGAACGTTAAAGTTTAACCTATACATGCATATATGTTTGTATCGTAATGCAGGGATCACATTTTTCAAACTCTTGCTTTCTCCTTTCTCACTTCAGTAATTTAATCACAGAATAGCTTTTTGGAAAAACCTTCGGGCTTGAATGAGTTTCAGTAAGTTCAATCTAAGATTTTTAAGGTCTTTTCGAAAAATGTCTAAATTGAAGAGTGTCTTAGTAACTTAAACAAACAGAAAATCCAGGATTCTAAATGTTTTTATTGGCAGTATAATCTGGTATTTGTTTGCAAACAGAGATGTCACATTTGTCCTGAAATAGAAGTCTGACTACAGTTTACTTATTAATCATTTAAAAAGTACTGTCATTTTTCAGGATTTTAGAAGAGAAAGTTATTTTCTACAGATGATTTTTTGTTTTTGTTTTGAGGCATTGCCAAATGCAAACATAAACAAGCAAAATGGCATCTCCCAGAGTGAATGAAGTGACTATAGACAAATCTACTTGATAGCACAGCCACTAGCCAGTTAGGAGCACTACATGCTTAACATTATTTTTTCTGCTAATTCAGAAAAATTAGCAGAAAAAATTGCCCCTTCAGCCCTTTTATACTTAATTCAGTAGATATCAGGACAAATTGCTCATCTTCAAATACGCTTGTAGCACATTTCTGCTCTGTATGGATTCATGGTGCAACTCTGAGACAAACCACAGTTGATACTGGGATGCTGTTTCAGCATCAAATGACAGATCACACTGTTCTTCAATATTCCAACAAAAAAACAAGCAAAGCAAATTACAGCCATGTTTTTTGGACATTCACTTTTTTAAAATTCTTCAAATCTTCTCTCAATTAGGACAGTTGGTTTTGTCTGCAATGTAATTTCCCATGTATGGTAGGGATGAGCATTTTTTATACCATTCTTAAATTTAAATACGAATAAAACATTTGCTTTTAACATACTTATGAGGCCAAACTTAAAGTTTTGGCTGTGTTTTTATATTTTATTTTTTTTATTCATGTTTGTGTTGTGCTTTAAAAAAAGGGAAATGGTATGAAGATATGGTTTAAAGTTGGTCTTGTGTCAAGAGCCGGCATCTCCATTTCATAATTGATAGCAAAATGTTTCAATGTTTTCAACATTTTGAAGTAGGGAAATATCTAGGAAATAAATGAATTTCTTCCTGAGTGTCACAAAAACAGATTTTTTGGAAATAAGAAGCAACTCGTAACTTTTAATGTATAAGAATTCACAAATACCATACCATGACCATTATAAGAACTCTATATCCTATAAATAAAAGTCTGGCTTTTATTTATAGGCAGCATAAAGACCTGCTCCACTCAAGAAGTCATTTAGCATAAGAATAACTCACACTATAGACTAATTCCTCAGTTTAAAGCTGCATTGTCCACTCTTTTCTTCTACTGTCTGCAGTCACGGTCACCACACACTCTTCGTGCATTGCTCTCAGTGACATTTAAGCCGTTTCCTTGGCGACGCTTTTTTGACTGCCACCTAAGAGGAACATTTAGAGATGTGCTTCCCAGGAGGTCCTTTATTGGTGTCTGTGAATGCTTTGTGTGTTTTATTGACTGTCTACGTATGGATGTGTGTGTGCACATGTGTACATGCACACTGGTATCTATTAATGGATGCTGTGCCTCGTTTTAATGAGGTTGCCTGGATGGCCCAGAGGATGCTCGCTCAGTGACAGCAGCACTCTGCCGAAGAGACTATTTACATAATACTGTGTGCACACAGACACGTCTGTGTGACTGAAGCTGAATAAAAGAAAGGCAGTAAGAAAGAAGCCAATGTTGTGTTTGAGGCATCGTTGTGTACTGCCTCTTTCTCACACTTAAAAAGCTCTCCTTATTGTTATTCCACATTTTTGTACATGCCATCCCGCTCCCTATTTCTTTTTTATATACACTTCCTCTTGGCTTGTCTCATGGCACTAGCTCCCCTGAATTTTTATTCAGAGAAGCACCTTGACCATCTCACTCTCTTTTGTTCTCGTTTCCTCAGCGGGGCGCAGGCATCACAAGGTTATTTAATTTCCAGCCAAGCTGCATCATAAAAATACGCTCTTTGAAAGCAAGTCATTAATTAAATATGTCTTATCCTGTTTCCACTCTACTGCTGCACATAGTAATAAGTCATCCTCTGGTTTTGGATTTACTTTTTAAAGACATGAAATAAGAAACTTTTCTGATATTTTGGGTAAAATAAAGATTTTGTATTAAAGGATCGTTTACTGACATTTAGTGGCAAAGAAGGTTCTCAATTTGCATGTTCTTCATGCATACATTGATCAACCTTAACTGTACTTAAGTGTGTAGATTAACAGTTGTTTGTCTTGTTTATCTCTGTTGCTCCGTGATAGACTGCCGACTTTTTCAGGGAGCACCCTCCCTCTAATTCAATAACTGCTGAAGATATGCTTCTTTAAACGATGTAATATAAGTGTGATATCAACCTAAAGATGCCACTCTGAGTAGTTGCCGATATCACCCGTATCAGAAACCACCACTAGATTCAGATTCAGTTCACTTCTCAATTATTATGCAGTAGTCCTTCTTAACAGAGCGCCATGACATGCTGCTGTTGTCTTCCTGAACAGTAGGAGGTGCCATTGAGAACATAATGCTGCTCCACAAAACGACTGGCAGCAGAATAAGACTTTTGTCAGTTCATTTATAAAGACAATGTTAATCAGTACTCAAGTGAACAGATTTTTACTGATGTACACAAAAAAACAAAACAAAAAAAACAATGCATCTAGATTTTCATCCAATCTAGATGCATTTCCTCTCTTCCAAATTAGTTTATCTCCACAGTTCTAGTGTGCACAAAGAGTCCATTTTTCTGCTACAGTTCTGTTTTAGAGCAGAAAAATCTTTTTAATATTCCTCCATTTTGTTCTTAACTCAAAAAGAAATTTTATTTGGATAACAGTGCACAGTTGTGTACATTTAAAAAAAAAATAAAAATTGTTGTTTTAAGTAGAATTAAAAAAATTGGTAATTAAATGTACACTATGTTAAATCTGAAATATGTAAAAGTTCTCCTAGTTGACGGAAGTTAGCAAAATTTCATAAATTGATGTTTAGAAATGTCGTCCTGATGCTTTTCTTTAAGTGCTTTGGTTTTATGATAAACTCTTATTGTGATTTTAAAAAAATAATATTGGCCTGCTTATATTAGTGCATATAAAGCAGCTCTGTGGATTTGCTTTATTCATTTATTTGAACATAATTTCTTGTTGTTCTAAATACTTTTCAAATAAGAACTAATCTTGGAGATTTCTTTTTTAAAGTCAGCAAAGCTCCAGCTTTGGATTTCCGTCACAGATCTTACCAGAGCTGAGGCAAAAATATTTTAATTTTACCTGTTTGACAATTTCATTAGCTTTCTACTGCAAATTACTTCCTTTCCCACATTTAAAGATTCCGGTTCCCTCTCCTCTGACAGGCTTTCACAATTTCCCCTCCCTTTTTTTTTATACCTTTGTGCCAGCTCTGAACCTGTACATTTTAATTAGGTTGTCACAACCAGAAAATAACTGTTCTAATAGGATCTGCACAGTGCAAACAACTACCACTGCTGATTCAACTGATTCATTTATTTATTACAGTTTTTGGCGAGTTTGAGCAGAGTGTGAGGTAAAATTAGGGGCATTGCTATCTCTCTAGAGCTCCGTTTGGGCGACAGCCATTTACTGTTCTTGTAATGGGCATTTGTAGATTATTAAATTTCTCCTAAGCACTAAATACTTCCCCAGCAGCACGTTTCTCCCTTATAATTGGAATCAGCACAATTTCACAAAAGTATTTTGCTAAAAGACACTTGGACACTCCAAGAACCTTGCTCAAGGGCACCTCAGTGTTAGTTACAGGAGTAGAGAGCGCTGCTCATATTCTTCCTCCACTGCGATGAGAAAGAAGAGAGGACTCTGTATCGTCCTTTAATCCTCGCACTTGTTTGGCCTTGAGCTCCTCCTAAGCTGGTTCTCACTGGAGACCCTCCAGATAAATGCTTGGCATACAGATGAAGGCCCGGCGCAAACACACACAGGAACGCACGCAATTCTGTTGCGACTTGAAGAAAAATGCTTCTAAGCATGAAGTGTGAACAGAGAGGACTTGCATTTAAAGTTGTATAAAAAAGCACACAATTGTATCCGTTTTATGTGTTTATGTGACATAGCTCCACATGTGAACCATTGACCTGCAACAGGAACTGCATGGTAAGGAGGCGAGCGAGCCAAAGTGGATAATAAAGCAGGATTTTGTTCCACATTGAGTGTCCACTCACATGCCTGATCATGTCTCGTTTGCATTTCCTTGCTTAGCTTTGTAATAAGGGGATTCTACCGCATGAATAATGATAAAGGTTAATTAGGAACGATGTACGGCTTAAAGATCCAAAGGTCTGGGATGCATAGTGGTATACTTTTACACAACAATGAGAAAAGATCTAACTCGTAATGTTTTATTAGGACGTTCAGGTATGTTTGGCATGGAAAAAACCCCAGGAAACTCCTCAAATCTTCAGAAACTTAAACATGTTTAAACATGTTAAAACCTCCGAAACATACATCTTCTACATCTTTATGCAGTTTTCACTATCTTTCGTGTTTTTATTGTTGGACTGTCTTTCAACTGAAGCTGTTTTTGAGCTGCTACCTTCCTTAGTCAGAATGCTTTTGCAAAATAAGCCTTTGATCTTAATGAGTCCCTTTCTGGTTAAATAAACATTCACAATAAAACAAAATATCTAAAGTTTCCATAACCAACTGCAATCCAAACTGAGTGTATTCCCTTGTTGCTTACTGCCATCTGAAACACACGGGGTAGAGCATAGTTGTCAGTGGAAGAAAAAAGAATCATGTTTTTCAAATTGTTCCACAAATAAAATATGAAAAGCTTGGCCATGTACAGCGATGTCTCTAAAAAACATCCAGTACAAGCAAATGTCTTCAAAAGACACCTGGAATCCATCTGTCTGTAATTTTGTCTCGGTATAAATACAGCTGTTCTGTGAAGTTCACACAGGTTTGTTAATGAACATTAGAAAAGAAACAGCATCATGAAGACCAAGGAACAGGTTTTACAGCAACGTTAGATTATAAAGAAATTACCCAAACGTTTTGTTTTTTTTAATCATCCATGAAGAGAAAAGTGTGAAAAAAACTGCAAATAGGCCTTGAAAGGAGAACAGTAATCTAAGAAGCAGTCAAGAAACCCCTGGTTACTCTGGAGGAGCTGCAGATCCACAGATTAGGAGGAAGAGTTGTTGACAAGACTACAATTAGTCACCCATTTCGCAAATTTCACTTTTCTGGAAACAAAGCAAGTGAAGAAGGTTATTCACAAAAGAAGCCACCCCATATGTTGAATCATATGGAGTGGCTGATGGCTGCATGATGTGATGGTTTTTGTCAGCAGGCACAAGAAACCTGGTAGAAATTGAGTGGAAAAGGGAAGAAGGAGCTAAATCTGGAAACAAATCATGTGGTAAGACTCAAAACTTGGACCTGCCTGTGCAGTAAAGGGTGATTCTTTCAAGTCAGCTGAAAACAAATGCCTGCCACACTTTTCCAATTTTTAATTGCAAAAATGCATATGAAAACCGTTATTTTCCAAGCCCTTCTCTTATCCTAAATAAATAAATACATAAAAAGGAGAATACATGTGATTTGAAGCCTTTGCACAATACACCTCTAAACCCACAACATCTTGAACTCTGTACTTTTTCCAAGCTTCTCACCATCTCAATGAGCCCCTTTTCTATCTACTACTAGTGTTACACATCTCTTGTATTTTACTAACATGTCAGGTTAATTCAGATCCTTAGAGTTTGTATCTTTCAAACTCTTTTTTTCATTCATTTTTGCTGGAAACAGGCCAATCCTGATTGTTCTTGTCATGTTCATCGTCGCTCTCCTGCAACTTAATATTGGAGATGGAAAATAGTTTGTCTCTACTGAAATTCAGATATCAGAAAAAAATTTGTTTGTCGCAAAGAAAAACAAACAATTGTCAAGTTCAGCACAATGTTCAGGGAGTTGCATTGAACCTTAGAAATGCCTAACATTCCTAAGGGGAACTCACCTTTGTGCTGCTGAACCCATTTAAATTGCAAATATTGCAAACATGCGTAGTTTGAGCCAAATCTTCAGCAAACCTTGCCATTTTCAGAGAAATTGATGGCTCAGAGGTTGTCATTTCCCCTAATGATAGAAATTTTGAAAACTATAATTCCAGGAAGCGGAAGGGGAGGATAATGCTGCCTAAAATGAGCAGGCAAATTACAGACTAATCCAAGAAATTAGCAGGAAGAAGGCTTGATATGATAAGGCTACCTGAGGAGCTCTGTAAAGGAGCAATGCCAATCGGCAAGTATTGATGTCCAGAAGAACTGATCTGAGGTTGTTTGAGGAACTCTCTGCAAACTAATAATACATTTAGAGCTTTCGGTCTGATTTACTTCAGTTTATTTGTCTGGCAAAACAAATGTTGCAGTCTTCCTTAATCTCTTTGGTTTATTACTGTGTAATTTGTCCCCATTCTCGTATTATCAAATAACGTTTTTACTTAAAGGAAAGTATAAATTAGTATTTATACCCCAGTTAGCTATCATTCTGCTCCTTATTTCTGCCATCCACAACATATCAAAGGTCAAGAGGTCAGTCACCTAACAAAGTTTAAAAGCTGCCTCTAAATTTATAATATGTATGTTTTAGTATATTCATGTTACAGAGATGAAAAGAATGCACTTACTGTAGTAAGTACAATAAGTAAGTAAGGTTTTGTTCATTCAGAAGGACCTTGAATCATCATATGTCATGGTTTCATAAAACATTAAAACAGAAAACAAGGCATTCAAAGTGTTTATTTAGTTAATTTCAAACTTGGATTTGGGAAAAATTACTCGTGATACTAATTTCGTAACAAAATGTACATCACTTTAGTAAACTCAAATTAATTTTGGACAAAAATGGAAGTCTAGAGCTTTGGAAACATACTATAGCATCTAGGATTAGATCTGATTGTTTTGTTTAGAGTTTGACTAAAACCAAATGAAGCTCATGTTATAATCACTGAGCTGCTTTGGATAAAAAAAAAAAAAAAAAAAGATACAAACAAACAAACAGCTTACAATATTCAGTTTGTCCTGCCCTATGTTTAGTTTTTTTTATACCCTTGTCATGCCTTATTAGTGCAATATACCATGCAAGCAGTTTATTTTCCTCCTGTTAAACACAACAACATAAACAAACTAGCAATCTAAAAAGCCAAATCCTGACTGTCCTTTCAAGCAGCCCCAGAAGTCTGGCTCTACTTATCAAGCACCTGCCAGCCATACCGCTGACATTAGAGCACAATGTACTTACTAAAGTACAGCAGTCTGTCTTTCTCACTCACTTTCTTCCCCTTCTCACGCTTTTTCTAGCCTCCCTTTCCTCCACAGTAATCAACAGGAGCTTACGTAACTCTCTCTACCTGTGCTTATCTCTCTATAACACACACCGACAGGCACATTGTCTGCCTTACTAATAACACGCCACCTCAGACTAGGGCAAGGGGAAACAGGAGGAAAGAAGATGGGGGAGACGAGGAGTGAGTACCGGGGTGGGGAAAGGCAAGACTGGGAAGAAAAAAGGGAGAGAGTGCAAAAAGTGGAGACGGGGAGTAAAGGAAGGGAAGGACAAAAGGAGAGAGAAGGTGACAGAGGAGAATGTAAAGAGGTGACAGAAAAAAGGATGATGATGAAAGGAAGCTGTGCTATTCTTGCTCGCTCCTTCCCAAACAAAGCCACTATTTCTCTAAAACCCACTATCATTTCCCCAAACAGTGACTGACTGACAAAGAGAAATGACTGCTCCTCTGAGAGCACCGGAAAAAAGGAGAGGTGAGAAACCTGGCTGCCGGGTAATGAAATACGCACACTTTTTGTTTCCTTTTCAAACACACACAGACCTTCATCCATCTAGTGAACTCTATCCTTGTCATCAGAGCCACACAATTAAGAAGACAGAAACAAGCATGACCACATGTGTCTACAGCTGAAATATTGTTGTTTTTTAGGGGATACTCTACTCCTTCATTTAAGGACTTTTATCTTTTATGTCAGAAACTACGGTGTGCCAACTGTAATAAATAATTAAACTTACCTTTCTAAAGCATTTTATAATATGGCAGAGTGAAAAAGAGACCCTCTTCCTGCTGGCTTCTAATTAGAGGCATAAAAACTGCAATGTCCTTGTTTTAAGTAACATTAGTGAGCCTGGGTACAGATGGCATTTGAAAAAGCAACGCGAGGAGAGGCGAAGAGACTTTGAAGAGTGGAGGTGCCCTGTGCTTTAGCCTCTGTCAGAGCACAGCTCCAACCATCTGTCTGGTGTGTGCATATGTAAAAACTGATACACATAGCAGTATGAGGGGTTTTTTTTTGTTGCATGTGTGTGTTAGCTTATTGCAGAGATAGCAGGCACTCCAATGATTAAAGGACAAAAAAGGCAGAGATGGAAGGGACCTCTCCACTCATTTTACCTTGACCGCTTTGTTCTCAGATACTTGGCCAGACAGAGTGGTGTCATTATTCAAACTGAGAAAGAGGAGGAAAAACTACTACATGAGAGTGATAATAGTCTTTCAGAAATCATTTTATATCTGATTCACAACCTCAAAATCCAGACATTGGATTGCTTGAAAACCGAAGGAAGCGAGGAATCCAAAGAGCATGTAGACAATGTTCCCGTGTTCGCGGCACTTGGAAAAAGCTTCAGGTGTAATAAAATTCAATTCTGGTTAATCATATTGCAACGCAAGCTAAGATTAATTTCAGGACAATTTTCTACAGATAGACTCTGGAAAGAAGTCTATAGTACGTAAATAAATCATAAAAAGTTTAGTTTGTAATAATGTTTGCATTATGCATCTAAAGTCATATTTGATTTATTTATAAATTAATTGCACTTAAACAATGAATGTGTTCTTTAAACAAGTGCTCAGACTTTGCAGTGTAATCCCAGACTTTGTGTTTAATAAACTTTAAAGTGATTACAGTAAAAGGTTTTGTCCTGTGGATGCCTATAATCATTTATCCCAATATTATCAGATACACTGTCCCTAAACAAAATACTTCAGGACCAAACCCAATCTAAAAGAAAATATAGAATAAAATATATAACTTCTTAAAGAGATTTTTTTATTTAACAGTTTATTTTAAAGCAGCTTTTCATTCATATCTCAGTCAGATCATTTGTAAATGATTTACAAATATTAATACTCCCCCCTTTTTTAAAAAAATTTCTTTGCTGTTCATTTGTGGAGGTGTAAGCTAATTTAGTACCAAGGTGACTATAACAAGTATTTGAAACAAACTACACCTATTGGCAGCACTGGCAATGATCACGGTGAGCTGGATTATAGTACGGATGCTTACAACTTGTTTCCATGGGAATCCTTCCCATTAACACCTTCCCTCTCTTACAAAAAGAATGTGGTTTCAGCCTTTTCACAGTCAATCCTTACACAAACTGAGCAGCAATTTAGTTTCACATTAGAGCTGTCGTTTGCAGAAGCCACGTCTGCAAATCGATTATATTTGCAGCCATTGATCAGGTAAGCACTGACCTCTGCGTGCATACGGGTCTGGGAGGAAGAACTGCGAACAGTCGGCTATTGATCGGAGGCTGCCGCTTATATTTTGTCTGTTTCAAATTGAGGCTTGCCTACACCAGCTGGAAGAACACTAAATCACTGCCTGACTGCCTCCCTGAAGGTTAGAGAGACAGACAGGAGAGGGAATCTGGCACTATTTGCACCGATAAAGGAGAGAAAAAAAAATGCTTATCCATTCAGAGGCAATCAATACTCGGAGGAAGAGAAAGAGGAGGGTAAGGAAAAGATGAAGAGATTCTCTTGTCAAGTCAATGTTGCACTCGCTCCCTGAGTCTCAAGGGCAATTTGGCAGTTTTAGTGGATTTTGTTTTCGGCATGCCTCTGACTGTGAAAGATGCTAAGAGTGATGCTCTTTAAGATGCTTCTGGTGTTTGCGAACAGAAGAATGACTGCAGGGTGCATCCTGTTGATGAGGAGGTCATTTAGAGAACAGACTCTGTGTTCCCAATTTAGCAGAGCAGGAGCCGCGGATCATCAGCCCATCTGCCAATGGTCACTGGAGAGCACCGCCATACTTCAACAATGTTCTGTAGCATTGCTTTCAGTTTTATTTCTGTCTGTGCATCAATCCATTCTGAGGTCTCCCACATAGTCAACTGTGTGTCTTTATAGGAAGTGTTGAAACCAAACCAAATTAGATTTACTTATTCACAAAATATGCAGAAGTATGCCAGAGAGAATAAAGTTTTAATTACTTTGTCTTCTCAAGAGACTTCTGTAAAATAGTCAGAATGGCGAAGCGGGTATCGGGTCATTTTGTGCACAATTAACTAAGCCCCAAAACAAACTGATGAGGAGGACAAAACATGTCATCGACTGCCTTTTCCTTTATTCCTCTTTCTTATTCAGTGCTTACATTTTTGGCAGTCGCAGGAGAGTATTAATTTGCAGCCCATTTCTCCTCTTAATGGCAGTGAGTGTGTGGGTGGGTGTGTTTCTTCTGTCTCCACAGTATCAGAGAGAAGAAAAAGATGAGTCAATGATGCCAGCATACTACTCTCAGGGCCGCTCAAAGATCCTCCGTGTTTTTAATCACCAGCAACTCTAACATCTAATTAATCATTAACATTTCTCCTGCTGATCCGCGGCCCTCCGGGGGCACCTTGCAGAACATCCTTCTCTCACATTATCTTGGTTTGTGTGTGTGCGTGTGCCGCGAGTGTGTGTTTCACTTCTGAGGCAGGTGGATTGGGTGGTTGTTAGGACAGCAGTGACTGTAGGTGAGGCTATTAGTATGCTGAAAAACATCTCCTGCTCTGCAGCAGTTCTGACCGTCGGCACATGCTAACGTCAGGATTGTGTTGTCGCCAGTGATGAACAGGACTGCATAGCATGAGGCATAAACAGAGGAAGGAATGGGATATTTCATCTGCTGTTTGTAAAACCTTTATGAAGCTTCACTTCTCAGCACAGCCATCCAATTGCAGTTCCAATTGGACGACTGCAAGGGTTACGCTTCTTTCTTTCCAAGTTGAGTGGAAACATCTCAAGATTTGGTGACTGCTCACAACATTGTCAGTTGTTGCTGTTCTAAAACTATTCAAAAGGTGGAGCGAGCAAGAGTAAAATAACCTGCAAAATTTCTTATATAAAAATTTATGCTACTATTGAAAACCCGCCTTGCGTTTCAGTGCCGTAGACACATGCAACACATGGGTTTTAAGCAAATAAAAACCCAGGATCCACTTTCTATGCATATAAATATATTCATAATCCAACATCCAGTTGATTAAAGATGCCACATATTTTTGGGTAAGCGTCAAACATGATTTAAGCCACATTACTGCATCATATATATCTTATACATCATATATAAGGATATTTTAAAATGTAGATGTTTTAAAATTTTAAGATGATTCTTTAACGCTGTAGTAATATTAATAGGAGTCCACTAGCATTGCAAAGTTCCTAAAAACTTTGCACAAATATAAAGTCCTAAAGAGGTTAAATGCATTTTTCCATTTGATAAATTATACCAATAAATATAACCTCCTGACAGATTAGCAATTTTATATTTTTGAATGTACTTTAGCTTTTTTTCCCTCTTGAATCATTTTCTTTGCTGGTGCATTCCTCCTGGTGTCACACAAAATTAAGCAAAACCACATGCAGATGCACATCTTAAAATTAAGGCATTGCAGTAGGTAGGCTGCATTCACTGAGTAAGTATTCGGATGTTAGATGTGGGTGGACACCAACTGGAATCAATGCTTAAATGTTAATGGATTTAGTTTCTTATAAAAAAAACAAAACCAAAACATCCTGACTGTAAAATGTCAGCACGTGCAAAGAACCTGCAAGTGAAACAGCTTTTTTTTTTTTTTGTTTCTTCAGATGAACTCTCTCTTTTTGAACTGAGTGTTCATATTATACTCGCTGTGCGAATTAAATATTGCAGGATTTTAAACGGACATGTGAAGCCTCTTCACTTGAACACAGTCAAGAATGAACACAATGAATTATTGAACCACTTGTGAGCTATAAATGAAATGAATGCTTGAAAAACCTTGACTTTTTGTAACCAGGAGTGCTTGAGCTGAGCTGGTGTATTCATGGAATGTGACCTGCACCTTTAAAGCTAAAAAAAAAAGGCAAAAAATGGATGTAAATGTGCTTCTAACTGAAAAATACGCCATAGTTCGGCAGTGGTACGACTGTAGCATCTGTTGAAAATAGAGGATTACCTCAAGTCATGTAAATATATTTAAAAATGTTTCTCCACTTCTATCATCCCCAGCTCTTTGTTTCCATCTTCCATCCCCTCATTTCCTGTTGCTCCCATAACTCTGCTCGTCGACGCCCTCTCTCAGTTTTTTTCCTCTCTTCTTTCTCCTCTTCTCTTCCCCCTGCTCAGTGTGCAGAGGACAGGCGTACACTTCACTGCCAGCAGTGATTTATACCGCTTAGGCAAATGAGTGTGGCTTACAGCATGTTGCTCCTTTTTCTGCTTCATCAGTACACATTGCGCATAACGCTGGAGCAGGTTGAAGCCTGTAGGCAGACATACAACCACTGAAATTGATCTAAGAGACATGCTGGAGGGGTTCCTCTGCAGCACAATGGGCCGATGTGACTCATTTGTGTGTTTTGGATGTAGTGCAATGTGTAAATGGGGCTGTCGGTTTTGTAGTTCGTTCTCAACAGATACTCGTGTTTTCCACCATGACTAAATTTGCAAGCTAAGGTCACTCATTGACTGACTAGCTAATCACTAGCAGCACTAGAGTTGGGGAAAAATTGGATTTACTATGCTTTCATCATAGATTAAAAAAAATACTTCTGTTGGTGAAAGATTGGAGATGTTTAAGAATTCAGATGAAGAAATATATTTATTAGCTTGGGACAGTGAGACTGGATGGCACAACAGCTATGTCACATGGAGAACCTCAACGTTAATTGTATTCAAGGACATTACTAAAACTTTGGTAATACTTTAACCTGAGACCTCCCTCTTCTAACAAGCTAATCTCTGAACAATTTTAAGACCATTTGAAAGAGGTTCCTACTCAAAACATTACTGAAAGAAAATTGTGAATTGTTAATTTACTGATGAGGAAATAAGTTGTTTTGCCCAATTTTGCCAGCAAATTCCATCTGAATCAGTCTAATTGTTGCCAGGAATTAGACTGCATCACACCATCTGCAGAGGGCTTCAGTATCCCAAGTAAAGCTGTGGCTTTATGAAGTGCCAAAGTTTGCATAATCACATTCCCATATCAGTCCTTACTATATCTGTATATGGGTGCATGTATACATTGTATAGGGAGTGAAGTACGAGCATGTAAATATGATTGCATAAGCATGGATACGTGCAGTATGTGAAAGTACGGCTATGGTGTTTGTATGCACATGCAAACATATGAATCAATGAAAGAACTGAAAACATATAAGCTAGGCTAAGCTAGAATAAAATAAGTCAACTGAAGATTATTACTAAATAGAAGACATGTGGTTAGGTAAAAATTAAACTTGGTAGGCTCCTTTAATACATTTTTGTACATAATAAAAAAGGGTTTTTGTTTTTTTGTTATTTCGCATGTCTAAATAGAAAACAAATTCACTTATTTATCCATGTAAGATGCCCAGATTCTTCAAATGACCAATTTTTAATGGACAGAGAAAATACTATCATAAAAATGTGACAAATGTGTTATTTAAAAATAATAATCTAAGCATGAAGCTGCATGCTTTTTCTTTTTAGATAACCCTGATCGTCTCTAAAGGGTAACACAAATGACTTATAATTCTTTAGTGCTTTGGGTGTAACAAGTTAGGGGCCATCTTTCTATTACACACAACAAAATACTTAGTTTTTGACTTGCACCAAAACTAAGTAGGCAATAGCTCAGTGGGCTCGAGCAGACCTGAGCATTTTATGGCCCATCAGTTACTTTTTATATCCTTTTATATCAATGGCTAGCAGGACATTTTTAAATCCAGCAGGCAAGAAGATGTATTTCTGCACCAAAATCCAGAATTGTTGCTTTTATTAAAAGTATATTTTTAAAGCCGGAAGTTACATAAGCAACCTCGTCCAGTCTTTCAGCTGAGCGGTACAGAGCAGGATCTGCACCAGTAAACAAAGAATAAAGTGAGAAAAATAAAGAAAGAAGTGTCAACTTATAGCTGAAAAAGAAAGAATGATACAAAATGGAAGTCTGCACCAAGATTGGGACCCACGTACTTTCTTTTTTTACTGAAGTCAAAGTTAAAGTGCTGAGCTCAGTTTTGTAAAGATGAAATATTTGTGTTAAATAAAAGCAAAGTTTCAGTGAAGGGGGAAACCTATTATTGATTAAATGCAAAGCCTACTCTTATCAGAAAGATTAAAATCTATTTTTAGATTATGTATACACGGAGAAATTGTGTTCATACTACAATCTGGTATGAAATTGATACTATATAGTTGCTTCCTATTGATCTATACTGACAATCTGTTCTTGCCTCTGTGCGACTTTGAAAAAAACATCTTCCCACTTCTGATGTGAAAGGCGTCCACAGATATGAGAGTTGACTATATTTTTAGGTCGCAGTATAGCAGGGATGTTTCCTTAGCTAGAGAAACCTCTTCACTTTTACAAAATAATTACAGCGTATTCAGTGCTGTTGTCTGCCACCAACATTGTTCGGTTCTAAAAGTTTGGGTGTCTGGGTTTTTGCTATTATGTTTCTACATAGAAATAAAAGACAATTCGAAGTCTGATTAAAACAACAACAAAAACTTCAACAGCCTGGGAATTAGCTTTGGACAATAAATTTTTCCGATAGAATCATTATGTGTCTAATGGGAAGAAGCTTCGTGAGCGCATTATCTCTGTAAGTATCTGTTTTTAATGTTCATTTTGTAGAAGTATTGCACAAAGTGGAAATTATGTAACTTCTTTTCACAGTCACATCGGCGTCCGATGCATTCTGAACATCTGTGCGACACAAGAAAGAACATTTATCACAAACCTAATAGTGGGATGTTAACAAGAAAATTTTTATATTCTTAACTGCAGAATTTGTGCAGATTGAGTGGAGAAACTGCAACTTCTGATTTTGCTGCGAGATCCTTTGCTTTATTTTTCCAAATATGCTATACACATAAAGTAAAAATAATTTGATTGTATCAAACAAAGCTTTTTACAATTTTTTTTTTACTGTGAAATTGCAGCATTTTATATATATATATATATATAAACAAATCACAAAAATCTAAAAAAAAAAACAACAACAAAAAAACTGACCTGTAGGTCCGATCAACAAGAGGATGCCAATTTCATACCGATTGGTTAATGGTGTGTGTGTGTGTTATGGAGTCATATAGTTAGGATGAAAGAGGCGCTGCCCCATGGATACCTGTGACCTGGTCGACAAGGATACGGGAGGTGATGATGCGTCCGTACTGGGAGAAAAGCTGCTCCAGCTCCTTCTGGGTCATGGTCTTGGGCAGGCCGCTCACATACAGGTTAGCGTCACGGATGGAGGCTGAGCTGGGCCGTGCATACGACACCTGGAGAGGAACACAAACAACAGACTATAATACAGGTTTTTAATGAGTGCTCAATATCTTAAAACCAAAGTTTTAAATGTACTGATCTTGTGAGTGTGTGTGTTCTGTGATTGGAAACGGATGTGGATCATTAGATCCACAGGGAGGAAAATGAGACTTTATTTTCCTCCTTGCCTGGGGGATTATCATTGTTAGGAAAAGATTTAGCTGCTTTGAACCCCAGAGAGAAAACACTTCATGCCTCAGTCAGTTGTTTGCAGGGGAAGGTATAGGAAACTTAGCCCTGAAGAAAAAAAATCACAGGTGGCTCTACTTTGAAAACACGTCTCAGGATAACAACGAAATACTCACTTTACTATTTATTTTCGACATTATTCTAAATGAAAACATGTCTGAATACAAAAGAAAAACATTGATTTCTCAGGCTGATATATATCCTGGTTTATTAAACAACAAAGTCATTATTAGACCAACGCTTCATACAAATTATTGCATTCATTTTTTTTCTGGTGAGTTTCCATGTTATCTTCTCCTTTCTGGTTGTGATACATCATGAATCCTGTTGCAACTGTTGCTGACTGAAGCAGCTTTACCTTCTAGTACTTTCATAACCCCTGACTAGCAGAGACACAAGTCATCAAATAAGGTGAAAATAAGACAAATATACGGTAGTGGAGATGCGGTCATATCCTTGAGCAACAGCATGGAAATCCTGCTTGTGAGAGAATAGGATTGGGAACAGCTGGCTTTCCCCAAGTCTCGCTTCTTTTTCACACATTTCCCTCTTCCTCCTATCTGCTCAGCTCCTCTGTCTTCTCCTTCCTCCCCTGCAGCTCTCTCCCTTTTCCCTGCCTGGTTATTTTCCATCGGCTTCCTTCCTGCGTGCTGCCTCACTAAACCTTTCCAGAACGTGTCTCTTTTTATCCCCCCCTGCCCTCACTCTTTTTTTTTTTTTTTTTTTTTTTTTGGTTTTTCCTCTTTTTTTCACTGTACAGCTCTCCCTCATTTTCTCTCCTCGTCAGCCAACTCCAGATGTCTAATCCATCAACACCTCCTCAAGCTGTGAGCAGCATTGTGCCGTGCGATGCATGTGTGAAACAGGAGTGTACGTGCGCTGCTTGTGCGCAGGCAAAAGTTTGAAAAACTAAGTGTGAAGATTAAAGTGATCACAAAGCAATCACAGGCGCGCGCTGGATAAACGTGTCTCAGATTGTGTGCACACGTGTCACTGTGAGCGCCTTGCATCTTCAGTGCGCAGCTTCCCCTCACACCTCGGCGGGAAAGCAGCACCGCTGACAAAAAACGGAGGTGTCACGATGAAGGAAGCTGCATAAGTGAAACCCAGTCAAAGGCACATTGCCCGGGAGAAAGTGACTCTCCGGACTGAGCACACTGGCAGCGAGTGGGAAGGGTGTGACATGAAGAATGACAAACATAATTTTAGAATTACTGCTCTGCCTTTTAATTAACCTTGCTGCCTTTAGGCGGGAGGGGGGTTGAGTCTGTTGTGGGAAAGAGACAGCAAGGAAAGAGGGTAGTGGGAGGAAGGAAATTAAGTGTGAAAGAGTGATAGTGTCAGATGGAGATGTAGTGTTGTCTTCTGTCATGACAAAGATCCTCCTTTATCTCACGAACAACTTGAGGCAGTGTCTTGCGTCACCAAGAGTGTAAAGGAGAAAAATCTGTTAACGCAGACTGTAGCACTGTGCAAACAGCCTTAAACTTCCATTTTTATCCACTGAAAACACGTTTTCACTTACTTCTCCATGTTGACTGCTTCGCATTGCACCCCCTCCCCCCAGTTGTATGTGCTGACCACTAGATGGCAATTACATGCCTCTGCTTTTAAAGGGCTTCACAGATTTTCTGACTTAAAATAAGTATCCGAGGGCCGGTGCTGAGACTGAGTCCAATATCAGGAATTTGTTTCTCATGGAAAAAATAAGAATTTTTCTAGATTCAAATTTTGCTCTGCTTTTTTTTTTTTTTTTCATTTTATTCTGAATATGTTATGACATAAAGTACCCATGAAGTTAAAATATATATTTCTATTGTGATTATAGTGTAACCAGAAAAAAACTCAGTGATACAGACATGACAAAAGGTTTGCCACAGTCATATGCTTTTGTACAGAATGAATGTATAATAGACAAACTTGTGTCTCCATTTATCGATAGATGGTCAAAATGTGGAATAAATGAATGAACAAATTGACTGATGGATGAATAAAATTTAATTTTCAGGCAGTTGAACAGAGATTGAATGTCTCAATACATAATTTTTTTTCATACTCTTTTCTCGCATTCAACCAAACTTGAAAAATGCTTCAGTCAGACTCAATACTTCTGTGTACTTTTGCAGACTGGCCAAAGCAAATTTCACTAAATCTATTTGAAAACACTCACAGTAAGAGGCAGATTAAGTTTGTGTCACTTGTTAATATTAATGTATGGCTCCTGAAACAACCTCAATTAAGTGCCTTCAATCTTGGCTCAGATTTGATTATATTACATGTTATGTTTCACAGAATTCCTGACAAACATATCGACTCATTACGAGTCGCGCAAATGACAAACAGCGACGTAAAATGACAGAATCCTTAACCGAACAAAGGCCAAGTCAAGCTGTTTATACTATCAAGGGAATGAAGGGAATCTCTGTGGGATTTCCCACATGCAAACAAGATAATCCCATCCTATTAGATTACATTAGACTGGACTAGACCAGATTAAATAGGATGACAGAAAGCGAGAATCCAGGGATTGCAGAAGAGCAACAGATTACGGCCCCTCTTAACTGCAACACATCAGCGGGCGCTGCTCACATGGGGATATGAGATGGGAAAATTAGATCAGCCTCATGTTGTGACAGCTGCTGCAGAAGAAGTGCATTCAGGCCTTTGCTTTTTTTGGGGGCGTTAAAATGTATTTGAATGCAGGACTGTGCTGTTTTGTTTTTTCTAGACCTATCCATTTTACCTCGGTGACAACCAAAACGCCAAGCTAATTATCCTGAAAAACACTCGGTGATAAAACAGGTTTAAAGTGAAATGGATGTTTGATACTTTTCTTCTATTTCACTCAATGATATCTGTATAATTTCACCTTTCCAGATTGACATTTAGGAAGGTAATTAGCACATCAACCACAGTCACAAGCTATTTAAAAGGTGTCACTTTGATTTAGATGGTCTTTTTATTTCTCTTGGCTAAAGCACATTAATCCAATCTCGCCCGGCAGCACATTCTATTCCAGCATATCGGAAAGGCCTCTCAGACAGAAGAAAAAAGCATTGCAATTTAGCATGACCGCCATAACTTTGTGAAGTGCATGCTAAATAAGTTGACTTCTTCTTGTTTTGTGACTTATTGTGTCAGATGTATATAAATGAAGACGGTGTTAATTACCTTGATTGTTTTCGTTTGAAGTCTGAGTCCATTTAATGTGTTGATGGCTTTCTCTGCATCCTTTGGGTCGATGTAGTTGACGAAGCCGTAGCCAAGACTCTGCCCTAAAATTAAAAAGAAAAAGATGGAAAGCATGGCATTGAATTTAAAATGGTTAGTTCAGTTCAATTTATTTTCGTAAATTGTCAGGAAACAGAGAAATAAAAAACAATAAACTCATAATTTACCAAAAAAAATTAATAGGCTGAAGCCAAAGCCTTTACTTATCTACCCTGTTCATTAACTTAGCAGCCTATCATCATAAAAGACATCTTTACACTAACACGCATGTATATACATGTATAAATATGTATACACATGCACTTTTTACAAACATGATTACACAATATATATATATATACATCTACATAACAATATAAGATTTTATCATTTTAAATTTTAAGGCTCTTTTAACCTAAATAATTTTTGAATACCATAAGAAAGACTTCTGTTCAGTGCTTTATTCATTATTTCCAATATTTAAATGGTGCCTCATCATCTTGACTGAAACCTCTGTTATTGCTCCTTCATTTCCTGTGAACCAATAATCTGAAGAAGGAGCTAAGATTAGTGCCTTTGCAAAATTGCTTTGGCACATTTCTAATTTAAATGACTAATTTTCAAAAGTAGAAATATTTAAACTCCTTGTATTGCACTCATAAGCTTCTGTTTTCTGTATTTGGTGACACTATTTGTAAAACACAATGGCTCACTTTGAGTTAAAATAACAACTTGAGCTGTGTGATGAAAGATTTACAGTATTTTGTTAATGTTATTGCCAAAAAAAAAAAGCCAAATCCCACACCTCTTCTCCTCTGGAGTAAGTGTGTTTTAAACGGCGGACTCCCTCTGAGCACCAGGCAGGCCTGACATCTCTCAGTGTTTCCCCTGTGGATCAAGCCTTTCAACAGGCTTAGGACTTTTAAAAGCGGACGCCTCCAGCCATCAGAGGCTTTCCTCTGCCGATTTTCAGCAAACACCCCCCCCATTCACTAATGCCACACACAAGCTCCAAGATTCCCAGGCAGTTCAAGCAGAGCAGCATGTGCATATTCATTGCTAATGGGAACAGACAGCGGTTAGTCAGAGACAAAGTGAATCACAAAACATGGAGCATGGCTCTTTCACAAAATAAATACTTTTGGGCTATGGATATCACAGCGCAGAACAGCTCAGTAGAGAGCAGGGGAAGAGCCAGAAGGGACTTGTAGTCCTAACATCAAACAGCTGATGATTTTTCTCTTCTTCTCCTCCTCCTCTCCTCCGTCTTCTCTGCTGGATTAACGGTGGATTATCAGACACTCTATTGTTAATTAAAAACCTGCCATCCTGGAGAGACCACTGCTATTTTTATCGAGCCGTTCTTCGTTCACTCTTCCTCTTGGACTCTCGGCTCACTTCAGGTGTTGAGTTTGGCAGTTTAAATATAAGTCTGAGAGAGCCATCCTTTCAGCTTCAGGTTTTTATTAAAACATGCACACAAGAGCTGGGAAAGGACATAGCAAGGGAGAAAGAAAGAAAAAGCCTGCATAAAGAATGAACGATTTAAGAATAACTGTTGAAAAGTTGTGGATTAATGTATGAATTTAGAGTTGGTTAGCAAACAGGATAAATAAATTTAGGATTCATTTATCCTATCCTAATTTATCCTTCTCTTTATCTGTTCAGTTTCTAATAAAAAAAATCAGTCTTTTGTCCACTACTTTCCACATTCTTGGCCCTTTCTAAAATTCTTTCTCCTGATTATAAACATCACAAAGTTATGGACAAATCACTCCAATTCTCCAAAAAGATGGACTCACTGGTGCAGACATTCTGGAGCTGCCCAGTATGGGATGACTGTGAACAACACTGTTTTGTCAAAAAATATTCTTGTTATGGTACTCAGTAGTGACATGTAAATGATACTGGCATATATACTTTATTTATGCCTGTATGTTTTATAAATGGGAATACTAGATGAGGATTTATTCCTTCCCGTGGAAGTTTAACACCCTGTAGAGCTGAAAAGACCAGGCTGGCTGCTATCATTTCTAAGTAAAGACAGAGAGAAACATCTGTCTAAAGCTTCAGACCAGCCTACATCTAACACTTCCTGCTCATAACGAAGTGGCTCACAGTAGGGGTCCACTGGCAGACTACCTGCATTCACACGAATGAGTGGGAGTTAGTACAACAACAATGGCAGATGTACACACATTCGTTCATCTTTTAACCATTTAAAAGGGAAGGAAACCATTTAAAATTGCAGTTTTGACACTAAACCTTCTTCAGCTCTGTGACAACTGGGACATGGTTAAAATTTAAAGTACAACGGTCTCTGAGGACCAGAGTCAGGAACCAGCAGGCTGCAATGTCAGCGCAGTCTTTAAATGTTTTGTCTGTTTCAGCCCAGGAAACATTGTCATTATAAGCTGATTGAAACAAAATCTGATGCATTCTGACACCTATCTGTGAGAAAATCTTCATCAATTTGAGCTAATCTAGGTTGTCTATGTCTATATATCAGACCAGGCGGGCCAGCTTTTGTTTCCCATGTACATGAATATTTCTTGGATAGCCATTACAATGCTGCCGGTTCACCGTTGTTTCTTCTGTAGACTATTTTTGATGGACACTGACCACTGCAAACCAGAAGCATGGAACAAGAGTTGCAGCTAGGGTCAATTTTGAAGAGGAAATAGCCTTCATTGTCCCCAAATGTGGAAATTCAGATGTAACAGCGACAACAAGATGTGTAGATTCACACAAAAAAGAGCAAAAGGTGTCGAGAATATACATAAAAAGACAAAATTAACCATAATAATAATAATACATTCTACAAGAATATACCACTTAAAAACTATTGTGCAATTATTAGAAATAAAAACATTTACAATCCATGGGATGTGTAACTGAGAAGAATTACTTGTGCATGTGTATTAAACATTGAAAACTAAAAAATGTTTACAATATAGTATATCAGTGCAGTTGAGAAAAACAGTTGTGCAGTAACAGCAGAAATGTTAATTAAAAGTGAGCAAAACAGTGCTATGCTAATGACAGTATGGATGTAAATACATTGATTTGGTTGTAATGCTAATAGAGTCTAACAGCTGCTGGGAGGAAGGATCTACAGTGTTGCTCCTTTGTGTATTTGGGATGCAGCAATCTGTCACTGACGGAGCTGTCCAGTTCAGGATCAACTTCATGCGTGAACTGAGAAACGATGTCCATCAGTGATGTTATTTTAGCCAGAGTCCTTTTGTCTCCCACTGCCTGCTAAATTTACTGTCGGAAACCTGCATATACAGTCTGGTTGGTGAAATGTTGTTATCTGAAAATGATATAATTGTAAATGATAAGAACCACACCAATATTTTATAATTACAGAGATTATGGCTGCATCTGAGGCGCGTGAAGCAGCTAATGAAAAGCCTTGATATATAGCCTTTAATGGGATTTTAGAAAAGAAAACCATCCTTATGCTTATCAATTAGCTGAATAGATACATTAAGTTATATATTTTAATCATCAGCTGAATGGTAGAACTCAAATGAAGCTTTGCTCTTGAAAATGGCTTTTTAATGAGGTGAGATGGTGTCTTGTTTTTGATTTGTTAGCCCTTTATGAGCATCATTTACAGCACTGGAGATGAATTTGCTTGGTAGTAAAAAACAGTTGTTTTTTTTTTTATGGGGAAAAAGTTTTAGATGTTAATATGTAAATGCACCAATGGTATAGAGATCCTCAAACGGACCATGTGGAGTATATAATCCCTGAGCGTACAGTAGGTTGTTAATGATGGAGTGTGTGCAGTTCAGATACCGCAACAGAGCTGCAGTGCTTTATCACAGAGTGGCACATGTCCGCCCTCACTGAGAGACTAACCACGAGGGGCTGGAGGAGTAAAGAGGTGGGGGCTAAGCTCCACTCCTCTGGCAGACCTTTTGTGCAATTGGACGTAAATTGTAAAGGGAGGTGGGCATGTTTTTCAGTGGTAAAAATCCTTCTATTGCTAGTGAGAAGCTCTTTGGTGTGTTGGCAAGGAGTTATGACTAAGCCATTATTTGTTTCCTGAGGAGCAGCAGGATGCCCAATGTGCGAGATGAGAAAATGAGTGTACTTTGAGCTGGTGTCCTGCCTGCTGGCACCAATATGTAATTTAATTTTTTTCCCCCCTAGTTCCCGTCTGTGTATACACACATTCATATACAGTAGGTAGGAGGGAGTAAATAAACACTAACGGCACTTTGAAAAATCCTATATCTTTATATGACTGGCATAAGTAGATACATGCAGAGCTACGTGGGTATCCAATCAAGTTTTATACAAATAATATTTTTATGATGCTGTGTACTATATGGCGTACAATCTTATGCAAAAAAAAGAGAGATTTAAGCGCTTATTGGCTGTCTTTATTTTTTTTGCCTTTTGTTGTATTATGTGACTAAGAGCCATGAACTGCAGACATGAAAGTGTCTCCATCTCATGCCATCATCACAGGCAACACACTATACTCCCTTTGATCTAAAGTGGGAGCTACCAAATGAAACACATGGCTGCGAGAACCTATTTTACAGTGTACCTTGCTGCACTCTATTGTTCCTAATAACGCTCCCCTAAAATTGTGCAGCTATTAATCAAAAAAGTTCATTTGATCTGTAGACGCTGCAGTAAAAACAGATATTGTTTGGCGCTGCAGTTGCATGTAGGTGGGAGAGGCAATTTCCAGTGCCACTGTGTTCAAATTGTACTTAAATTATTCATTTTGTGCTTTCATAAAAATAAGAAATGCAACACAGTCCCTGCCTGAATCTGTAAAGATGTTTAAAAATATATAAATATGAAAAAAAATCCATTTGTGAGACAGGATCTTTACAGGCTATCTATTTCAGTTTCCCATCGATTCCCATGTGCTGTCAGCAGCTGAATTTTCTGTCACTCAGAGGTCAGAGAAAGACACGAAATTGAAAATGGCAAAGAGGAGCAGCAGTGTGCACAGATCAAGAGAGCTAATGAAGACCAACTCTGTTTCAGTGTAACAGAATATCTAGCTGAATTGCTACAAAATTTTAGATTAGACAAAAATGGTTTTATCTGTCGCATTGCTTCCATCTGATGATTTCCCCTTAGCAGCTACAGCAACTCCAGGTAGAGCTATTTCTGATGCTATGAAGCTCTTCAAGATTTAAAAAGGTACCCTGTCACCAACTTTATGTCAAGCCCCATCTCACTTGCCTCAAAGACTCTCAACCTCATGAGAAATGGGAAGAGGGACTAAACACAAAGAGAACAAAAGACTGCAGGGCCTCCAAAACCAGCAGTACAGTAAGAGCATCCATGTGGCATGTATTGAGCCCATTTAAATAACTAAATTCATAAACAGAACCGCATCCCCCGCACATGCATCTACTGTAGATCCCTCTCCCACTCACTCATTCAACACATCTTTTCCTCCTGGGTTGCCAAGGTAGCAGCCACTGTTGCAGTCAGGAGGCTCCCACTTTCAGTTCCCAAGGCCTTGCTTCCACCAACACAGACACACACTTGCCCACGTAGGAGCTCAGGGACAAACACGCACACACGTGCATGTAAGCCACCCCCTCACGGTGGCTCCCAGAGCCTCGGGGCCAGTGGATGGCTGCCTGCAGTGTGTGGGCTTGTTGTTTAGCAGTGTAGCTGAGAAAAAGGAGGCAGGCAAGCTCGCACACCAGACAGAGGAGCCCCCTTCGAGTCGTGGATAACCCTGTTATGTCAGGACAGAGAATTATAACATCCTGAACCAGCCTGAGCCCCCTCCAAGTCCCTTTACCTGATTCAACCAACACTCTGGCTTCTCCACCTGCTTGCATATAGTAAATTAAAAAATGAAAGGTTGGAGGTTGGGGATCTAGCCTGGAGGCTCTCTCTGCCTTTAGGTCCAGGGCTAGCACAGGGGACAATCGCAACCTCTGTGCTCCATGTAAAGGCCACTCAGAGTGAAATGAAAGGGGACAGAGGCTGTCTGACGTGAGGGTCACCAGAGAAACAGTGCAGCCAAGCAAGCTCAGGACGGCCAGTTCTGGGTATAAAGATAAGCAGGGAAGGGAAACTGAAGGAGGGAGGGTGCCGAGAGGGGAGTCAGGACATTCTCGGGACTCTGAAACTTTAATGTGTGTCTGCCTGCTTGTGCATGCACCTCTGAGCCTGTCAGCTCTCCTAATACCTGGCTTTGGAGATGTCAAATCCTTTTTTCATCTCTTTCCATGTCAGCTTTGTTCACACTGTCTTCAGCCTTCAGCCTATTTTCAGGCTCAGATAAATGCAGCCTGGATGTGGGATATAAACACCAAACTAGATCTCACACAGCATGATTTCAGCAAGGATTAACAGCAGTTTGTAACAGTTTGTAGCTCCTGGGAAAAATATCAGATAGCTGTTTAAGAGGTAATGTTGGAGGAAATAGCTCGGATTTTAACTCTAAACATGAACATACTCAGCTTCACTCACAGTCATGGCGTGAATATTAATTTTTGATGTACCAAAACAGAGCTGCGTATCAGTGAAAGGATAATGTAGTGAATATTGCCTCCACTGATATGTTATTGTAGATCAAAACGAGATATGTTTCACTTCTAAAACAATTCCACAATAAAAACTAATGAAGGTCAAACCTTCATATTCAGTTTAGGCAAAGCAAACTGCCGTGCCTTAGTACTCATATCCAATGAACATTTTGTCATGTCACAACCGCAAACATTAATATTTCACAGATAAAAATCTTAAAAACATTCTGTACACGTGTCTTCAAGGATACTGGGCCAAGCTGCAATTACAGCTGCAAGTTTTCTATGTTTTCACCAGTTTTACATATTTAGACACTCAAATTTCAGCAGTTATTATAAACAGCAATTTGAAGGTCTTGACACAAAGTCTCAACTTTGGCCATTATAATCAACTCAACTTTGGCCATTGTAATTAATCAAACTCTCAATCAAGATTTTCTTCCTCTACTTCCTCTACTTTTCTCATCGACACTGACCAGCCTAATCATCCCCGCTGAGGAAAAACATCGTAACAATATGATGCTGACCATATTTCCCAGTAAAGACGGTGTTTTCGGAAAACTACTACCAATGAGCAGTGGTAGTTTGCCCATAAACATGGCATTTTGCTCTGGTCAGTTTTGTGTTATTCTCATATATGGAAGATGAATTGAAGTAAAACTTGAAAATGTTTCCAAATGTTTTGGTGTTCTTCTTTATGCCCTTGCTTAGAGACTGGATGTGTGATGTGAATCTGTTATGGTTACAAATTACTGTATGTTTCTCTGTTTCATTTAAAACTCTCCTTGGCTGGTCTTGTTTGGATGCCACACTCTATCCATTTTTGGGGGATAACCTCATCATGCTTTAAACTTTTCAATAATTTTCTCCCTGACCCTTTGGGTGTGTTCACTGGACTTGAATCCAGGTCTCTAACAGACGTATTTGGCCTTTACTGAACAGCTATTTTCATGAACAATTACATTCCCACAGTTTGACAGAATTTTATTTTGGGGTACTAATGGTGGCTGCACATAAATACATTCCACACTTTTCAGATGCTTATGAATCCCTTTCCTTCTACTTCACAATTATGTCCTTTGTTTTGGTCCATCACATACAATCACAATAAAACACATTGAAGTTTGTGGTTATAACATGGCAAAATGTAAAATAACAGTGAATAGAAGAGTAAGAACAGTATCTGTTAGAAGCAGTTTGCGCCCACATTAAATGAATAAAGGTTTTACCTGCCCTCGTGTAAGGATGTATCCACTGTAGGCTTTCATGAAAAAGTGAAGCTGCTGTCTGTCAGAGGTGCCCCAGCTTGAACTACTCCACATCTGACATCACTCTCCATCTATTTTTCATAGCCAACATCTGCTTGGCTTGCTACATTGTCACTATAATTTGCATCAGTTCCCCAGATTCCCTGTATAAAACCAACACATGGAAGGTGTCTAGGGCGCACAGAAGGACTTCAAACAGCGGGCTTTTAGGTGATTTCCTTATAGGGTTTGATGTAGAAATAAGAATTACTTCAACTGCAAAAACAGAATAAATGGTAAGCAGGCTTTGATGCAGAAGCTTTGTAAGTGCTATTACCTGAGGGACATAAAGGTGACATGAGCAGGCAGAAAAAGGCTATCACTATTGTAATTTTGTCAGGCTTATGGCTCCTGTAATAATCAACAAGATGCTGGAATGCAAAAAATCCGGCTGGCCATAAATCTATAAGCCCCCTTACCCAAACTGCTGCTGCCCCATCGAAGCAGTCAATTCTCGCTTCAGCGTAAAAAAGTTATTTTCTTCTCCACATCATTATAAAAACAAATGTGTTCTTTTCTTCTGCAGAAATGCAGCTGATGCAGGAAAATTATTCCGTGAAATGACTTGCTGACAAGGATCAGTCAATTCAATTTCTGTGTGCACTGGCATATGTAGATGTTTGGCAGTGCTGATTCAGTACAAGGTCCACATGAATTTCTCTCGAGTGTTGAAACATGTTTTAACTTGTGTCTAAACGAGATATCACTTGGCTTTAGCTCTCAGAGTGGTTATTTATCCGTCATCATATATTTGATTTACTTTTCCTACGATTTAAAGACGGATGGAGGGGAATATGAGTACAAAGTGCTGTAAGGGGGCATATTTTAGCTCGCAGATTTCAAAAGCTGTTGCTGCTGTGATAAAAGTAAATTTACAAATAAAAGTAGGAAAACTTAGTAAATTCACAGCACTGTGTATTTATATTCAGCTACCCCCTACTGACTTTGAATGGGACTGATTTATGAAGCCTCCAACTAGTTGCAAAATCAAGACATTTTCCTATCTGAGCTGTAGATCACTGCACCTCCTCCAGAGCGATAATAGCCAATGTGTCAGTGTAGTTGGACAGTCATGTCTTGGTATGTTTGCTGTTGTCCCATACAGACTCCAACATCTTAAAAAGTGAAAAAAGCTTGAATTCATTTTCAATGCACCACTGTGTCTTCTTCACAAGTACAGAGGCAGGCAAGGCATGAACAGCTGGAAACCCAGGGCCTGTGTGCAGGTGTGTGTTTTTGTGTGGATTTGCAGTAAGCTTGCTTTAAATAAAAGATTAACCTGCATGTCCCTGGCGTTTTATGAGAGCACCAGGCAGAAGTAGTTGCGTAAGCAGGTATGAAGGTAGGTGAGCAGGCAGCCGTGCAGGGAACAAGAAAGACACCCAGGGGTGGCTCTTCTGCTGGCTGAAGTCAGCCAGGGTGACAGACAAAGCTGAAGTGTCTACGCCTGCCAGCACTTGCCTGAGCCTCACGCCATCCTGGCGTCATTGGATTTGACAAGAGCAAGTCCACAGGAAGCAGCGAGGATGCTGAGGACCTGTCTGTCTCGCATACCTCTGAGAAGTTCAAGTGCTAACACCTTGTCAGCAGGTTAGTCGGGACTCAAACACAGCTGGAAAAACAGAGGTGCAGAGAAACACATGCCAATTATCGTTTGCTTGAAGTGTGCCTGATCACATTTTAAATAATAAAGCTGATACAAAAGTAGAGTCGCTCTTACTAATAGTTAAAAAACTTACATCAAAGTGCTTTTGTGAATATTTTTGTGAATTTTTCTAAGAACTAAAAACTAGCTCTGTACTTTTCACTCAGAATAACAGAATATGAAAGCAGACGGGTGTTATAATTCCCACCAGTATGAATAATTTGGAACTACTGAAATCCCTAACCCTACAGATTCAACATAGCAAGAAAAATACTCTCCTCTTTAAATCTTGACACACTCAGAAATTTTAAAAGAAAGACTCTAAATGTCGATCTTCCTCACATTCATTTGCACATTTTAATGATAGATGAGGAAAGGCTTCTAATGTACGCTTCAGCCTGGAAAAAAAGAGAGATCTCTTTAGACTTACCACCCTCCCTCTCTCAAACCTGGCTTAGTCTGTTAATGATTTGGATGACTGTTAGAGAGCATGAAGCCTCTTGGCGTTCCCTGCTGGAAGGAATCAGTGCTTTGTTAGCCTAAAAGTTTGCACGGGAAAATTGCACCCATGGGAGAGCAAAACAGGCATACACCGCAGGGGGAAACAGAGGGAGGGCAAGATTTATTTATAACACTTTTTGCGTCGATGCTAAGTCATCACATAGTCCTTGTAGTGCAGAGCAGAGAAGCACCATAAACAGCTAAGAAGTGAGCGAACAAAGATTCTCATTCCTCTCCGTCCCCTTTTAGGAGCAGTGCAAATTTACAGCGACGCTCAACGTTTCGCAAACTCTCTCCAAGTATCTGCCACTCGCTTGGTTCCTCGCTGCGCCTGCTTGGCAAATCACACTTGAAGCGAGGGGGGGGGAGAAAAGAACCAGGTGGAGAGAGAACGCAGTGATAGCGATGATGATAGCATGTGGTATCCCGGGGTTATTTTTGCACACAACATCCACCATTATCCTGACGTATCTGACTCTCAGGCTCCATTTTGTGACCCATTATGGCATAAGAGGAAGATGGTCTTAAAGAGGAGCCGCGGAGCTGCAGAAATATGCTTCAAAGAACGAGAGCCCAGGAGGAGGCAGCAGTGTTCGGCCTGCAGCAATCCCCGGTTAACAGTCAACCTGTCATTTCTGTTGGACTTTTAGTTAAGAGGAAATCAAATTTAATGATTTAGCTCACACAAGTATCTATGCATTGGTGTGTGTGTTTTTTTTTCCCCTCCCCACTATGAGTGCCTGCTTCCTATCCCATGGCTTGGTGATCTTGCCTGCCTGCCTGGTACTCTTTAATGAGATTATCAGGAGTAGAGTGTCAGTAAGTAGGATCTAAAATGAAAGCCATTATGGAGCATTATCAGGGAGCTGCGCCACCCCCCACTTCCCTCCCCCACACCCACCAAAGATCCATCTGCCGCATGGCCACCCACACAGCCACTACGCCCAGATTACAGCCGTGATTAGCACCGCAAAGTGCTGCTTAATTTAAACACCTCTGGAGAACATGTGGCACTTTGCTGCACGGCTGAGTCGCCATGCTTCAACACGCTGAGGACAAGGACGCGGTGCGCATCGCTTAAAACAAATCTTCTCCAACACTTAAACTGTGAGGCTCGCACACAAGTCCAATCAAGCCGTGTGACATTTGATTTCTTGAATAACATAATTTTTATGTTAACACACCTTAAACAAATGCAGATTCTTACTTACCTTTTCTCAACCAACCTGATCAGTGATAAGGTTCTTGTTAAAAAAATGCATCACTCTCCAACCAAGTAACCATGAAAATACTTCTGTTTTAGTACAAATTAATACTGTTTGAAAGGTAATAACTTTAGGAAAACGTCTTTGAAAAGAATAGATGTTCAGTCCAGTGAGTACTTTAGACTTAAAGTGCAACTCGGATGGACTTTAACCAACAAAACCACCTTCTGCTTAACTTTCCTTTTCTTTCATTTCACCAAAGATGTTCCTCCATATATATCTCTGTTCAAAATAACAGCAATCCAAAATCACTACCCAAATCAATCATGACTGTTGGTAGAAATAAGATTTTTACATGGCCAGTAACACAGTGGTAGGTGGAGGAATATAAAACCTGCAGTGTAGAGAGAACAGGCAAGTTGCTGTTTTTGGACAACTAAAGCATTATTAAATACTAATTATTATGCAAAATAGTGGCAGTAATAATGCCACTAATACTACTAATAATGCAGTAATAATGGGAAATAATTGCATAATTATAATTATTAAATTATAATTGCATAATAATTAGTATTATTTAAATACTAATTATTATGCAAAATAGTGGCAGTAATAATGGGAAACAATGAGGTCAATCATTCTGTGAAAGAAACATGTAATGAGAAGTTGTTTAATAACTGGCCCGTTGTACATGATGGTTATAGTGCAGTTCTCTGTAAATCTCTCCTTTTTTTTAATCAAGGAGTAGATATAACATTCTACTGTTGTTATAAAGAAATGGGTGAAAGTAAATTCAACTTGACAACAAACTCCATGAAAACTTGAGATGTGTAAAAAGTGTTGGTTCCTCTAAATCACGACTGAAAACATGTTTGCTTACAAAAGCTTTTGATCAAACAAACTGACTAATGAACTGTTTGGTTCATTAGTCAGATGTGGTTCTTTTATGCTTATGCTTTTCTTATGATTTTCTTTCCGTCTTCCCTTTGATGTCATGTAAAGCTCTTTGAATTTTCTTCTGTATAAATCATTTTATAGAAATAAGCCTGCCTTGTACCTTATTCCAGACATTGATCAGATACAACATACCATCAGTAAAAAATACAAATGGAGAGAGAAAAGCAGAAAAGGAAGTGCAGAAAGTGATGGGTTAGACCAGAAAAAATTGGAAACTTAGGAAAACTATCTTTCTAATGAATTACAGAATGGCCAAGATGGCAAAGACTCATTATCAGCAGATTGACGAATGTCTACAGTGAGGACGGTAACAATTTAAAAATACATAAGTGAAGACAAGCTTTTGATAAAAAGCATCTGCGAAGCTACATTGCTTAGAAAGAGTTGTGGCAGAAAACACACTGACACTGATTAATAAGAAAAATGATGCAACTTTTTATGGATCGATGAAAGAGAGGTTATTTTTGTGGTCGAGGACCTACAGACAGTTTATCAGATGAGGCATAAAAACTGAATTCAAGCCCGAGTGCATTGTTATGCATGATGGCTCACGCATTACGACATTGGATATTTATTGGAACCTTGGTACCTGGTCTTTTTGTTCCAGTGATCATATTATGGATCACTTTGAAACCATCAAAACACTCCAAAATTGTTATTGCTTTACTGTTGCCTGATGCTAAAGGGGATGCGCTCATTAAATGGGTGTTTAAACAGCCTGATTTTCTAGCTTTAGTTGAAAAGGAAATCTGCAGGTTGACATAAAAATGATGTTTCTATGGCAAAATCAAGACATTTTGAGGAATCATTGAATGTTGTCAAATCCTTTTGGGTTGGAGTTCTTTCTGTCTGGTGCAAGTTGGTCAACTCCTTACAACAAAGCTGTGATTTTACAACTACATGTATGATTTGCAGCCAAGCTTGCATTTCATTTACAAATTCAAATGTTTACTGCACAAACAAAAATGCTTTGACACTAAAATAACTTTCTTCTTAATTTTTGTACAGTGATAATACAATTAATAAAAATCTCAGTGGCTTGATTCGGCATGGATGTTCAAAAGGTATTTGTGTGAAGGCAATTAAAAAGTTTATAAGTGTTACTTAATTTTTAACTTGCTGGAATTATTTCGAGTGCAGCTGTAAGATAAATCAACAAATATCTTGGTTATATATGTTTACTGCACATAAAATGCAGAGATCAAGCACATCAAAAAGCACAAAATAGTATTTCAAAAGTACAGATATGTTGTTCAAAAGTATCTTTAAAACTGACTTGTCCCATTGTTCATGTTGGGAAACTAATATATTGCAATCTAACACAGCAGATGTTTATTTTTTTTAACTCTGTAAGGCTCCGCTTATGACAATAGCTGGCAACAAACATGAATAAAGTAAATGCATCCTACGCTAGCTATCTCAAATACTTGCAGTTGCAATAGTAATTTCCTTTTCACTTCAAGATTTCTTACCATCTGAGCAGATGTATTTTTACTGAATCTTCATGTATTCTGAGTGACTTGATGAGCTTAACTAAATAAATTACCCTCTTAGTATCGGCAGAAGGTTAAAGTATAAAAAGAAGGACAGACAACCTTTAATATGGCAAAATAATCATGTACCTATAGACAAACTCAGCAATAATAATACTTTGTTTTCTTCTTAATGTATAACTAAATGTCTACCTGGAGTGGCATAATTTTCCTACTACTTCAGTTTAAGCATGTTTGTGAATTAGTTGCATCAAACATATAATTGTTATGTTTTTAAGACTTAGTTGAAAAATTTCCAAATTGCTTGGTGATTCTCCTTTTCTTTTTTCTATTACTTATAAATCCATAACCATAAAAAAAAAAAAAAATCCTCCAGTGTGTTGCAGCCAGGACTCCTTTCATACCTGTGATCTTATCACGAACTAGCTTGCAGGACTCGATTTCGCCGATGCTTCCAAACAGGCTGCGGAACTCCTCCTGGGTCATGTTCTGGGGCAGGTAGTTCACTATGAGGTTTGTCTTGCTGTCGTCGTTTGTTGGACCGGTCTGCATGGGCGAGGGGCAGCCACGGCTGTTGGTGGTCGGGCCGTTGGCTGTGTTGCCTCCACCGCTGGGGCCGTTTGTCACTGGAGCCTCCATGTTACTGATGATCTTTGAGAGAAGGGAAGATGAAAAGAGGCTCATGAGAGAGGAAGGACTGAGCAGAAGGAAGTTGATGGAAAAAGATGGCGTTCAGTAGGAGGAAAATGACAAAAAATGTTATCCTGAAAATCTTTTTTCTTGCAAATAAGTTTACTTAATTTGAAGACAAAAACAAAGACTGCAAATCAAGAGAAAAAAAATACATATTTTCTCTACATTTCCATAAGAATGGAAAGTTCATAAAATGTGAACTTTTGATCCATGAAGTTTTTAACAAATGTTTACCAGAAGCATTTGATCCTCTTTAAGTTAATTGCCAACCAATACATGCCACATATTCTACACTAAAAAGATGTTGAATAATTTTAAAGTCAAATTTATTCAACTCTTCAAATTCCTCAACATTATTATACAACCCACCGCTCTTTCTTTAATTAAATCTCAGCTTGGAGAACTTGCTGTCTAACTAAGGATTACCATCTTCTTTAACGGTGTTATTCTGCCTCCATATTTTAACCCAGAGTGAAACAATTTTTTTCAAACATAAATCAATGAAAAATGATTATCTCCTTGGTGCAGAAAGTAGCTCTGAACCATAACAGTTCCACCACTGTGGCTCACAAATGACATGAGATCCTTTTTCTGAGGCTGCCTTAATGTGTCCAGTGTATTACTTCAACAACATGCAGTATTTCCTATTAACTTCCACCAGCTACAGCTGCAGAGTTACTTGCAGAATAAATCCTGGGAATGTTTCCATCTTCTGGTCTTGGCCTCAAGTTCCCTCCTAAAAGGCGATTTTATTTAGACTGGAAAGATTCTTTCTTTGGTACTTTTTCCTAAAGCTTTCAGAGAGCTCCGTAAATCTTGGCATGGCAACACCTCGCACTTCAAACGCAAAAAGGGAACACCAGGTGCTAGTTAGAGGTTTAAATAAGACAGGTTTCATCTGTTACCACATATGGAGGCTGTGATCACTGGCAAATAGTCAGCAGCAGAAGCTTTTTGAAAGTTAAAAAGAAAAAGGTCTAGGATCGGTTAAATTTGTGTGTTAACGTTTTTTTTATTACTGTTAAAATGGAAATTTCAACAAACTATTAGATTAAGCTGACCTTTATTTAAGAATGTCATCTTTTGTAAGAAGGCAGAATTAAAGAGGATCAAAAAAAACTATATGCATATATGTGCATATATTTTAACATTATAGATTCTCATACTGTCATGTTATAAAATGAAACATCCTAACTCATTTAAATCTTCCCTTTATAACCATGAATCTTAATTATGTTAATGAAGGAATTAATATAATTTGCTAATGTTACAAAGTAAAATCTTCAGGAATGAATGTAAATTATTATCAAATTGTTCAAAACTTTGCATAAATACAGTAGCAAACACATAAATCACACCACACACAGTACATTTAACATCTCTAAACATTCAAAAATACAGCAGACACAAAAAAGTTAAACAAGTAATCCAACATAATCTCTTTGTAGTTCATTGATGTCTGCTGAGGACTGCAGGTAAGGACAGTATCAGAGGGAGCCCTTCAGCTGGCAGTCTGATGGCTGATGCTGCTGCTGTGACAGAGGGAGGTTTGCATATTTATATAGGAGTTTTTTGCAGAGGATCTCAGGATCAAAGTGTTCACAGAGGGACTGTGAGGTCGCTGTGAGTGTGAGAAAACGCAGACAGAAGTGCAAAGAAATGAGAGCCAGGGAGAGGTGATTTCCACATTTCCTACCAAAACTGTCTGACTTTTGATTATTTCAACATTACGAGGAACTACACACACAGTTAGATTAAACGTGTTCACGTGATCAAATGAAACATCTGTTGTGTACATTAGGAAGAGAGTGTGCATAAGATAGTAAATAGCCTGTTTTGCCACTCAAGCAAAAAATGGAAGAGGAACAGAAACTATTTTTTACCACAGATCTTAAATCCTCTGTTTTCTGTCTCTGATGGACTGCATTGATGGTGATTCTGCATGAAGAGTCACGAAAACTAAAAGGTGTACTCGAGTCCTGTCATACAACAGCAAAAGCTCTTTCTGACCTAACATTATGGCACAAAAAGCTGATGATGCAAACGCCCTTTAATCTGATTGCATCAAATTTGTAAGTCATCGCTCAGATCTCTTCTTTCCCCTTGCTAAACTATTCAGCTTTCAGTCTATTTTTAACTATCCTTAAGTATGAGCAGAAAGGCTGCACTTGGAAGCTGGCTGGTTTTAGCAAAGGAGAAAAGACAAGTCCTGTTTCTCTATTTCTGGATTATCAAAAGGCGGGGCTGGTGTTCTAATAATATAGCTCAAAGCACAATTTAAAAATTTCCTTCTGACTCCAGAAATAGTTTCCAGGGGAAAAAAAGACCAAATTACACACTTACTTTGTGCTCATTTCTTGGCTTTAATTACCTTTTATCTATATGTGATACAATAAATTATGCAAAGGATTTTATTATTTAACAGAAAAATGTTTATGCATATTTTTTTATTTTATACTTTTTCTGACACACTTTTTCCTTCCAGCACCTATTTGTTTGCATACATGAGCACCCAGTAATCCTTAGCAATGACGTTTTCTGATGTTCTTCATCGAGTGTCTCCTGGACAACTTTCAAGTAATCTGTCTCTCCTATGATACCATAGTTCATAACAGAACGTAATAACTTTGAATTTTCTGAAAAACAAGATTTTGGGTTTTCCCTAGCTTCAAGCCATAATTATCAAAGAAATACAAATAACACTTAATATATATCACTTTGTGTGATGAATATTGATGGAATCATTTGTGTTTCTGACATGTCATGTAAAGCAAATGAAATCTATTTTTAATGTTTGGCTTTTTATAACTAAACTAACCTTAAAATGAGTACTTAAAGTTCAGACAACTGCAGTAAACTTGTCGTCTAGTTTAATTCTGTCAGACTCAGATGATCTTTCCCAAATAACTACATCAGCAATGTTACTCGATAAATTACCTGGGGCTAAACATCCATCCTTTCCCTCATTTCTGGAACAGCCTTTAAAGCGAGGCTGGTTTTTCTAACACCCCTCTGTTCCTCCACAGAAAACATGCCAGCCTTCTGCTTCCTGTTCCCAACACACAAATGCACGCTCAGGTTTGCATCCATACATCCGCAGAGAGTGGAAGAGCACGCACTCAAAAGGCAGCGCACACATACGGAGAGAGAACAATGGCTCAGGCCCACAGCAGAAAACAAACAGACAAGGAGATGTCTAAAAGCTCTTAAGATGAGAGCTGCATGCAAATTGTTCTTTTGACAGTATCCTTCCCTGCTCACTCACCGCTCTGCCACAACAGAGATACCGAGACAGGCTGAGAAAGACGAGGGGAGAATGGCGTCTACTGTAGCCATAACAGAGTTGATTGGAGAGGGCCTTATTAAATCTGTTTACATTCCCCGCTGAGCACCATTCTGTCAGAGAGACTTTCAACTCCATGGGACATATTCTGAGGAGTTTTTACACCAAAATGGCTGCCTCTAATTAACAAGGACCTGCCGAGTCTCAGCAGCCAATTATATTGCTCTCCTCATCCCTGCCCACCAGCGTTGGTGCTGCTCAGCGGTCCACTTCATGTTGGTTGTGAACGCTCCAGCTGTCCTGGCTCTCCCACTGTGGAGCCTGGTGCTGGGGACACAATTCATAGCATCCACGTCTTGCTGACTGTGCACAAACACTGCAGCTTAGCCTCAGGAGTTATATTTCGAGCCCTGCATGGGACATACAGCATTGGTCTTTTTTAAAAGTAACACACCCACTGAAATCCTCCATTGAAACTTGATATAAAATATATGTGTACATATACTGCTGCTCATATTCGGAGAACTAAAACACCATGAGAACTATGAAGCCCTTGGATTTATGGTGAACTTGAAAATTTAAATTGGACTTTTTGTCCCTTTAAAACCTCAAACTTCACTGTATTTTATCCTTTTATGTTACAGATTATCTGTAAAACGGAAGAAAAAGGACACATGGATAAAGTGTGCAATCTATTCACTAAGAATACATTGAATCACTGCCTTTTGGTGCAATTACAGCTGCATGTCTTATGGCGTATGACTGTACCAGCTTTGAACATCTAGAAACTATAATTTCTGCCCATTTTCAATGGAAAGCGTCTCGAGCTCAGTCAGATGGAATGGAGACCATTAAGTCTTATCACAGATTCTCAACTGGAGTTATGTCAGAATGTTGACAGAACAATTCTAAGGCATCAAGATGGTTTAATCTAAACCATTTCATTAAAGCTCTGGCTGTACTTTTAAGTTCATTGTCCACCGGAGCTATAGATCTCTGCAGCTCCTCCAGCGTTACCATTGGGCTCTTGGCTGCTTCTCTGATTAATGCACTTCTTGCTCAGCCTGTCAGTTTAGGCGGATGGCCATGTCTCGGTAGATTTGTAGTTGTCCTGTACCTTTAGAGTAACTCTATTATTTAACTTTTTTTGCTGTTGTAATTTTTGAAAACCATGTGTAATTTTGCTTCCACGTCATAGTTATGTACATCCTTTTGCTCGTCTGTCACTTAAAGCCCCCCGAAATAGGTCAAAGTTTATTGCTGTAATGTGAAAATAAGTTGAGAAGCACAGTAGGTATTAACACAAAGCAAAACAGTGACAAAGCTTTAAAGAAAGGTGCACCAGAGTAATACTAAAAGGTTTCAAAAGAACTTGAGTGCTTAAAAATAAGAACAAAAAGCAAAGAAAAGTGAAGTAAAAACTTGAGAAAGTTTGAGTGTCTTAAAGGAAGAAGATGTCCCTCTGAAACATCACAGGAGACATGTGTGAATCATTTTAACCACTAGAGCATGAATATGTAGAAAGAAATTTAAATTTAAACTAAGTGGCTGAATATCTGCTGAACTCCCTCAAATAACTACAAATGCTGAAAACGTCAGCAGCAGGAACAGCTTCCTCTGCCACACTTTCTCCCTGCTGCCTGCACTATAAAGCCCCCATCCATCAATCTCTCCTCTAGTTCCAACTGTCTCAGTCAGCAGCATCACCAACGAGTGTGCAGTTATGTACACAGTGAAATATCAGATCATATCACTTCATGAGTGTGTAAAATGGCTGGGCCATCCATTTGGCAGAAGGAGTCTCCTTACCATCTTTGGCTGTGTCAGCAATCCCTTCTCTGCCCAGCCCTGGAGCTGTGGGAGCTCTGCTTGACGCCACTGTGTCTCTGTCGACCCCTACGGAGCGGAGCACAGGGAGGGAGGGACGCACAGCCCGCCGTCAACATCATACACTCACTTTGCAACATTAGGGTTATGGTGGGATTTGGGGAAGGGAGAAGGTGGGGTGATTAGGGTGTTGGCAATGTGGCATCGTTGTTGAAAAACACTCTTGTACCTTTACAGTCACCACCAGTTAAACTAAAACAAAGGCAGTTCAGGAGTGTGTTTTATAGGCGTGAAAATGGAAGTAAACACTGGGAACTGTACACGTAATTTCTATAAATGCTCAGAATTTTCGCAGCCGAAAGAATAATAAACGTGACAATTGAAGCTTGTAGATTGCTGTTGTGGCTGCAATGACCTTGGCAGAGTTTATAATGAGGGCTTCCCTCTTGCTTTCTGAAGGTAAACAAGCCTCTGGTTGAAGAGACGGAGCCGCCACAAATGAGCAGGAGCTCCGCTCACTGACTCTCCAGAGCGAGGGGGAGCTTAAACGCCCGCAGCTACCTAAGGATGCTACAAGAGCCAATTTAGCAAGAGAAGAGGAAGAAAGAAGGTATGACCTCTGCCTTCATTTACTCCCTCAGAGAGACGAGGAGCAGGAGTGAGGGATCAGTTGGGAGGATGAATAAAAAGGCAAGGGTTGAGTAATGGGGAAGACACTTCCAATTGTTCAAAGGAAGGGAGAGGCAGAGGTGGAAGAGAGGAGACAGAGTCTGTACATGTTCTGTTGTCAATGTGTCTTGTAAACTAAGGCAGGAATGCATAATGGAGGTCTAAATGAGAATGAACTGTCAGTTAGAGAGGAAGGAAAAGGAGAGGAAGGGGCGGAGAGGTCAAGGTAGGAAGGAAGACATGACATCTCCGAGCTGACAGGTGGAGGTAAATATTGAGATAGTTTTGGCATCATCACAAAGACAAATCATTGGAGCCCCCTCTTGTTTTCAGTGTGGTGAAGTTCAAAGGATTACTGTTGAAGTGGGGTCAGGAAGAACATAAACTTTATTGGGGCAAATTGGTTATGAAGATTTAAATTAGTGAAGATTAAAATTCATCTTTGGATGAAAAAAAAATCTATAAACTTAATGTCCTCCCATAGTTAAAGCCGTGAAAGGACAATTCATTTCAGAGCTTTTCAACCTTTAATGTGACCTATAGTAAGTTTGAAAAAAGTAAAACAAAATAAGGTTCTGCCTCTGGTTAAGTCACTCTTAACTTGATGTGAGCTGTTGGTCACCATGCTGTTAAAGATGTAGCTGCTTTTCATCCTCTGGTTTACAGCTGAGGTTTCCTATCTGGTTTTGTTTAGTTTGTAATCACAATTCTCTTCAGTATGAAAAGTCCTAGCTGAAGAAAAAACAACCCTGAAGCATGATGCCACCGACACCATGCTTCACTGCTGGTATATTGTTTTTTGGTAATGCCTTTGGTACATGTTTTTTTTTTTTCTTTTTTGGAAATTGTGACCAAAACTCTCAACCTTCATATTTTTAAAATAAACTTTCAAAAGTGCTGTTGAGGAATTTTGTTTGGCTTAGATGTGTTTGTTTATAAGTAAATGATAGCATCTTCCCACCATACCCTCACTGGGTATGGTGGGAAGATGAAGCTGAAAATAAATGATGGCAGATATGTACTGAAGATTTTTTTTTATTATTGTGTTGCACAGATTATTGATCACATTAAAGGTGAAAAAATCTGATTTATCTTGGTCTTCTGTTAAGATCAGAGGTATGTAGAATTTATGTGAGAGAGTGGAGTGTAAACGATGACAAGGATAGTTAAATCTCAAGAGCCTAACATGAATTTGAAGCCAAATAAATACAATATTACATAACTGACCAACATCCTTTAAATCAAGAGGAAATGCAGGGGACCAAAGGGAAAGGGATGTCTATGAAGTATGCATATCACAGAGATTTGTCCCATCCTTTAAATGTAAACTTGAAAAGCTTCCCTGAAAAAAGGAAATGTTAGGCAGAGGTGAAACATCAAGCACAATTTTTACCCACTCTGCAAAACTGTCACTTTACATACTAAGTGAATGGCGTGCTGCAGCAAGCAGACAATGCAGGGGTTTGGTTGTATGTAGAAATGTGGTGATAAAAATGTAGGAAGCAGCAAGCAGATGCATATGAATCTCATTTCCAACATCTGACGTAGCACAGGGGTACAGAATGTCGGGAAAATGAAGCTGACGTTCTTCGAGGGAGAGTTTGTGAGGCTGCATCTCATTTCGAACTCCTTTTTGATGCTCAGTGCTCAACCATTTGATTAAAACAAAACAGTTACAGGTGACACTCACACACAAACACCCACACACAGCTTAACCTTGCTTCATATCCTCGCTATCCTTGTGTTTATCTCACAACAACACACGCGTGCTGCTTCAGATAGAATCTGCAGTGCAATTACACAAGCCAACCACCGAGATGAAAACCCGCTCATGGATATATTTTCAATTATTCAGGGAATACATTTCAGTCGGCTCTCAGATGCTGGAAAAAAGTTATTATATAATCAATACACTCTATAAGATCATTAATATTTGATGCCACAAAAGTGCTTCCCGTCTCCTTGGGCTTCCGGCCAGTGGGATCTGGGCACTGCTGTCAAAATAGGACAAGCTTTCTCCGCCTACTGCGAAGAAACATTTGCTTTCCTCTAATATTTGAAAAACTCTCTCACTTAGTCACCTGGAGCGCATTTAGACAAAAATTTAACATGATCATGATTGAGAGAAAGTCTGCCTTTCTTCCTTCCTTCCTTCCAGTGCGGTCAGTGTTGTCACTACTTGTCCGCTTTTAGTCAATAAAACTACCATTTTATTATTGCTGGCCTGGTGAAAGCTTCCCTCTCCCCCCTTTTCTCCCACAGAGCTAAGACAATCAATTTACCCTGACTTGGCCAGGATAGATGGAGGCAGGAGAGACTGCAGAGCAGACGCTGGGATGCAGGATCACTTCACAGATAGACAAACTGCCTGGCAGCTACAATATGGAGCCAGTATTCAACTAATCTGAGTTGATAGACTTTGTCTCCCAATCTTGCCTGAGGTTTTATTTGTGTGTTTTCATCAGTTTTTAATTAAACCTTGATCCTAAATTTATTGCAGGTGCAGAGATAGCAGAAAGTATGCGTCCCCTCTCTCTGCACCCCAAAGCCGATACCCGCTCTCCTTTAGAGAAAGTGACTCTGAATTGCAGTTCCTATCAAACCGACTGAGACACAAAGAGATTAATACGACTTTACTATCTCAGTTCCTCGGCCGGTCGAGTTGCGTGTAATGCTCTCTGCGCTATTGATTTTTATATTTCTCTCTCCTCTCCCTCTCTTCCTGGCCGTCTCTCCCTTTCACCATCGCTCCACCTCCACCAGCCTCTTCCGAGCCTCTGAAATGTCCTGCGGGTCAGACGGATGCTGGGCCGGATCAATCAGGAAAAGTAATCTGGGACGCCTCGTGCACGCAAGCAGACACGCACACATCACAGGTACTGACACAGACACACGCTCTTCCTGTGATGCTCTCTGGCCTGCCTGCCTCCACTCCCATCGATCTGCATCTACTTTACCAAATGGATTCTTCTCCTCTTCTATCCTCCTCCACTTCTGTTCTCCCTGTGTGACTCAGAATAATAAATGTTCCAGACTGCGCAAGACGTGTATGTAAGCAATTTTTCATTTAACTTTGACTTGACTTTTTTTTCTCTCTGCTTCTCCCTCCTCTCTTCTATTTCTTTTTTCCTTTTTGTGATGTTTCAGTCGTTTATCGAGATCGATGCAGTTTTCTCAAAGACTGCCTTGCAGTTCTCGGTAATACTTGCATGCTTGTGTGAGATCAAATGTCATGAGTCCTAAATTACGTCAGGCACCCTAAACAGAATCCAAACTTACCGAGGTACTACAGATCTTGACATTTTATGCTTTTTTAGAACTAAAGTTCCAGAGTCCGAATTGGCAAAGGGGTGAACTTACCCATAAGTATTATCAGCAGACTCACACAAGCGTCAGTTTGTGCAAGAAACATGCATAACTCAACCCCTTACAGATGTCAATTTCATACTTATAGGTTGTAATTTTGTTCTTTTCTGCTTCTGTGCCATTTATTTTGTCTCTGTTCCCTAATTTGACATAAATTGACTTGCAAAATATGATACAGGTCATGACTTCTCATCAAACATAAGTGATTGAAAGTGACTTTTTTGGTAGTAGTTTTAATTTACTGGAGTGTGGTTAGCATTTTTTTCTACAGTACACTGTTGGATATTGATTAGCATATTACCAATATATTAGCTCATATCAATTCTGCAGGATCTATGGATAAGAAACATCCTGCAGTAGCCTACATGGCATCGTTCCCTGAAAAGTCAAGTATGAAACGACTGAAACTTCTAGGGCAAAAATTTTTTCTTTTCACAGAATTCGAGATGGATAACCAACGGTTTTGTAGTAAATACATTTAACTCTTTTTATTATTTTTTTTCTTGGAACCAAGACAATAAATAAAGGTGGTTGAAGTAAATGCCGACAAATTTTAATGGCTGATGCAAATTTTCAACCCATGCTGACAACTGAAAAAGCATACTCCCTCGTGGGCAGTAAAATCAAAGAGCATCCAATGCTTTAAGCACAATGACCAGTCGTTCTATATGTATATTGTTAAGAGCCACATTATGTCTGTAGCACACACATATTAAAGCCTTCATTGCTCAGCCAAACTGTAGGCGGAACTGGAGCCATTTGTCCACTGGCTGAATCCCAACTCTGCACCAACGCAGGCAGAAAATTGGTGAGCATCTTGACTCTAGAGATGACACTTCAATTTGTGCAGCTCCAGTGACTGGTGCTCTGCAGTTCCTCCCCTGTGGGGGTGTGAGATCAGCTGGACACCTGCCTGGCCGCTTGGCCGGAGCCCGGAGCACAAGGGACCGGACCTTGGAATGGAAGGCCTGGCCTTGCCCGTCAGCCCGATCCCTGTCCCTGAGCCCCTCAGCCCTGGCCTTGGCCTGGCCTCTTCGGCCCTCATCACCGTTCCTCTCGCTTCACTCCTGTGCCAGTAACAGTCCCTCACTCTCCCCTCTTTACTCCTAATTCCTGATCCAACTGTCAGCTGTGGCGCCATTCCTCCTCTCAGACATTAAATCCCCATCAACAGCTTGCCAGCCTTTGTCTCACTTCTTGCTGCTGCAGCTTGCACCTCGACTTCCAGCTCAAGCCGAATCAGTAAGATGTCTTTGCTGTGAATCAGTGTCTGTCCTGTTGTAATCCTGGGGTGTGACGAATGACAGTGGTCGGCCCAGGCGCTAAGGATATTTTGTGGATTAAAGAGGCTAAATCATTGTCCCCTTCCGCACTTTACCCGCTCTAATTAAATTTAAATATGGGCAAAGCTTTTAGTGGAGATGGTATCTTGTGTCTGAACAGAACTGCAAAATACATAGCAAATGTACATCAATCACAGTTATCAGTGCGTGCAATACTAATATCGCAAAGGACAATTTGAAATACAAAATATGTCGTCAATTATATTCCAAACGTCATAAATTAACAATATGCATCACACTATCCGGTCTGATGCATTCTTACTATGGTGCATAAATCTGACAAACGTGACAGAGACTGATATACTAAAGGTCCAGATCCTAAACATCAAAGAAAAAACAAAGAGAGGAATGACAAAATAAAATATATAAAAATAAAATAACACAATAATTATATTTAGGGCTTAGTGAGCTTATTTCGTGACTTTAGGGCATTTTAATTTAAATTTACCACCCATGGGAATTACAAAAAACAACCAGATGACTTACTCAATGCTTTACTTCAATTTATTCTACTTATTGCCTTAAGTAGAATAAAAACATAACTCAGTTGTGTTTTTTATTATTCTGATGAGTTCCAGTCAACTATTAAACTATTAAATGGTTGTTTTCAAGACAAACATAATAAAAAAAATACAATTTAAAGGTTTGAATAACAAAATTTTAATTGCAAACAATTTCAAATTATATTTTTAAGAAAAAAAATCTTTCTGTAAAAGGCATCCTAATATCTACCTCCTGCACCTTTTGGACTGATTAGGGATTCTGTTTCCTGGTTTTGTTTGAGATCTGATCTACCAATTTCAACCAATCCATGAGTTATTTTCAATGAGTGATAAATAAAACAAAAAAAAAATAAATGCTTCAGATAGAGTCAAGGGTTATTAATTCATCAGAATGCAATAATAATGTATAAAAGTATATGTCCTAACCTTCTATTTTTATTTGAAATAAAACACAAAAGACACAATCAAGTGTTGGCTGATGTGCAACAATTGTGGGACAAAGTGTTTAATTAATAAGAAAAAATATTTATTTAAAATATTCGGCCTACTTATAGGTTGGGGATAATCAAGTGAATATTGGCCTACATTGATATTTGCATATCTAATAATTTATTAGTTTACTCACAAGAAAAACTTGATGGAAAAATCAATGAAAAACTAATGTAATAATTTAAGGCAGAATTAAATTAATTGTAAGACTTAGGCTAAAATTAAGAATACCAAACGCAGGACTTTTCATGAGTTTTTGAGACCTTGCAGAAACTCATCAAAAACAAATAATTTTGTAATATCCTGGTCTCAAAGCGAGATTCATGACTTATTATGATTGAAACTCCATTGCTGTTATAAGTAAGATGAACAAGCAATACATATAAGAGAGCCAATTTTAAACTGTAAGACAGGTGTGCTGACCGTATCAGAGACACAATTTTCTCCCAATTTAAAATAAAACCAGGTTTTCCATATTTCCACATTAATCAGAACAGAAAACAAACGCTTGTTAAAACTCCACCAACATTAGGTGACACTTACTGTAACTGTTCTTTAAATAAACATAGTGTATGGAGCAGGCCTGCACCACTGCGCGATGCCTTTTAGTGAATAGCAAGCACTTTTCTCCAGTGCTCATTTCTGTGTTGCGCTGAAGTTGCTTTTAGTTATAAGCTGGGACACTGTGTGGAGAATGTAAGAAAACAGCCTGCGAGGCTGGGCAGGCTGATCCGACTGAGTCAGCAGCATCGTGTGTCATGACAGAGGACACCGCTTCCACAAACAGCATGCAGGTGAATGGGGCTGTGCACCTGCGCAGGCAATCAGCCGTAAAAGCAAAGCTGCACCCTATCTTTAGTAAAACGCACCAAGATGCACTGCTGCACATTATGCACATGTGTGACTATGCTCACAGTTACAGAGTCCCACTGCATGTTTTGGGTCAGAAATAAGCAATTCAGCAGGGTCGTGCTATTCTAGCCAACTACAAACATCCACACATTGCTTAAGCCTGCAGTTATGCTCATTTTTTGGCAGGCTTAACAATCCCTGAAGGCGAACAGAGCAGAAACGGAAACTTCTAGCTCCTCTGATTGAACTTAATTTTCAGCATAACACACAGTAGGAGTTCTAATTAAAACTGCTTTGAGGCTGGAAGTGGTGATATTGGATTTGTTGAAACAGTTATTTTAAAAAAAAAGAAAAAGGAAAAAAAAAATCTCTAAACAGCCTGAAGGTATATGATAAGAACAATACCTACAGCCCAGCTCCACTACTTTAGAGGACGAGAGTACAGCAGGAGCAAATATCTGGCTGCTTAGCAGAAACAGAGCTCTACCTAATCTAATCACTGCTCCACCATCAGACACATCCTGATTGTGTGTCTGTTGGTGAGTGTGTGCATATATGTCTGCCCTGCAGCAAAGGCATAGAGCTGCAGCACATAGACATTAGCTGACCATTGTACTCAAGAATTCATTTCACAGCCTTGGGTATTGTGTGAGTGTCTGTTCGTCTGTGCAGCAGTGTGTCTGTATAATCTGCTTATTGGTTTCCCTCTGAACCGGAGCTTAAATAATCTAATAGCTGCAAGGGAAAGAGGACAGCCGTCCGTCATCTGTCTTAATGACTTAAAAGTTTGATAGAGGCAATGAATAACCCAAAACTACATGTAGCTGCAGAGAAAGCAAATGCTTTACCAACAGCGCAACAAGCTAAGCGTTAACTCCCTTCCTATTTCAAATCACTTGGAAGTAATATTCTTCTCAAGTGATGTGATGATGCATCAAATATTCTAATCATAGTAGGTTTGAAAACTATAGGATTGCAGCACTATAAAACTGAAAGCAAAGTCTAAGATTTTATGATTTTATTTTAGCAAATGGGGTGAGTCTCCATAAGTATTCCAAAGACAATCGCTGTAAATTATGTTTCATGACAGAGGTCATCTCACAAGAATAAAAGTTTTTTTTGCACTTTATATTTTACTGGTGAATGTCTTGCTCTCTCTTACTCTATTTCAGCATAAAATAATCCTAGAAAAGTCTCAGTATGTCATAAAAAAAACAACTTTCTTTTAGTGAGATGTACTTAAACATCTCACTAATGTTGAAAATAAATGATTTTGAGTGTTCATTTCTGAGCAACAGTGTCCGCAGACTACAGATGGAGTGTTCGTTGCATTACTAAGTAAAACCCCAGTAATTTATACAAACTTTGCATCTCGAAGGCACAAATGCAATGTTTGTTAATAAATACTGAAAACCAAATGAACAATATACTAAAATACAATATTTTATTGAAACAAGGTAGTCTGATTTTTGTATAAACAAGATGTGTAAATCACTGCAGATCTGAAACAAAAAGTCTTTTGCATGTTTGACTTATTTGCATGAAATAAGCAAAAGCTTTCGGTTTGATTTTTTTAAAAATTTCTTATTGTATCAAAAAAATGTCTTTGTAACAAGAATGACATATAGTTCAGTCTGTCTAAAAACACATTCTCTATTTACCCAAGCTTAAAATATTTGTAGATCCAAAACTTATTTTCAGTAATAGTACCTGGACTTTTGTTATCCTATTAATAAAGAACTTAAAATTAAAGCTAAAAACGTAAACAATGTTGATAAAAACAAATACTTTTTCTTAATGTTTAACACTTTGATATGTCAGATACGTTTTCAGACGATCATATTCTTCAAAAGCGTGTCTGCATTCACCGCCTGTGGTGAAACAAAGATCCCCTTAAAAGCCGCCTTTCTCAGGTTCTTAGATTCTACTAATACTTCGACTTTCACATTTCTGACTGTAAGAGCTTCACATTAAGTCACATCAAGTTTGAATTCTCACAGAAAAACAGATTCTGCGACAGGAGGAAGAGAGTGAGAAACAAAAGATGGAGTGCGAAGCTAACAGCCGAGGCCTGTGGCAGACCAGCTAACCCATTAAGAGTGGCATGTATTCAAATGAGCAGATAAATTCCCCCTGCTGCTGTATAGTGCAGAGTAATTGAAAATGCCCACAGGAGGCAATCTCTGCTCATATACTGTGGCGTATGCCATGGTGACAACACAGAAAGGTGGTGGCTGATTGCTATAAAAGAAAAAAAGAAAAGGAGTCCTACAACAGTGTGTAAGTCTGAGAGCGAAAGCAAGAGAACCTTGAGACACAGCAAGTTTCTCTCTATTTTTCTCATTTTTTCCATCCCTGTCTTTTTGTCCTCTACCCCAAATATCAATTTAACAGGTGCTGATCATGCCTCCTGGTGACGTTTATCTGAGGCGATAAGCACAGGATGTCACTTTTCCTGAATTTCCAGCTTCATTTCCATGTGAAGGATGGGACACAATCCTCACAACTGGAAGTGGATATGAACTGATATGACTGTTAATATTCCACATTCCTCTCAGGATAGACTCCACAAGAATAAATATTCTCTGTTGTCTGATAACCACGCAAAACAACCCATGATCGTAGACTATATTAGAAAGGTGGAGGGTTTATCATACAGTAGGGTTTTCATTTTAAATTGAGTCAACTCCAGGATTATGATCTTTATACTGGGCAGACCCATCTTTATGGGTCATCAACCATAGTTTGACCTTTCATATCACTCCTACTGCTGTAACAGTCATAAAACTCTGCTATGATTTTAAATAGTATGTATTATAATTGTATTAAACCAAGAAGTTTGTTGGTGATAGGAAATTAGACAAGCATAGCCCAGCATATAATAAAACAATGGAAAAGAAATATCATTTTGTAAAAAGGAAAAAAATAATAATCTGCATAATTCTTTTCACCGATCGACCAGTTTTTTGCGTGTTTCCACATTTTGACAATTTAACTTTGGGGTGGAGCTCCAGATCCTTAAAATTGGATGGACTTTTTATCATCACCCTAATCTTTAGTCCCCTCTACAGATGTTAATCTTATATCCAGTCAAAAGAAACATGCTGGTAAAATTTAAAGACAGTTTTAAATTTAAATCTGCTATGGCTATAGATAATTTTGAATTTAACTGTAGATGACGTTGAAAGTGTGAAGAACTTTCTGAAACACAAAAAATATGTGTAACTAACCCAATACATAAAAATACATTTTAAAATATATTTTTTCCTAAAAATAAGACTATGTTTACCCACCCATTGTCTGAGCAACAACCGAACATTAAACATCTACAGGTGCACTGAGGTTTGATTGACATCTATATAACTCTCAACTTTAAGTTAAGGTATGAATACATGAGGCCTGATCCATGGATTAATTTCATGTGAAAACAAAAAAAGAAAAAGTAGGATGGCCTTCACAGAAACTGACCATAGCAACAAACAATATTTCATAATTTCTTTAAACTGAAAATGAAATTTCAAATATTTTATTCACCTCAAAAATTAACAGCCATCTTTATCTTCTCATTCCTCTGTCCAGTGATCATATTTCAGCATGCAGAGGCAGCTCCTATATGGTTTAGCTTTGTTGTGACAGTAAGCTAAATTATCTGATTCTAAATCAGAGAAAAACCTGAGTTCATCAGTCTGAGAGCTCATCAGAAACTTTTTTGACATCAAAATCTTAGAACATTTTCTCTCATTTTTGAATCAGTCTGAAAGCAGGTAAGATCATCACAGCTGAGTTTTTCCTAAGTCATACTCTTTTTGACAGGTGGCTCCGTATTATCGTCAGTAAAATGAGACTGAATTTCCGACAAGCAGTTCCCTAAATCATGATGCAAATCTGACTGGCAACCTGTCACAGGTTTTCCCACATGTCTGTCTCTCGCTTGACCAAGATGGATAAATCTTGCAAACGTTCTCTTCACTCCACACAAATCTGCGTACGTGTTTTTCAACCACACCCCTGCTCACATTATTTATAATTATTGAATGACTGTGTACTGCAGTTTACATTATTTATAATGCTTCATTCAGGACGCTGCATCTTCTTGCTGGTCTTACTGTAAATATTGATCTATCCCCTTGACTTGTGACATCTTAATCAGAAGCAATACAGTGTAGTTAAATTTATTTTACATCACTGGAACGTCATAGACACACTTGCGATAAGGAAGCATGTGTAAAAGTTTCATTTAGACTTTTCATCAGTATTTGTTATGTGTGATCTTTGACGTTACAGCCTCGCCCCCATCGTCCAAGATCTCCAGTGCTGGCCTAAGAAGGGCGGTGCCCACAGGTTGGGAACCACGGCTTTAAAGAAGCTGAAACACTAAAAAAATGCAATAATAAAAAATTTTCAAATTAATAATTAGTTGCCAGCCTTTTTTCATCTTTACTTGAAACTAATTTTAGTGACATCTAGTTGAACTATAACTCTTTCTTCAATTATCTCCAACATTGAAGTTACACAAGAATCGAATGTCTAAATTCACAAACCTTTTAAAAATCACCCACGAATAAATGTCTACATCTTGATAGTTTCAATGTAAAAATGTTCTTGGAGTTCATTTTTAACTATAAAATACTAAAGTTCACCATGAAATAAGGAAGGAAAGAAGAACAGCATTGAGGGAAAGACAAAAGAAGAAAGGCTGCAGGGAGGAGAGGAAGGAAGGGGAAACAGAAGACAGGAAAGATGAACGCATACAAATATTTTTCCAAACTCATGTTTTCTTTTTCCTTGATTGTCCAGACACAGAATAATAAAATCCAGTATCCTGGTGAATGTGCTTGGATAGATGGTTTAGGTCTAATTTATTTTCCTACACACCAACTAATGATACGACATAGAAGACAAAACACTGCATGCTTTCTTTGTAGGCCCAGATGTGTCTGTTACCAACCACGATGCTGCCATTTTGTAGCATGTTCAGTTGCATGCTGAATCTATAATTTATCCAGCTACAGAAATACATAAATGTTTAATACGTCATAGGCGGCAGGGGCCTGTCAAATGCATGACCTTGAAACGTCCTTTAAAACATCACAAGGCAGCAGCGCTGGGGCCGGTTAAGCTGCCAACGCCAAACAACAGGCAACACGACACGGCGGAGCTCTAACTCGTACTTATACACACAATTCCTGTCTGTCTGCTCATCCTTTGTGCTGCTTCCTTACCCCCGCCCTCCTCACTTTTTCTCTCTTTTTTTTTTCTTCCAGGGATGCAAAATGCAGATGAGAGGAGTCAGCCGTTTGTGCACAGTCTCGGGAGAAACTGCCAGTCAAATCCAAACATCTGTATGAATACAAAAATGTGCAGGGTACAGTCGAGGATGCTAGAAAGAGACCGGGAAGGAGGAGGGGGAGACAGAGGAGATGAGTGGATTGAGAAGAGTCAGAGGAAAAGTATATAGGAAAGCCAGTGTTCCTCTTCCTTTATGTGTTTTTGACTGAACAAAGAGATACAGACACATTCCTTCCCCCGTATTTTCCATCAGGATATTTATTCTAAAAAGCAGCACTGCACAACAAGGGCTCGGTCCTGTGTTTGCTAGTGGGCTGAGGCGCTAACACTCCCCAGCTGATTATGTGTCTGTCTGTAGCAGTTTGAGCTGCTGCCAAAGGAATTAGGTCTAGTATTTGTGAATGCTGCTCCCCTCGCAGCAGAATGCCTCGCCGTGCCTCTCAGATTTTGAGCATTTTTAAAAGAGCACGAGGAACAGAGAGAGAGAGAGAGAGAAGAAGAAAAAAACATTTTAAATAAATGAAGAAATCACTGTGGAAACAGAAGACAGGAAAATTTTAACGTAACCATTTTGTGAGTCTTCATGTGTGTTTATTGTCCAGACACAGAATATTTAAAAACCAGTAAAGCGTGCTAATGTGGGACAGGAGATTTTTTTCTAATTTCTCTCTTCACACCAACTAATATTCAAACAGGCTTTGGGCTCATTAACTGCTTCCATCCAGCTTTTGTTTGAAGGAAAGTGGAAAAAGACATGTTGAAGATAAATAATATTTTGCAATATCTACACTGACACTAGTGTTTAACGCTGATAGGCATTATGTGCTCATAAAATGAACTAAAGCTTGCTTAAAGTTTAAATAATCTCAGTAGATCGGTCATATTTTTGAAAATGTAATTTGTTATAGTAGTTAAATTTTTAAACACAAATCACACATATTACTAATGGGATACGCCATGCAAGATTAACTATGTATTCTTCAGTGCAAAAAAAAAAAAAAATGTATCTAGCTTTATATCATGGCATTTATTTAATCATCAAATGAACTGACAAACTAGTTAAAATTAATGTACATTAGATGATGCTAGACTGTGTATCAGTGTGAGGGACGAACATAATCACGGATACATTTACTTTGATCTTTTTATGTGATTTTGACTGAACAAAGGAGATGCAGACACATTTCCATTCATTCTTCCATCAGGATATTATTGGGCTTACTAGACATAATCCAACTGCAAATGACACAGGAGTTATGTGTCTGTCTGTAGCAGTTTGAGCTGCTGCCAAAGGAATTAGGTCTAGTATTTGTGAATGCTGCTCCCCTCGCAGCAGAATGCCTCGCCGTGCCTCTCAGATTTTGAGCATTTTTAAAAGAGCACGAGGAACAGAGAGAGAGAGAGAGAAGAAGAAAAAAACATTTTAAATAAATGAAGAAAATCACTGTGGAAGCCTATTAAATTTTTAACGTAACCATTTTGTGAGTCTTCATGTGTGTTTAGGGTTCACACAAAAGGAATATTTAAAAACCAAAGCGTGCTAATTGGGACAGGAGATTTTTTTTTCTTTCTCTCTCTTCAGCAACGTCTTATTCAAACAGGCTTTGGGCTCATTAACTGCTTCCATCCAGCTTTTGTTTGAAGGAAAGTGGAAAAGACATTTGAAGATAAATAATATTTTGCAATATCTACACTGACACTAGTGCTAAAACGCTGATAGGCATTATGTGCTCATAAAATGAACTAAAGCTTGCTTAAAGTTTGAGCGAAATAATCTCAGTAGATCGGTCATATTTTTGAAAATGTAATTTGTTATAGTAGTTAAATTTTTAAACACAAATCACACATATTACTAATGGGATACGCCATGCAAGATTAACATGTATTTTCAGTAAAAAAAAAAAAATGTATCTAGCTTTATATCATGGCATTTATTTAATCATCAAATGAACTGACAAACTAGTTAAAAATTAATGTACATTAGATGTCGATGACTGTGTATCAGTGTGGGACGAACATAATCACGGATACATTTACTTTGATCTTTCGTAGGATTTTAAAAGCCACCAAAGGAGATGCAGCATTTCCATTCATTCTTGCATAACTTTATTGGGCTTACTAGACATAATCCAACTAAATGACACAGGAGTTATCGTTGCCGCTATCTATAATCCGCTGTAAAGCTCTGCACAGTTAGTTGTCATTGGTAACATACCGCAGACAGACTACTGCCCACATGTGTCGACTCCAATGAGTTTTTCAAACAAAGTCACTGTCATACACATACAGCTGCAGAGACAGTATTTACAACAACCACATCAATAACACAAAGGCACAAACCCACCCAATGTGACCATTTAAGCCCATTTAAAACTCGGTGCTCTTAACTCAAAGTAGAAGACTTCTCAGAGTCGGTGTTTACCACTTGTCCTTGTCTGAGATGCACTTAGTGAAAGTCAAGAAAACAACTATTCTGCATGTTGATGAAACAATATCTTTGCTGCTCAATGTGTGTTGTGCATTAAGTCGAATCGACAAAGTTGATTTTGACAAGAAACATCCACCCTTAAATACATGCCACTTTTCATCTCTGCTAGTTTTTGTGAATTACAATTCAAGGCGGTCAAACACCATTCTATAATTTCCCTGGAACAGATAATAAGCCCTGAAGTAGTCTGAGTGGAGAGGCTTAAAGTTAAGTAAGGAGTTTCTCATCTTGATATTAGTTTAGGAAAGTAGAGTGCTTGGCTACATGGATTGCAAGTTAGTTTTATTATCAGAGGTCAGACAAGGTGATGAGGAAGATTTGCTTCTTTAATTGTCTTATGACATTACATTTTCAAACTGAAATGTAAAAATTAAAAGAACTAACAAAAGGGATTTTCAATTTACAGATTGACTGGAGAGAACTGGGTTTATTTAGATCTTGGCTGGGACCTTTCTTTGTTTTCATACATTAAGTTAAAAGTGGAAAAAGCACCTACTGATCTGCACTGATCAGACCTGATCGAGGAATAATTGGCCAATCTCAATTTCTGGCTGTTAAGTGATTGATAAAAAAATACATCAATCACTTCTTCATGATGTCTCAAATCATCTTCATTGCTCCTCAAATCAGTATTCACATTTGAAACAACACAAATGTCTATTGCTACCTGGTATTTTTTATGTGGGGTAACATTTAAATTTCTCAACAGCACACAGTTTGTGGGCAGCTGCTAATTAATTCCTAACACACCCCATCCTATTAGTTCTGATGTGTAACCTTGGAGCACATGATGTTATGCCTGAGGGTAGTATAGTCAAAGCACACTTGTGTGTACATTTAAATAAATATATACATAAATATTACAGATACACTTCTGGGTTCTGTCAGTCTTCCTGATGGGACGCAGTGTCCTTTTCATTAAAGCATTTAAGACCAATTAACATTTCCTTTTTTTTCCCTCACCTCTTCCACTCTGAATTCATATCCTGTTTTCACTCTTATTTCTGTCAAACACTGCACACTCTTACTGATGTAATCTTTAGATACAGCCTACACATTATATACAGTGTTCTTACATCAGTCTTGTGTTCCTTTGCATGCTGCCATAAGGCTGAAGGCCTCAGTGTTTCATAACTAAGTCAGCCTGAAAGGAATTGCCTTCATTTCTGTTAGCATTTCGATGGCATTTCACTAAAAGAAGCAAGAGCACAAATATTATTCATTGGACAGTAAAAGTCAGCCACCCATCATGAAAACAAATGGATGCACACGTGATTCCAAACAATACTATTGAGTGCATTCAGAGAGAAACAAGGTTTTCTATTACAGGCATAAAATACAGAAAGATAAATGGTTTCTGGTTTTATTAGTGAACCTGACACTTGGCGGCCAGGATGGAATGGATAGATAGATGTGACAAAGAGTCTGACGATGGCGAGCGAAGTTGATAACTAAACCATGAAGTCCTCATGCTCGCAGTAGACATGGGTTGGTTACCAGTATCAAGGTTTTAAAAAGCCACTAAAATTTTTTAACAAGTTGTTTGAAGCTTTTTTGCTGAGAGGCTAGAGAAGGTGATGCACAAATCAGTTTTTTCTCCATGAACTGAGCACAGAGTAATGCCATGTTGCCCCTCCTGCACTTATTGCTGCACACTACGGGCCAGCAAGTTTAAAGAAGGTTACTGCACTTCTCCTTCCTGCTGGGAAACATGTCAGAGTGTGTTACTAAAGCAGTTGACACCCATCACTGTTACTAGACCTCACAATATAACAAAACACTCAATTGCTGGAATATTGTTCACTGTTGTGATAATTTTATCATCTGTGGCCAACACAAGTTTTTCTCTCTGTTCGATATTTCCTCTCCACGATTTTTAGTGTCCCACCATAATTTACATCAGGTGAGCATCAAGGGTAGAAAAAAAGTGTAAAAAAATTGAATGAATATTTTAACTGAGATGCAGAGTGAATGCAGGGAATCTCAAATATTATATCCAATCCAGTGGCAGCTCCTGCATGACTACTGTCCTGGACGAGCCACTTTACACCAAAGAATGTAATAAGAGATTTGTTTATCTATCATTAGAAAACAAATCACTATTTTTCTTTTAAGGTTTTACAAACCTAAATTGTGTGTGGTATGACAATGCATTAAGGTTTAAATGCTGGTCTCAATTTAAGGTTGTCTTGATGTCAAAAGAAAGGAGAGGATGTTTTGTGTTTTCACAAAAACAAAACATTTAACAAATCTCAAACAGTGATGTAAAGAATATGTTGAACTGTAGATTAAAAGACAAAACAGTGATTTGGCCACTTATTTTAGACCTGATTTGAAAACTAGATGATGATACCAACTTTAGTTTGAAAACCAGCAGTCTGTTACAGCCATGCCTTGAATGAATGGACATAACAGTGACCAATAGAAAACTATTTTAGAGCACTGTTGCTAATCCTCCCAAATTTATTCACTACCAGTTCTTCGTGAATGTGATATTGTGAGTATTATTGTTGCAACAATGTCAGTGATTTAATGTATTGTGCAGTACCAACTCTTCTGAAGGTAATAGAAAGATGGCTAGCACAAGAGACAACCCATCTGATAAACTAGCTAATATCAGCTTGTTTATACTCCCAGTGTTACTATGCAGATAGTGGGACGGTAAAAGTTAGAATACTCTAAACAAGAAACATTCTCACTTCAGAATGAAATGCTGACAAACTTTTACAGCATGTCTTTATAATTTTGCTAAATGTTATGTTCTAAAATCAAAATGTTACAGATTAAATTATTCTAACTAAACTAATGAATGTGTTATAATATCTTAGAAGCCACATAGGTGTACTCATGCTTTTTAATTAATAAAACATGGTATTTTACTAAATGTTATCCTACCAGCCCAAGCCTACTGCCCAGTATTTATGCAAACATGTTAACGTATTACTAAAAAACATAAAACCTGAAGGCAATCAGTGGATATTAAAAATTCCAGAATATATATTTGATATTCCTTCCTCTCCATAGACAAATGAACTCCTACTGTGTGCACATTGCCCTGCTTGGCAGCATCTCCACTCATGCAACTTACATGCAATACTTTGGATGCACTTTCTCTCACATGTTAAAATCCACACTGTTTTGTTTTTTTGTTTTTTACAAATGTACAGTCCACCCTGCTGCAGGGAAAAATCTGTCCTGCTGCAGAGTTGTACAAAGGCAGCATAGCTGGGGGGTGGGAGACACTTACAGTCACGGTGTTAACATAAAATGGGTGCTATCTTCTAGTTAAATGGTTAAATACATCCCTTCCCTTTTTTTCCTCCAGTCTCCCCATTCCTCTACACGCACCCACACAACTCCTATCATCAAAATTTTCTGCCTCCAGAATTTTGAGACTAACCCCCTGCTGCAATCTTCTTCGCTGCAAGAACCTCACACGCTGCATACGAAATAGTTGAACTGTGGCACTCTGTTGGCTGTGTATAAAACACAAGTACTATAGGCACTGACAATACATGTATAAGAAAACCTGCTCTAGCTGAAGAGAAACGCTCAAAATGAATTGGCAGCCTTTCTTACCATCTTAAACCCATTCCACTCCATTTGGGAGATGCCAGCCGTTGTTTCACAGTCCCCTCTCTCCTCAGTTACACCAACGCCTCAGAAAGGAAACCCCCCTTCCTACACTGTTTAACTCTCTCCCTGTCTTCTCTGAGACTGCCTTCTTATTTTTTCACCTCCTTTTCTTCCTCTTCTTATCCTGAATCTTAGCTCTCGGAGGAAGACTTCGCAGCTGAGCTGTGAGGAGCAGACATTGCCTTCATCCGCAGATGCTGTGAGGAGAATGATGAGTCTGGAGGAGAGCGCTGAGCTGCAGCAAGGCGCTCTCTCTCTCTCTCTCTCTCTAACTCTCTTCTCCCAACCCTCCTTGTCCCCACACCCCACCCTCACTACAACCTCACGCCCAGTCGCCTGCTCAGCTGGACAGTCAGAGCCCGCCTTCTTCACTCCGGCAGCTCTCTCTGAAAGCCTGTAATTGGCTTGTGGCGTTGCCTGTCACCTACCCCTCCCTTCAGCATTAACACCTTCGCTCTCTGGCTGGCTCCGAGCCCTCATCGGCACACGCCAACCTCTGGCTGCTTTGGCAGAGAAAAGGCTCTCTGAATCCCAGTAAAGCAATCAATCGGAGCTGAAGTCTGTGCTTGAGTGAACTGAACTGAGCAGAGCAGAGCGGAGTGATTGCAGCCTCAGGCGTTATGGTAATAGGATGCCTGTGCAGCACAGTGTATATAAATTAGCTATTACTGGGCACATGTTAAATCCTCTGTACGTTACACTGCAGTAGTCACAAACCATATCCCTTCATTCTATATGTCTTGTCTCTCAAAGACATAAAGACTTTGATCAAACAAACTGATTTTCATTACTACAAAGCATCAAATTAAACTTTGTCTTCACGTCGATTATTTTAGTTGCTCAGTAATAACACAACCCAAATAATTTCGAGATAAACATGATGCATGCATTGATAGGCAGATTGTTTCTAGTTTTTCTTTATTTCACTTTAAAAAGCAATGTGCATATCTGTCCAAGCAGCTTTAGTGACTCAATATACATATCCCCATTTTGTACCCACGCATTGCCATTTCATTCAGGACATATTTTCATAAATTATGCAAATAAATACATGGGCGCCTCCAGAAAGTTCTCAAAGTGGTAGCCAGTTGGGGCCACTTTTAATGTTGAAGTGAAACACCAAAATGAAACGAATTGCGATATACAAATACATGCAGGGCTAGGCTCTACAGTTTTAAACTAAAATAAGGTAAAACTCAAGCTGTAATAATATGACTGGTTGAAAATGACTCTGTCCCCTACTCACCATGACTGTTATCAGTTAGCCAGCTGGTTGTAGGGAGCAAAAAAAAAAAGGTTGTTCCTAGCCGACAAACTTAAAAAAACAAAAAAAGTTAGTAAAAGCCAAGAGAGTGTTGGAGAAGATGAATGAAGTAAAATGAACAAAACGTGGGAGTGGATGTCCGTATAGCCCCGTCCTGTGATGTACAATAGGGAAAAATATATGGACGCACTAACCAGAATCCACTTTTTCTCATGAAAGCTAATTAAGAAATGTCCAGCAAAGCTCTGTGATTGGCTGCGGAGGTGCAGAGGGGGGGGTTGGTGCTCTGGGATGAGCTTGGAGAAGAATATGTGAGTTGGCTGTAGCAATGCATTGTGTGAAGGGGAGCAGCTAAAACTATTTTTTATTTGTGTATATGCAGAATAAGTGTCACCACGCTGGTTGTTTTTATGCATAAAATAGATGGGGTTTGGTTGCTTGGCTCCATGTCAATTTTTTTTTGTCACAGAAGTTGCATGGATTTCTGCTCACTGTTACTGTAATTCACGGGAAGCCTCTTCTTTCTTTTCACGAGTAATTCATTCTGCTTCTTTGTAAACCAAAATCTAGGACCAGTTTTGATTTGGCAGCCGACCTACTTTTCATTTTATTCCAATCCAGTTGCTCTTTGAAAACTGTTCCTACTCCTATAAATAGAAAACCACGCTGACCTGTAAATGTTCTCTGTTCATTTAACTGAACTAATATATTATAATTAAAAAACTATCTTGAAGCCACTTTTAAAGAAATCTTTCATAACTTGAGAACAAAGCTGTTTTTCACTGAAATCATCCACCTTCCCTTTATCCCATACAGACAGGAAGAGGGAGCTGTTACCTCCTTTTACAGTTATGTTCTTGGCTGAACCTTCAAATGTAGATTTTTCACGTGCTTACACCCACAAGGTACTGAGACGTATGTCGCTTTATGTCATTTACATTACCAAATCATGGAAATTAAAGCACACACCGGTTGACAAACAGATGCATTTAACCTATAATAGATATTGATATAAGCAGATACAGTCATTTGAGTTGCATACAGAATTATGCAGGCATTGTATCAGTCTAACACCAAAGCAATAGTCAATCAGAAAATTTGCCAATACTACCTTAATTCTGAATATTACCTTTTAACAATAATTACTATCCTTCTGTAGACCTACAAAAATGTTCAAAAGTCTCAGAATGTTTTGAAACTTATGGCAGAGTTGAAATTTCAAATCACATGTAAAGGTTATTTGTATCTGGAAAAAAAAATAAAACTGAACTGCAGCACCTTCCACAGTTACAGGCACCTCTGGTAGAGATGGGCAAAAAGCATTTAATACAATATTTACTGATAGCAATAGCTAACGCTATCAAAGATTTGTATACATCTTCACTTGGGTGCAAATAAACATAGGAATTCCTGTAAACAATACACTCCTGACTTAAAATTGTCCAATTGAATATTCATCATCGGCTGCAACCCTTCATTATGATCCGTACGCCTATAACACACACATTGCATGTGTATGTAGTCCACAATTAACATTTCATCATGTAGCCTACAAATGTAGGAAGTCATGTATTTCCAAGGGTTCAATAAGTTACTCAAATTAATTAAAACTGAGCAAACAAAACCTGGCAGAAAAAACTGGGGCTGACAAAAAGGCAGCTCCACAATGCCTCTGCTTCCTCTCTGACCTCTCCACCTGTCTGGTTAGCGGCAGCTAGCAAGCTAGCCTGGCGGAACCATGTCCCTCACATACTAATGAGACTCTCTACTACGCCCTCAATTAGGGCAGAGTAGTACAGCCCCGGCAAGGGAAAGGCGGGTTGTACAAGCTTCCTATTGTTTCATATAGAAAAAGGGAAATATGCTGGCACTTGTAGTCTAGAGGCTAGTAGCAGTCGTACTTTATTTTTACAAAATAGAGTGAGAGTAACGCGGAATGAATCTCAATGAAAATGGATTAAAATAGAAATGTGTCTTTGTCTCGCTTTCCTTTGTCACATGCTTCTTTATCTCCTCTGCTTGAGGAGACGGAAGCAAAATTTGCAGCTGAATGCTACAGACAACAAACCCTCAGCTTTCCTTCCATCTCTTATGCGTTTTGCTCAGACCTTTTTGTTAAAGATTTGGGTTGGACCTGAGAAAAAATAGACTTTGTACCAAATTCCTTCCAGACTCGTGTCTTGTATTGCTTTTTGTTTTTTTCTAATTTGATTCTCCAAAGAACACAACATTGACTTAGTCACACATCACCTCGGATAATTTTGTTTTTGTTGCGTCTCTCTTTACAGTAACATAACATGGGTGATTGTTTTTCTATTTCATAATGGACAGAGTTGTGAGGTTGTTTTCTCTGCCTCTGATGTGATCTAAATAGGCTTTTCTCTAAATGAGAATATGATTTGAAAGGGAAAATAGTCTCTCACAGTTTTCTTGCATGGCGTGTTATTTCACTAGATTGCTCCACAGGATCATGATTTTAGAAAGCAACAACAATGACTGCCACTACTCAGTAAATTAGCTATAAATGCAGTCTGTTCTCAACAGTGTGTTGCGCTACATAGTGCTTGTTGTTGTGACATAAAGTTGGAGTTATATTAGTGCCTGTGCATTATAATGGAACAACATGGGGACTGCATCCATTAAAGGAATCCATGTTGAAATACTTACAAACTTCAATCTCTGAAACACTGCAGTATAGAGCATGGCTACTTTCTCCTCCTTTGCATGATCAAATGCAATATGGCAATGAATAAAAGCAAAAATGTCAAATAAGTAATTAGGCTTAATGATTAAGAGGTCCACTCGTTTAGTGGTATTTCCATTTAATAAAAAAAGCTCATAGCATTGATTGGATGCATTATTTGGCCTTTAAGATGATGACTGAAGCTGAACAGTTTTTTTTTAGAAGATAAATTATATTTCTTTGCTCCTGCAGCAATACGAAAGTTAAAAAGCTTTTGTGGCTATAGCCCAGGAGAGCTGGCCACCCTGTCAGCAATGTGGAAACCCCATCTTAATTATTGGCTCTGGCTTAGCTCCACAAACACACACATACATAAGACCAAAGCATTGCAGAAAAAGAAAAAAAGAAATAAATACACAAACACATGTACATGATTCAGTATGAGACTCTGATATAACCTTGAGAACAACGTACATAGACTTCAGTAAAATGAACACCTGCCACATTTAGACAAGTTTTTTTTAAAGAATTATTATATTTACACATTGTTGCATTTTCTACTCTTTATAGAAAAACACAAGTTTGCTGCCCTGTAAATGTTGGTCTAACAAGCTGTGATTAGCAAGGTAATAAGTCAAGTTATCTGCTTGGGGAGCCAAGGCTGCAGTCCGCGGTTTTTCTTGACCCCAATTATATGAAAAAAGACACATTTGTCTTTCTTGTAAGTAAGGCAGAAATATAATGCTGGGGACATTTTGTATTCAGAAGATGGATTTTCCTAATTCATAAAAAACAAACAACAATGGCCCTTGACGTGAGAATTCTGACTGGGAAATTCAGAGTTCACTGGGATGCACTGAGTTCTGTATCCATTATGGCTGCCACCCAAATAGAATATAGTTGATGGTTTTAACCGTTTATAGGCACAATTGGTTTATGTCTCACTAAACCTGTGAAGTACACTGTAAAAGTAATTAGCTCCATAAAAAGCCCTAGTCAAGTAAAACATCATCACTGCATACAAACCCAAACTTTCAAGACGAGGCAAAAAAAAAAAAAAAAAAAACATAGCATAAGCAGACTTATTGCTACATACTTCATTATGGATAAAAATGCAGTCATCGCATCAGTAAGTGGCATCACTTAAAGTACAAAAGTACTTTAAAGCTTAGGAACAATATGATAGAAGAATTATGCACACATTACACAGTTAACTATACCTACAGTTTAATTAAAAAAAGATTTCTAAAATGTTCACAGCTTCCAAACTCTCTTTGTAACATCATCTTGTTTGAACATCTGGATGTATTTCACAAAAGCCAAATTTGTCTTTCTCAAAAACATGAAAACATAGGAACCTTTCAGAGAGTTGATTCCAGCGCACAGCAATAGGTGAAAAAGGACTTCGCTCCACTATTCTATTCCCCACAAAGCCGTGGAGATCTCACTTCCTTTTGACATCTGATTAGAAAGACTTTAAACCTTGAAACTGTTTTTGAAAGTCATCATCTTTTAAAACCTCAATATACCTTGAAACTGCTAACCCTTCTATGTCTAGCCCCATCGCACATTAACATGCACCTCATTTTCAACTCGTGTCATACCATGACACTTGTGGCAGCGGCCAATGTGAAGCATTAAGGCCAGAATCATAAAAATGCTTTCAGCTTGTGCTTCCAAGATGCTGCTGCGGAAAGCAGAGTCCCAGCTAATTGTCATGAACTCCTCTTGCCCTCCAATCTCCCCAGCTTCCTTAAACCTCCCAATCATAGACTTTAATGGATTAACTGCAGGCTGTGTTGTTCCTCTTATGCACTGAGATGGTCTTGCACAGTATATCTCAGTCACTTTCAGGCAAATTGGTTTGTTGATACTGAATCTAAAGGTCTGAACTGTGCTGCTTGGGTAGCAGCCGGTTCTGATAACAAGTGTGAAAGAAAAGGTAAAGAATAGCATGTGCAGTGTTGCAGGTTTGCTTTAAAAAATGCAGAGTGCAGGCAGTGATAATTGTGGGCGCTCTCGGTGTGAGTCTTGTTAACTGTCAGGCGCAGTGTTTCAACACCTGTCTTATGTTTCACTCTGCATAATAAGGCTTCTATATAAAAAGTGAGGATGCCGGTTGAGGTGCTACCTCAGTCCGCTGAAAGAAAATACCTCAATTATTAACAAGGGGAATGAAAACTTTTTACTTGTTTGTTTATTTATATTTTTGGTTCATGAGAAAAACTCATCTTTGCAATTTCATAGCGGGTTCAGATTAAATTAATGCAAACAGGGACACGAGGCAGAAAACACATCTTCAAACAGAATTATCACCATTACACAGAAAGGCTACAACACACAGAGACAAAACCATATTTCAGCAGAGTTCAGAAGAACAATGAAATCCTTATCGGGTCTGAATAATTTCACTTCAAAATATCACCTAATTTACAGCAACTGATGCACCAGAACAGCTCCATCCATTTATTAGCACAGTATTTTCTCCTTCTCTTTTTTTTTTATTTATTCGCCCTTGAGGGATGGATTTAGTTAGTCTATTGAAGTTCTGGCAGAAGTAGCATCTTGCCGGACTACTCAGACTGATGACTGCCCTTTTTCCTGGCAGGTGTCTACCCTCTGCCGGTAACAATCAGCAAATGAGAATCACAGACTTCAATGTGTCTGCGTCCCCTGACAGTGTCGAGCTCGGCGTCGCCGAGCCCCAGACACCAAAAAGCTGTTCACATGATAACACGTCGCCTTCTCTGCACAACAATAGCTTGTTTGGACTCAGTTGACTTTTGCAAATAGCACATTTACAATGCTTCTTTAGGTAGTTTCATGATCACAGGTTTGTGAGGCAGCGGCGTTGGTGACGTGTGTTGAAGCCACAGCCTTTCTTCTGCTTAAAAGCACAGAAAGATGGGCGTGTTTCTGCCACAAAAGCTGCTCTTCAAAGGACATGATGTTCAAGATAGGAACACGTTCAAGAAGAAACTAAGATATTGTGGTGAAAAGCTAGTCAGGAGTGTATGTGAAGCATGAATGCCTTAAAATCCATTCACAAAGCTCAAATTTTGTAAATGGTAATAATACATTTCCTTTAACATTGAGGCTCACTATAAATGTCACACTTGATATTCTAATTAGAGCCTTCCCCTGGAAATTGGTCCACTATTTAATAAAATCAAAGAATTTTCTTAACATTTAAAAGCTATAGATTTGCAGCTCGTACAATCAGAAACATCCTGCTGACTGAAAATATGCCAGTTCATTATTGACAATGCAGGCACAAATAAACAGCATTAGCAAACTCTATGCAGAACAAAAAGTAGATATATTTCACATTTTGGATAGTCTATACACAAAGAAACACACATTAAACCCTCACAATTTACAAGTACATCACTGATATAAATATTGTATAAATCTACACTCTTTAAGGATCTTTATTTGGTAAGAAAAAATAAAGCTAATCTAGTTGGAGCGCTAGTCTGCTCTAACATCCTATTTCCTGTGTGACAGTGGGCATGACACACAGTCAGCTTAACCCCTGCCTGTGTCACTCTCCCTGCTAGAAACTCCTTAGATCAGAAGTGAATTCTTCACGCTGATCCCAGAACAAGGCTCCGCTGCATTTGTCACAGCCACTTTCTTCAACTTTAACTCAAAGCTGTTTGCTTTGGCTGGAGCTCTGCAGACTGTGCATATGTGACAGGGGGCTGTTTGAAAGCCATGACTTGAAAAGTGAGCGAATGCTCCACTATGTAGGTTCTGCGTGACGCCCGTATTTAAAACGGGCTTTTAGGCAGCTGCTTTTTAAAATAGTTTGCCTAGTTGGAATTAGTTGATCTTGAATCATATAAGAAGGGTAAATGAATGCAGATTTTTTTGTTGTTGTTGTTTGGTTTTTATTACTAATAGTAATCTAATAACAGTGCCGTACATCTATATTCTGCCACTTTTACTCGGTTACTCCTGAATAAAATGATTTCCAACAGAAATCCCGTAAACCAGGGGTGGGCAACTCCAGGCCTTGAGGGCCGGTCTCCTGCAACTTTTAGATGTATCTCTACTTCAACACACCTGAGTCAAATAATGAGGTCATTAGCAGGACTCTTGAAAACCTGACTGCACTTAGGAGGTGATTCAGCTGTTGGATTCAAGTGTGTTGGACCAGGGAGACGTCTAAGAGTTGCAGGACACCGGCCCTTCAGGACCAGGACTGCCCACCCCTGCCATAAATGGTGGTTTAATCTCTTTTTAAATACAGCTGTTCTGTCAAGGCTTAAAATGTTACAGAATAGTTTTCTAACAATGTAAGCAATTAAGAGTATGCAGAAGAAATAACAAGATTCTGAGATGGAAGAGACGCTGCATTACAACTGTTGCCAGGGTTCTTCACCAGCCAAACCTTTATGGGAGCCACTGTTGAAGAAAACTCAAATCAAGACTAAACTACAGTTTGGAAACACCATTGTCAAGTGGAAAAAGAATGTTCTTTGTTTTTTATGGCCACCGGACAAGATGCTAAGTTTGGTCCTTCCTTACAAACACTGCACATCACCAGAAGCACACTATCCTCACTATGAAGCTGAAGGAGTGTCACATTTATTTTCCAGCAAGGCAATGACCCAAAGCATCCAGCTAAACTTACACAGAAATGGTTTGAAGACAACAAGGTGGACATTCTGGAGTGGCCCAGTCAAAGCCCAGACTTCAATCTGATGGAATTTGTGGCATAACTTGACAAGAACTGTTCACAGCTGATCCTGCAAGGAAGGGCGGGGCAAAATGGCAGTTTCCAGATGTGGAGGCCTTATTGTCCGTGCTGTGACTGGAGTTAAACACTCATCTACTAAATACTGACTTGAAGGGAGTGAATATTTATACAGTCACTTGTTCTATGTACTTTTTTATAGGGATTGTATATGCTGAAGCAAAGTATAACCAAAGCATAATTCTGCCATTACCATGTTTCACCTTGGTATTGTTAGTTTTTTTCCTCACATAGATTTCTGTTTATAGACCAAGATATAAAATTTTAGGTTTGTTTAGTCACAAACCTAAAATGTTGGCTGTGCAGTTGTAGCTTAAGCTTTTTGATTCTGGTGTTCAGGAGCAGAAATGGATTCAAAAGTTGCAAAACTGTGGAACTCAAGAAATGGGGGTTCTGCAAAAATATCACATTACTAAAAAAAACTAACAAAAAACCTTGATGTTTATGGTTGTAATGTAACAGAATGTGAAAAAGTTTAAGGAGTATAAGTATTAGCTGACTATTTTAAACAACAGATAGTAATGTTAAGTTTTTAAGCCGAACAGAGATGCGAGGCGGCTTGTGTGGAGCCCCGGAAGGCTTAGAGATGCATTCACTGTTGGATCTGGCATGTGTTCTGGCACCGAGTGTGTATTCTCAACAGGACTCTGGTGGATTAGCATCCATTTGGACGACAGAGTGGTCCGCAGCTTGAGGTGACATTCAACTTCAGGAGGCCAGCAGTCCTCACATGGATCATAAAGTTCTGTCTTGCTTTTGTGTTTTAATTACATGTCATGGGCATAAAGGCATGTACAACATTAGCTTCATTCTGATTCACTTTAAGTGTGATGGAAAAAGAGAACAAACATTTTACTGGAACGTCTTGTGGTTTGAATTGGGTGTATGATAGGTGGCTGTAGTGCTGTGGGTCAGAGGATCATAAGGGTTTACTGGTGGGCTCGGGGCTGTGAGGACGGCAGCCCGTTTCACGTTTGATCCCGGTTGGGGTACATCCATCCTCACAGGGTGACTGCTGTGGTCCATCTGGTGCAGGCTTTAATCACAACTCCCCCAACTTACACAAACACACACTAACACTAAACACAGAGAGCTTCCCACCCGAGGCTGCTGTTCACTATAAGATGCTTTTCTTTACATTCTTTATGTTTTATCATCTCTCCACAATTTGTCTACGGAAATTATTCCTATTTTCCTCATTCATAGATTCTATTGCTTAGACCTGAAGCTGAAAAAAGTAATACCTGCTATCTGTCATGGTGATTTAAACCCCATCAAAAATCTTGCTATCAGATCTGCATAAATGACTGCACTGTGTGGCTTTTGATAAGGTGTAACCTTTCAGAAATTAGACGCATCCAGAGTCCTTTACAAGGCTGGCCATCGGCACAGGGGACCACAGCATGCCCACGCTGCAAAAAATCCATCTCTGAAAATGTCACTTCATGCTTGAAGAGAAGCAAGGGTGTAATGCACCAGAAAAAACTCGACTGGTTTTGGCTTAAATGCCTACACGCTTCCAGACATGTTTCAGTTATTTTGTGTTGTTGAGACGTTCGGTTGATTAGGGAAGAGTCATGGTGGAAAGGCACACACTGTACTATGCAAAAACTGGGTGCACTCTAAAGATAGATAGACTTTGTACAAAAAACCTCAGCAAAATTTTGTTTGAAATTTGCTATGCCAACAACAGCATATTTAAAAGGGCGGTATTATGTATTTTTCAGAAAGATAATGTTCTTTTATAGCACAATCAAGTAATCAGGTAGGTAACTATGCTAATTTCTGTGACGCTAGCCTGGTGGAGCTGTGAGGGAAGGCCCAGGGGAGAGGTGCTCAGAATTTTCACCTCAACTATATAGAGCAGAAAATAATGGCAGACCTTGCTCCTGTCACCATTAGGCTTGCTAGCTGGCTGACAGAAGGTTTCAATGTTTTTCTCACACCAGTGAACGAAAAAAGCACTGATGCTAACTTTCAGAAATTTCTAAAACTTTGTGATGTACCGTTTCTTTGGACCAAAGTCCTTTAATCGTGATGGAATTAAACAGCTTGCCAAAAGAAGGCAGCCACACATTTCTACCGTTTAGGAAATATTTACCTTACTCTAGGTGACCATGGATGGCTGGATGGATATTTTAAAACTGAAGCTGGCAGTTTATGAGAGGTACACTATGTGTCTCAACCAGCTGACTGCAAGCTAGCTACCAGAGCACATAGCCCTACTAACTGACCAGCTAATATCGGTTTGTTTTACCGTACTCTGTGTAAATCTACAAAGAACAGAAAAGCAAAAGGGGAAACTATTCTAAGCAATATGAAATGTAGTTGCAGTTCATTTTTAAATTTTTACTTAATTCTATCTTACAAAGTCAAAATAACTACAGCATATTATTTTAGTTGAAAAATAAATTAAGCTTTTGCTTCAAATAAAATTTAATAGTCTACATGTATATTTTTGTTTTAAAGAAACAAACATTACCTGTACACCTGTGCTCAAAGTATACCTGCACTTTGAGTAGAGGTGTACAAAATGTTGGATATGTTTGAGGGCGCTGCAAGTGGGTTGCAGTAACTTCAGTGCTCTCTCTTTCTTTGCACTAATGCACAAGTCCTCTTTGCATCATTTATTAATGGTAACGGCAGATACTTTGCCTCATCCCCGGCAATTAAAGAATCAATGAAAACAAACCCGGCTTTGGAACTATCAATTTTAAAACAAAACAGTGTTGTTCATCAACGCGCCACAATCGTATACGCAGACAATCGCTCATCTATCGGCAGTATATTCAGAGCCTCTGCTTCGACGCGGCACTCAGCTGTGAACAAAAAAGCAGGTTTTTCTTCATGTGACTGTTTTTAAAATGACAGTAGTGTGTATGTCTGTTCAGGCGTGACAAAAAAGAGCATCTGTTATTAAATAAGGGAAAAAAAGACCAATTAATGTCCTTTTAGACAGGAGATTGTGTTTGCACTGTGGATTTTTTTTTGTCTGAAGGAGAGGGCTGAGCAGAAGCCATCTGAGTGAGATTATCAAAGACGAAGACAGGTCAGTACAGGGCTTGTACCAACTAATACCTCTTTTGTTAGGGTTTGAAAGGTTGGCATACAGACATAAAGCTGTGTTTTGAAATCGCTGTCAGTTTTACAAGAAAAGCTTAGTGATCTAATGCATCTTACAAAAATGTCTATTTTATTCAGGGAATAGGACTGTCTAAATGTAGCTGTAAACGTGTCAAACAGTCGCAGAGATATTGTTTTCACAACCGGTTTTTGTAGATAAAATATCTCGACAGATTTGCAAACACAGTACTTTTTTTCTTCCCAGACTTGTCTGTTTCATTATTCTCTCTGCATTTATTCCCTTTAAACAAAATAACTCCAACTGGATGAGAAAACATTGCTCTATGTTGGCAACAAATTTTTTCCTACAATTAAACGTCTTTTCTTTTCTAAGATACTAAAACAAGCAGGAGGAAGTAAGGCCGTTGTTTTCCAACTATTAAACTGCAACAACTCACAGACACACTATGGACTTTTAAGCCTCTACTACATAAACTGTGATAATCACAAATTAGCTACGTTAATCCATATATTTAAAACAAGTTGTCAATCAGTGTGGGACTAATATTAGACTGACTTCTTCTACTTTGGCTGTTGTTGGCGGATGTGATCCTATTTGTTCAGAGATTATAGATTGTGCTTTTTCTTGTAAAACACAATCTTATTACTAAAACAAACTAACTATAATGTTAGTTTGTTTTAGATGTCTTGTTCTGAATACACATTTAGTCTACTAAGAATTAAATGTCTTTGATCATTTAAGACATGATGTAAGAGATCTTTCACTGAGTGTTGAACCTTCTGTTTATGGCATCTCATACTGCCAGGTTCATATACACTAATCACATGCACAACCTTTGCTCTATCATCCACAGAGCCGATGAACATAGAAAATAAAGCAAAACTGCCACACATAAGAAATCTCTGGGGATAAAGGGGAATACTGCAAAACTAAAGAGAAACGAAAGGGGAACGGATAGTCGGCTTGCAGCATTTATGTACAGTATTGGAAGAAAAGGTGTCTGTGTGGATGAGGGGTGTGCATGAGCCTGCAGACACCTGCTTCATTCTGCAGTGATGGCTCCCAGCGGGACGCAGGCTCAGCTGCTGATCACTAGGCCCTCCCTGCAGCACTGGTGGCCAACACGCACACATCTTCCAACAAATGTGAGCCCCCCATCCCCCCCAAACCCCCCATGCCTCTTTGTAGCGAGTGTCTGTGTGTTTCCTGTGGCTGACACACCGCATGTGCTCACATCAACCATAAACATGACACGATGCACTCGCACAAGCTGCACAGCCCGAGCTCATGTGATGCTGAATGTGAACTCAAATGTGAAGCGGGGTGGTCATAAATCGCTCTACTGTAGTGGGAGATACGCTATAGGCGTGATATGGTTCAGTAGCGTGTCTTCTTCTTCTTCTTCTTCTTTTTTTTTTTTAACCCCCTACAAACCCTGTAGCTGAAAGGTTTTTGCTGGACAGAGCACTGCATCAAATATCAAATAATTGGCGACTGAAAGCAGTAAAAAAGGACCATCTTGTGTTTATTCCCTCCAACTTTTCAGCTTTTAAATTTTCAGCCGATCACCTAATCGTTTTCATCTCACAAAAGCCACGTTTGTTATTTTATGTGCCAACACTGTGTTAATCAAGCGCCATTGTGCTCATGGCCACGATTATCATTTCTGATCCCGCAATTTGCACATATCTCCATTTCTGTGTTTCTCCGTGTCTGAGCATCTCTTTCTTTTCAGTGTCGCTGTTCACTGTGCTTGCACCTGTTTGTGCCTCGGTGACAGCAGGGTTGTAGAGCATAAATGAACTAATTTCCTGGATACAGACAACACAGCAATCAAGGAAAGGGGAAATGCACTGAGAAGCACAGATGGAAGGAGCTAATTATTGTTATGAAATAGAGATGACCTCTAACTATCTCCTGGCTGCTGAGATTCTGTGGTGACAAATGTTTACCGGAGTCTGTGCCACCAACCGCCATTTTTACCTCCCCTTTTTTGGATGGGGTTGTTGAGGGGTTTGTGCAAGCCTTCGTTTTGAATGTTGAAACAAAAGATTGTAGTTGTCAAACAAAGCCTAGTGTCACATGGAGAACGACAGCTGCCTGCAGTGGGTAATCAGTGGAGCTTTCCTCAAATTAACAGCATTCAGCTCTGAAGCATGGAGCACACCATCTTCGTAGATGTGAGGTTATAAAAATTGGGTGTCAGTGACAGCAGATAATTTTGCAATTAGATTTTTTTATCATTAATTTCCCATAAACAAATTTAACTTCTTCTTTTAAGATAGTCATCGTAATCTCCCTAAAGCTACAAACCGAACCTGCAAATGCTCGTTGTGAATGCTGGAATATTTGTCATTAATCATGCACATCTCCGTGTGCCACCTGTTAATCGCTTTTGAAATTAATTTCTTTTAATGCTCCTTTAAATGCACTTCCCTACAGCTGTGACCACGGGATGCCCACACACTTAACATGCAGCTTGTTGCACAAACACACACGCACTGCCGTACAAATCTCTGTAGAAAATGACATTTTGGTGTCTGTACAGAATACATATGGATCAAATGTAAGTCTCAATAAATTAACAGACATCAAAACTGCTTCCTTGACCGAAAATGTGCCTATTTATTGACGCGATGCAATATTTAAATGGTACTAAGCAATATTGCGCCACCTTAAAAATACAATGAAATCTTGCTTTTCAGACTCTGCACACCAAAGGAGCCAGAATCTTCCAGCACATTTATCTAATGTATGCAAATGATCTTGCTATGCTTAATGAAGGCACCATTAATCACTTTAACGATGCTCTTTTTTAACCAGAGTAATCATCCAGACACACACACACGCCCGCACGCACCCACACACACCCACCCACCTAAAAACACACACACGCGCACATTTTTAAACAAATACACAAACAAATTCGCTTACACAAATGCTCACAGAAAAACCTAAAATAAATCCCCAAAATAACCCATTAACAAACCTTTCTATTTGCCAAAAATCTAACTGTGCAGTTAGTAATAACAATGGGTTGAAATAATGTTATCCTACTTTTGTCTAATCTGTTTATGATGCTCCACCCTGCTTAGTCAGTCACCTGAAAATATTATCGGAAAGGTTTCTGAGAAGATTAATCAAAAAAGTATTTCCTCAAATGCATTTATGTCATAAATTCAGCTAATTTGTTTCGAATAATTTATGATCCAGCACCTTTATGAAAACAGATGATAACAGTGGGTCTAAATAGGCAGTCGAAAGCACAAGGCTTTGCATAGAATCCGACATAACGCCCTCCACCGATGTGCTCAGATTTAAAGAATTTTAAAGCAAATGTACGGTTTCATGGCCGATATTTCACTGCGTACCCGACACCCGTTGCATTTGCATAGACTTGACGGGAACCCCTAGGTACAGTCAGCAGCAGCAGCATGACGGTGGGTTATGAAGGCTTCCGGGAGGCTCCAGGGTGTGGATCTGAGCCAGTTTGAAGGAGAGCCCGAACCAATGAAGAGCTTGCAGCAGATTAGACACCCACAGCTTCGTGTCGCTTTTTATGCGTCCAGTCAGGGATTTTCTTACAACGCTTTTTTTTTTTTAATGCCTGAACGTTGAAGATTTTCCCAAGCCTCTTTTCCCTAAAGTAATTTTTTTTTTACTATGTAAATTGCAGAGTAATGTTGACTCTGGTAGTAGAAAATGTTCCTGTTTTTTTTCTTTCTCCTGCTTGGTGGGAATTTAACTGACATGAGAGTTGCAATTAAACGTAATTGGAAATCCGTCATCTTGCAGATGTTTAAAGGTCATTCTGTTATTGTATGTTATACTTGAAGTTTTGGGAAGCAAATGCATGTGGAAAAATCTGTAATATTTTAACAAGGACAGAAAATAAATGTTTAACATATTAACCCACTCATTCACACACGCATGCTCACGCAAACACCTCAAATTCCCCTGATGATAAGCTGACTGGCAGAGGCTAAAGACGGAGTAGGCGGCCGTAATTGAACAAACATAACAATGTAAATATTTGCTAATACAATCCACTGGGGATACGGGCAGAATCCCACAATTGATTTGCTCTCTTAATACCTTTTGTTTTTTGCTGTTTTCTTCAATACACACAACCCAACTGTTTTTTGTTTTAATCTATACTCCTATCTCCCGGCTTCTTTTGTGATAAAGATGCTTCCCTGTGTTCATTAAATAGATTTAGATACATTGTTCTGTCTACTATCCTCTTACCAGGGGTGACCTGTAGCCCATCTGGGCGGGCGATGACAGGGGATCCCTGGAAAATAGCGGCGAGTGCGTCTCGGGGACGGAGCCCACGCCACTGGCTGCCAGTCCCGAGAGCTGCCCGTACCTCGCCATCATCTTGAGATGCTGCTCACAGAACACACACGCTCATACACGGATACGGGAGGAGAGGGGAGGACAGGCACAGAGATAAAAAAAGGGAGGAAAGAGAGGGGAGAGGGGTGTGAGAGACGGGAAGGAGAGCAGATAACAGCAGGTATGGGAAGGATGGTGGGAATGCTAGAGGGGAAAAAAAAAACTGAAACTTGGAAGAAAAAGAGGGAGGTAGACGGGGATTTACAGAAGACTTTGCTCTCGCACAGAAGCATGTGTGTGAATGTGCACACTTACACTTGCACACACAGTTTCAGCCCAAGGTGCGCAATTTCACAAGCAAGCCTATGTTAGATGGGCTCGATGGCTACCTTGGTTTTGATGTAAAGTCTAAGCACTGGCTCTCTGTTTATGATTACAAAGCAGAATGAGTGAGACCCCCCCCCCCCATACCAACCAGCGTACTGCTATCAATCACCCCCCTCTATCTTTTGGGTGCAAAGACACACGCAACACACATGACAGAATGGTTGGCAGCAGACGTACACAGGTGAAATGTGGACAATTGTAACGACAAATAAGGGAAAGAATCCAGAAATCTTTACCTCGTTGCTCAACAAAGCAGCGTTGAGTGTTCGGCTTATTTCAAACATGTTCAGATTCGATGATGAGGTTTTTGTTCTGTCCTTTAAATTTTTTTTTTTTTCTTTTGGATTCGCTTGAATTTCTCTGCTCCCTCCTGATTTCTTCTTCAGAATCGGGAGTCAGTCTCTCTGTTCTGTCCCGGGAACACAGAAAAATAAAGAAAAAAAATCAAATCAATTGAAAAAAGAGGAGGGTATAAAAAAAATCCTCTTTAATTTTGGATTTGGGAGCTGTAATTTTTCAGTCCTGTTTTTGGGTTAGTTTTTTGTTGTTTTGTTTTTTCTTTCGCTCCCTTGTTTGCTGATGCACTTCTGCCTTGGCTGTGGCTGTTAGTTGGAGGCGTTTGAGCCCAGGGTCTCCGGCGCGCACGCACAAACACGCGTCTGAGGAGTCAATACGCTGTCTTTTAAAATCTCCCCAGAGTCAGCACATTAAAGGCAGGCAGTCGGTAGGTCTGTGGGTCGGGCTGGCTGGCTCCCTTATCTGTCCCCCGCACACTGGCTCACACAATACGCTCCGATCCTCACACTGCTCGCTAGCAGATTAGCCTGTCCCAAAACATAGCACTTAGTTTAAACTCCCCTCCCTTTTTGCTCTCTCTCGCTCTCTCTGTCTCGCTCCTTCTGGCTCCCTCCCTCTCTAACTCCATCGCTCTCCTCCGCATCGCTCTCTCTTCCCCCAGTTGCTCATGCGTTCAGGCAGCTACAGTTCACTGTGTGACCACAAGGTGGGAAGACTGTTCTAGCAGCTCCGCCGCCACATCCTGTCCTCTCTGGGCATCTCCCGTCATTTAGATTTTCCTCTTTTCCTCCTTCTTTTGAAGCGTCAGTTCCTAAGACACGCAGGAACACCGCACAGACGCACTCTATAGCTTACCTAACAGGTCAGAGGGTTTGCGGAGCAATGTTGTCAGTAATTAGTAATATCATATTTCTTAAGTGGGAGTAAAGTAATCACCTGCAAGGAACTCCAGTAGAGTTCAGTTTTAGGATATCTCTGAGAGAAAATCAGGCTGCGCTGAGCGTGAAGGTCAGGTGGTTGTCCTTTCTCCTCAGCAGGGTGTGGCGGGGGATGACGAAGCAGCCAGTCACAGCCATGGCAGGAGATCCCAGCACCTCAACAAACAAGCACAGAAAAACATGAGTCATTCTTACATTAAGTTAACATCTTTGATATTTTTGGAACTCTGATTTTATCTGCATAGCTGCAGACTCTCATGGTATGATGAATCTGGAAAAAATGCTGTGTTTTTATTGTATCATAATGTTTATGCTACAATGTATGACATTAATTAACAGAAAAGAAACAGTTACTTCTTAAATTTAAACAAACATACATGCTCTATTAAAACATTATATCTTTTCAGACTGAACCTTTCCTGTTTTAGCTAAGTTTTGATCACCAAAACTATTTGCTAAGTGTCATAATAATGACAGAGGGAATTGCAATATGTTTTTAGAAAACTGTCAGATTCATTAATTTCCTTAGTATTTGGTAAAACTGAAACTTAAATATTTTGGATCTTTTAAGGATGGTTTGCTGCAATTTCACCCAGTTTCTTTTGAACAGAGCTTATGCAACTGAGACGGATCAGTTGCCTTTGTCTAGACAATTTCAATGGGGCTGGAATCAAAGGTTTGTGACGGCCACTCCAAAACACTGAAGTTCTTGTTGTTTTGTAATTAATGTGAAGGCATGCTTAGGGTCACTGTCCATTTTGAAAACTGATTTGGGTAATGTCTTGAGAAGTTGCTTTCATATTTGTGCATAGATTTCAAAGACAACCAAACAGCATAATGTAACAGCCCCCGTACTTCACAGGTGGGATGATGTTTAAGGATTGCAAGCGTCCCCCCCTTTTCCTTCAAATATAAAAATGCTCATTATGGCCAAACACTTCAATTTCAGTTTCATCAGACCACAGGACATGTCTCCAAAAATTAAGTGTCTCACACATTAGCAGCATCAGACATGTGTCAAAAAATAAGAACCTATTATTTTCAATCCACACTTGCTGGGTCTGGTCAGTGGCTGGTGCTCCAAGGCACAACACCCAGCAATCCTTTGGAAACCTGTTATATTAGGAAGCATCAATATTACTGATAAAGCTATTCACAGCTGGAGTCTAATACTCTGTTCTTTCATGGCACAGTGTGTCACGACACATGTAACTTATGCCACATTTGCCGAATGATGCACATCATTGGATGAGAAAAATGGAAGCACTCCTGATGTGTATATTGTGAATATTAGTTTTACAATATTTGTTCCTGAGTGCATTTCCAAATTAGAATTCATCTTGTTATGTTGCTTCTGGAGTTATGGCTTCTTCATCATTGAGTGGCCTTTCAGCCTATCTCAGTAAGGGCTTCTTTCACTGTGAATAATGACAGTCTCTTACTGCCTTCTGACATTTTCCTCACATTGTCTTTAGCTTTTGTTCTGGCTGTGATTTGCATTTCCTATCAAAACACGTTCATTTCTGGGACCCAGAACCAGTCTCCCTCCCGAAACGCAGGAAAGCTTTTGTAATTATGCATACACTGTCTGAACAGATGAACCTGGCATCTTCAGGAAAATTGGCTAAAACCAACTTTTGAAGGCCCTTAATTCTTTCTCCTTTAGGTTTTACTGATTATTGTCTACATTTGTCCTGACCAGAATTATTTCCAGCTATATTTGTATTTATTTTAAACAAAGAAAAACAGTAGCACCTTATTTCAGCCAGCTGACCTGCAGATTTAGCTTTATGCTCATATGAAACAGAATTGGTTTACTTTGATGCTAGAAGCTAACCTATATCAAGTCTGCTGTAGGAGAAAGTAAGTATAATTGTTCTCAAAATCAACCAACACTGTCTAAGGGTTATATTCTATAAATGTTAATAGGACCATTTTCACTAATCAAACCTTTGAGCTGTCTTACTCCTAACTTCATCTACATAGCAGAGGACTGGTTCCCAGTTCTTTAAATGTGCTTTTCGCTGTCTTGAATTAGAGTCAGGGAAGTGGCCAGTTAATAGCTGCCTATTGACACTGGACCATCTGTTTAGGTGGCTGCTGTCCAGCACATGCAATGGAGGAGGGGGATGAGCAGAGGGATGGAGAAACAGAGAACATGATGGACAAAAAAGGGAAAGAGATGAAAGGATTATGGAATTACAAATTGCTGGTTTAGCCAATATTTATGTCAGCAGAGAAGGTGAAAAATATCACCAAACTCGCACCGTATAACAGTGTTTACACATTTTAAATTAGCACGTACTCCTGTTTTTGTAACATTTTTATCTGCTGCAGAATATGTGAAAACATCATCAACAACATTGTTGTGTTGTGGCACTGTTGTACTGATTCAGCTCTGATTCAGTGTTTTTTTTTTTTTTTTCCTTTTTCACTTAGAAAAGGACTGCTTTAGCCACATCTCTGTCTCGTAAAGCTCGTGGTCTCTGGGGACAGCTGGTCCGGCACAGCCCTGGGGGGAGCTGTCAGTTGAATCATCCAAAGTGAGGGCTGATTCCTCAGTCAGCTGCCTCTCAAGCCTTCCTCTCTGACCCACCCTCACTCCCCTGAGCCCCCTGATTGCTGTCACCATAGTGATTCTCTGTGTACCGCCGCCTGGTCTCTGCACCCCAACTGATCCTGCCACAACCCCCCCCATCCCTCACACTCTCACCCAGTCTCTCACAACAGCCTGTCTCCAACTCTGTGCCCCTTGTCCTCACTTGTTTTGATTTTTGCATGACTTGTTCCTTCATTGGTGATGGACTTTAAGTGTGAAAAGTGCCCAGCATGGCAGGGTAAAAGGGTTTCCCTGTACTTGGTGGAATATAAATGCTAAGACACAGATTTGCTTCCTTTAAACACACAAACACTCTAGGCCTGGGGATAGAGTCGTATAGATTCTTTCTGATTTCGCCTTTTGACAATTATAAAGAATGATCTATTTGATCATTTTACAATTTAGAAGAAAGAAATTTCGCCCTGAAAGACATGTTTGCTGAGCCAAAGCTATGGTTTCCCAGAAGGCTTTATTTAAATGGATTCTTCACAGGATTGTGATAGTGCTGAGCACCCTCCAGTCACTCGCAACCTGAGATTAAAAGAGCCAATGTTTTTTTTTTTGACGTTCCTAGAGATCTTATTTTAACCACAAGATGTGATGTTCCGAGTAATCAGTGGTCTAAAAAGCTTTCATGAATGGGTGTAAATCTTCTCTCCTGAGACACAATTAAAATGTGAAAAACCATGTTGTTGAATTTACTTTTTATACTTCTATAAAAAGTTTAGATTCTGTACTTATGTAAACCCCATGACAAGAAGTAACCACTACAGCATTCTGTAAGCTCTATATAGCCTTACATGTATGCAGGCTGATTTGACAGATTCAAAACTTATATGCTCATTTATATGGAATTTTTACCTCATTTAGGGGGTGATAATGGTTTATACATTCAGAAGAGGCTAGGAATAAGAGAAGAATTGTAATTGTAACCCCTCTGACTGGGGTTACAATTACCCATTATGAGGTAGCAAAGGGAAAACGATGGCTACAATAATCTGGTCTGTACATGGACTTCTGCAGACACCCCTAGCAGACCCTCGTTGACCGGCACATATCACAAACATTTCATCACATTGGCTTTGAGGTGAGTAGAGCAAACTAGGATGTATGAATTAGACCTATAATTTGGTTCCGGTGAGGAGCATCTAATTTTCAATGAGTTTGAAAATTAGATAGTACTGTTCAAAGTATTATACAGTGATGTAAATCTTTAACAGAGAAGCAAATAACAATGATGCACCAATCAATCAGCCAGAGATAAAAAAAAAATAATCAACCAATTTCCCACGATTAGGTTTGATGGAAGAGCAGGATTAATGCCCTGAAGAGCCCCAGGGCATCAAAACTCAAGGGCTTCTAGGCACTAATTCTCGGGTACTCGATATAACATTCCATGTTTTATGAGCTCATATAAAATCCTCCCCAAAATAACAAATGTCATATCTACCAAAGAGAAAATAACAAGCTCATCTATTGAAGTCGAGAATCAATGAACTACAACTTGGAAATCACTGGAATTATTAATTTATTATGCCATTTGACCTCTGATTCCAGGTACGCTAACAATAAATTTGAAATATGTGCATATATATATACATGCAATATATATTGCATGCATATATAGATATGCATGCAATATATATTGTGGCTCCATCTTTGTTAAATAAATACTAACAACTAGCAATATGATGTACATTCTGAAAGCTTAAGATTTGATAAATTTTGAACTTAGATTTTCATAGACAGATTTTCAATAAAAGGAAAAAGATCAATTATAATGTGCATAAATGAAATTATGATACTTCGAGAACCAAACAAATATATTACAAAGGTTGAAACTCGGCACATAAATAGCTTTGATTACAGTTCAGAAACAAAAGAACTTGTAGTGTATCTAATTCATTCTTCTCATGCTCCATAATTCAATTTCAATCTCTCTTGAAAATGAATGATTGTACCACCACATAGCTCTTTAATCGGCACAGCGTTAAAGGAATGACATAGCATTGAGGACAGCTATTCAATTTTCAATTTTAACAAAATATTACACAGCTGCTCTGTATTCTCTTTCTGTCATCTGAGGAATAATCATTCAGATCCATCTACTCTGTGGCCCGTTGATGTTGGCCGTCATATATAGATCACACGCGCTAAGAAAAACCATTGCTCTCTCTCGGCTCTTATTAATTTGCTCCTGTTACACACTGCTTACAAGCTGAAAATTAGCAGCAACCTGCATGGCTCTTGCTCCAGGAGCTGCGCGCTGGCTCATCTGATGTTCTTAATCAGGTGCAGCCTTTGTAATAGGAAAGGAATAGGGCCAGGCTTGATTGGCTCTGATGACATCTCTGCTCCAATTGTCTAGAAAATCTTCAGCTTTAATCAATCTACTGGATAATTCCCAATCTCAGACTCTTGCTTGCAATTATTGGCTTATTTTTCTCTGAAAATACCATTAAAATGGGTTTTATTTCAGGTATGGCAGTGATAAAACTGAATGATGCCCAGTATACAGATTGCCCTGCAGTGTCAATGGAAGCCTGGGCTTGTAATATTGTTATGTGCAGAATACTAATGTTGCCAGTTTCCGACACAGTGCTGAACATTGACATTACACACTGATTCTTCGGTTTACTTTTGGGAAATAAATCAGAGCTTTATCGCGAAATTATGCCACCTCAAGCACGCAACTTTGAATTACACTTATGTTTCAGGTAAACATGCAGCCATACTTATTAAACACAACTGAACCGTCTTTTGTTATGTTAAATCAATTGTGCATTTTTTGTGAGGGTACAAAATGATCTACTGAAGGGAACATACCTGCACACAGAACTGCTTGCAGTACAGACAGACCTCTCCCCTCTTCCTCATTCTCCGTTGCCGTAGTAACGCACTAAAAGCGTCGGCTGTGCGGATGGAGAGGAAGATGGAGGGAAACACTGACAGAGACGTCGAGTCTGGTGTGTAAATACGAGCTTTACATTGCTTTATCCTCACCTCTACACAGCAAAAAGAGATGCCACGCCGCCCTGCTGCCTGGCGAATAGCAAGCGGGTCTTTGTAGCCTTCGGAGAGTCTTTAAACATACGCTGTGGCTCGGTATGCTAATCGCCAAGCTAGTAGGTGAAAAGATGTAAACATGGAATTGTAATTCTAGCAGTTTTTGAGCTAACTTGGCCATCAGTCATTTATTGCATTGAAGAATATTCAAACCGTTTAGTTACTTCACGAAAAAAAACAGTGTCACAGGTGCAATGAGCATGGGCGCTAACTAGCTGGATTACAGTGCAGCTAATAATAGCAAACGGTTGCTTTTATGCTTCTAAGGTGAAGCCACACTAAACGATTTTTTCTGTAAAAATAATAAGTAAACTTCAAACAACTGGCCACAGTTTGTGCTGCCACTCCAACTTATATGGCATTTGCATGTTTTTCGCCGACCGTATGGTATATTTAGACTATACCTGTGCACACGTGTGTTTATTTTGATCCCTCTCATCTTGATGCAGGAGTTAGCAGAGTGGCGTCCTTAGAGAGATCCTCAGATCTCGCAATAAGACAAACTGTCTTTTCTCATGTGAGATAGCTCTAATTCAGGGAGTAACTGTAGCACCCTTTTAACACGCTGGTACATTATATATATTTTAATTGGGAGTGGCCATTAAAATTGTATTCCAGTAAAAGCACTACTTCAGCATATTTATACTCATGATTAGTAAATAGTAACCATCAGGGACATTAGTCAAGTAAGAGTAAAAATGTATTTTGTGAAAGGTTACCCAAGAACTGAGAAACAGATCATAACATCTAATTTAATATTTAAAGATGCTGTCATCGGATAGACAAAAAATATAAAGTTTAGTGTTAATTCTTTAATTTCAAAGACTTAAAAATATAATTATAATGACAAAACAATAAATTCAGACAAAGCAAACACTTTTCCAAATAAAAAGATAAAATTAATACAATTCTACTCACCTCTGATCATATGTGACTATGTGTTGCTTAAGTACTCATGTAGGAACTGGGAAATATGCATTGAAATTATTAGTGGGAATTAATTAATATGGGCATTGTTTCATCATAAATAAGCAAAGTGATACAGCGCTTTTTCTACACAGATTCTTTTAATGCATGTTTTAACCTTCAAGAGCTGAATTAAATGACATAAAAGATTAAATCATGTATGAATAGTAAATTTTTATATAAAATCAACTGCTGCTGAGTTTTATAGAAAACCTTAATGCAAAGTTAGACTTATGTAAATTCAGCATGTTTTGCTTGTTCTGCAGGAAATGAAGCTGGAGTGGAAGATGCCTTAGTCGGGAATGTCAACAAGCTGACAGTAAGCCCACCTGGCTACACAGGACCGCTACGGAAAGGACATCTGATTTTTGATGCTTGCTTTGAGAGTGGTGAGCAACACCGAAAAACAATATCTGAGAATGTTTAACAAATCTTTCTCCTCCACCAATTGCGATGGATCTTTGGCTTTGGAGAATGCTATACTACATTCAGGCAATTTGTATGTAGCAAAATAAATAATGCCAGACATTTACATACACTGTATAAAGTGACAGCTTTTTTCATCTTCTGATATTAAATCAGACTACATTTCCTGTTTGAGGTAAATTAAGATTGGTAAAATTATTTCTGTTTGCTAAGAGCTGGTAAAATGAAAGAAATAAGTTTTACACATTTCTATATTTCATAGAAAAATCCAAACAAATCAGCGAAGTGTCAGATAAAGACATGTGGTCCTTCACAAGTCTATTTTTTGTTTGAAAACGTTAGTCAGATTTATAAAATTAAACCCCCTTCATGAAATACACTTCAAAAATACAAAATCTTACCAAGCATTTTTGTCTGATTCTGATTTCTAGTACAAATCTCTTAGTATACTTGAAATAAGACAAAACTAACCAACAGAAAACTTGTCGGCAAGACATAAAAGCTTGTTTTAAGTCAATAATTCTGTAATATTGATTTTAAAATATTCATATGACATATTGTTTCTCTTCTGACAGCTTTCTTTCCCATTTAATTAGGGAAAAAATCTCCCAGTGGAACTAGAACTTTTCCATGTATGAAATAATTCTAAAAGTGTGGTTTAAGGATAACAAAGTCAATGTTTTGAAGTCCCATCACAAAGCTCTGATCCCAATTTTAGGAGAAATTCTTAGTCAGAAATGAACATTTCGTTTCAAACAAGGAGGGTTTCCAATCTGATTCAGTTACATCAGTTTTGTCTGGACTCATGGGCCAAAGTTCCAGCAAACTATTGTGAAAAGTTGCCCAAAATGTTTGCCCCAAGTCAGAGTTTAAAGGGAAGTTTCATCAAATAGCGCTTGTAACCTTTTGACTATAAAAAACCCAAACATTTTTCACTGTGCTTCACATTTATTAACGACTGACCTTGGTGTCATTATCAATGAATACATGGCCAAAATAGTTAGTATTCTGAAAACACAATCAGATTTCCTTTGTTGTCACTTTTGGTGCATGTTGTCCGCATAATGCATAAAACTAATCAAGCAAAGGCATCAAAGGGATAAGAAAAAGCAGAAGCTAGCAATCAGTTTTGCACAGACAAGAACCTTGCGAAGGTCAGTGGAAATAGCACCACTGCATAAACATCTAAGTATGTTACTTTTTGAGTATCAGTGTGATTATTGCCCTTTTTATAAATTTGCCTTTTCCCCTGATGACATGGCCGGAGCAGCAGGGACATTGATTAATAGGTGCATAGCTCCCACACAGAGATCAGCTAACATGTGAGTATGCCTCGCTCTGGTTGTATCTCCTGAATGATTTATGGTATTGATATTAATCTCTTTCCAATAAATGCATTACCAAAGTCATAACGGGGTGTAAATTGATATTTTTGAGCAAATGTCAAATTAATATTCTGCGACCGTTTCATTTAATCATCACTGGTTTTATCCACATTACTTCTGTGATGCTGTGTGCTTTTCTGTTTCTATGTACCCACTTTTGTCTCACCCTGTAACTAAGAAGTCTGGACAATGGACTTGAATAATCCCCCACTGTGTTTAGAGGGCTTTTGCTGCTTAATACAGTACTCGGTCTGTCCTCTAAGCAGCCATACAACATTTCCTTATTAAATAAAATTGTGTTCCATATTTACATGTGTTTGAATACAAGTGTTAAAAGTTCAAACATAAAACATGAAAAACTTTTGGAGCCTTGTCAGTGGAAATGGTAGGTGATAAAGTGTGAAGAAAACATATTTATTGTGTCATTGTGATGATGTTGCAGTTGTCTCATAGGTCAAGTATATTAAGCAATACAAGGTTGTGCAGATTCAGATTCATTGTCCTGTCATATCTTAGCAAGTTTGCTACTGGACCTCTTTAGGTACAAAAGAGTACGAACACCATTGGGATATCTTGAACTGACCATGCATCAACTAGTATACTTACCTGCAAGGGGGTTGTTTCATATTTGCTTTGTTTACTGATGATTTTTGAATTTGGTATTTTCTACATGCTGTCTTTATGGTTTTCTGTAAGAAAATTGGTTTCATGGATTAAAAGAGTAATATCCATCAAGTTGATCTCAGCTGATCTATTGGTTTTACCAGGGGTTGCAATCTGTGATATTTTATGTCAAATTTATCAAAGCCAAAAAAGTAATAAAATGAACACATTTTAAAATCAGAGAATACAAATGGTTTAAATTCTGTGAAATATTGGCTTTTTTTTTTTAATGAGTTTGTTTCCATAAATGATAAAAATCTGAAATGGACCAAAAAATAAGCTCATAAAGCATAATTTAAATAAATGGACAGAAAATAGTCTGATTCATGGCCATTTGTAGGTAAGAAAGGTGCATTCAAAATGGTGCAGGGAGAATTGAAGAACATACACCAAAAGTGGTGAAATGCTCACCTAAAATTACAGGATGTAGAATGAGATGTGATTTGTCACATGTTCTGTCTGATACCTGAAATACTTCTGACAACCATGAAATTAAAGTCAGTTGTGTAAGCTTGAGGGAATTTCATACAATTTTCAATCAAATGCCACCTTGTCTCCACACCCACAACCTTTCTCTGAGACTGAGATCAGGGCATTGTGATGGCTACTCCAGAGCTTGTAGGCTTGTCTTTTGTTGTCTTTTAGCTAATGTGTAACTAATTTAGTGGTATGCTTAGGTTCATTTTCTATTTAGATAACCTATTTCTGTACAAGCTTTAACTTCCTGAGTGATGTCTCGACTCGCGCTGTTTCCTTCAGATGTTCTTTCCTCTTGATGCCATCTACTTTCAGAGCACAAACTGGTCTGCATCAGCCACACAGCATGATACTTCCACTTTGGTACTTTGTTGTTGGGATGATGTTGCTAAGCTTGCAAACATGCTCCTTTTTTCTCCAAATGTTCCAATGTGGTTATTATTCCCACCTATTATCTATACCCACTGTGCAGACCATTGTTATTATGAAACCTTTTAATTTTTGGCTCATTAGGGTACAGGACATATCTCCAAAACTTAAGTTATTTCTTCTTAAGAGCATTTGAAAACCATGACTAAATAAGATGTCTTCTTTCATTCTTTCACTTAGCAAATTGAAATCTTTTTTTTTAATTATAACTGACCCAAAATCAGGACAATTTCAGTCTGACTTACTGTCAGAGAGTATAAGAAAAATTTACATGTCTTTTATTAAAATAGATAACATGAGGTTTAATGCCTCCCTCTTGTTGCTATCAACATCCTCTGCGCTCTTACAATGCATAGGTTTTACTTTGTTGTGTTAGCATAAAAAGAATAAATATATATTTATTCAAGTGGAAACTGGTCATATAAATTCTTTGCCTAATGTGTAAAACCTAATTTAAATTTAGATTGTGCTCATCTCCCTTTTTTCAAGCTATGTGCTAAAGAAGTCAGAGATGGTCAGCAGACCTCCATACAGCAAATGCATAATGACTTTGATTGTTAGTTGTGGGTACTGAAATGACAACTAATAGAGACAACTAATAGAGTTGTGTTGCTTTTCTTTATATATAGAAATTTGAATATATATATTCAAATGGGATTTGCTGAACGGATGAGGAAATGATTTCTCCCTATAGGACAATAGAAATGAGAAGATTTTCCTAATCTTTAAACATTAGGTTCCAGCCTGTTGTTTCTTTTAGTGGTGCAGATATTCATGAAGCTGATAATTATTTTGCATAATTATTATTTTTTTTTGTTTTGAAAATTGAAATTACATTCTTATCTTGTCTTTTCACATTTGTGAAAGATAAGATTGCACACTTGCACTTAGCCAAGGCTTAAAATCAAATGTTGGTGGTGAGGAAAATTGCATCAAAGTCTTGACAGGAAGCAGACAGTGGTGGCTTTGTTTTACTTCACCTCAGGACTATTCTTCAAATCTAATTAAGCCCTCATTGATTCATCATACTACTCTCTGTCAATAATGACTTACAATATGAAAGAAAGTCCTCAGGAGTGGCAAGTGTTTAATGGGATCCGTTGATAAGCTCAGCTCATAGATTCATCCCTTGTTGCATTAAATTCATGAAAACCTCAAACTTACCAAAAATTTGGTAAGTTTTTTTTAAATAAAACTTAGCCAAATTTTTTTGGTAAGTTTGAAGTACTGGGCAACAGAAATACCCTTTTCTACATTTTTTTTCAGCACTTATGGTTTAGAATGAATGAAATCTCTCAAGATTTTAACTCATGATGGAAACATGTCCTGAGTTTGTTCAAATCAGTCAAAATGTTGTCCCACCACTTACGCCATCTTGAGTTGTCTAACTTAGTAAGTTCATTATTTGTGTTTGGTCACTCATTTAATTATTTTATTCAGTTCAGTTTTCTTTGTTGTCAGTTCTAAACATATTGTCTCCATGCACTTTTGAGAGAAAAAGGCAATTCAGTAGAATCCTACAAGCATATTTCAAGGCAGTTGTATACATCCTGAATTTATTCTAGTTATCAAACACAACAGTCAAGTTCAGTTTATTATTCGAATTGGTTAAAAAGTTTCTGTTCAAGCAAACCCAGCAGATTGCATTGAGTCACTGACTTGCATCATTCAAGTCAGAACTCCCTGGTCAAATCACAGAACTACTGACAGATTGTGTGCTTTCGTCAAGGTGAGAATCAGCCTACTTTTATAAACTAGGACAGGTGTCAGAAACAGTCCCCATTACTGAAGTCAAGCTACTTTCATTCATGTGCATTCACAGGATATTTTTCATTGTGTGTCCTTGTTTATATTCATTTCAACATGTTTGTTTTTTCTCTGCATGCACTGTGAGCTGTATTTGATATATGTGGCCTTATCTTTTATTTTTGCCTGCTTCAATTTCTGAAAAGAAAAAAACAAATAAACAGTTATAACTTGACAGAGGAAGAACTCATGAAACACAGAACTTATGCATGTCAGAAAATCATTTTGGTAGTACAGATGAAAAGAAAACATGAATTATTAGTAGGATGGTTGTTATTTGGTGTATGAAAAACAGCCAGGGTTGTCAGAAGATATTTCTGTACTCCAGAGTATGCTATGAATCAAGATCATCAAGTTTCTATTGATTAAATAAGAGAGAGGTTTTTACAATGAAGCCTGATACTCACAATGACTGACTTGAATAGTCTGAAACATGCTGCAAGTATGCAGGTCTCTGCAACACCTCATTTCTCTTTTCTTTATGAAACAATTCTGATATGAAAACACCCCAAAATAGAAGTGGCATATTTTTTATTAGCATATTTTTCTGTTTTGTAAATCAGCAAAAGTGAAATCAAGATTTTTTTTGCCCCCATTTTACCTGTGTATGAAAAAATCTACTTTGTATTTTGCAATGCAAAGTCATACAATCTACAGATGTTTACCAGTCTCAGAATGACTCGTCTTTATGGGCCTTTCAAAGGTGGTGCTACTTGTCTGAATCACTCCTGATGTCTGATGTATTGAGAGACTCTTCCAGCCTCTCTCTCTCTCTCTCTCTCTCCCTCTCTGTTACACGTCCTTGGCAGCAGAGAAGTTTCACCGCTCAAATCACTAAATGGCCTCTCTAGTTTTCCCTTTTAGCAGTTTTCTCTTCTCTCTCATTCTTTTCAGTCAGGAACAAAGTATGGAGATAAATTGCAGCTGTCTTGGTACTGCTGGAAAGACCATTGCTTCTGATTTATGCTATTTACGGGCCATTTGTAACCATAGGAGATTACTCTTTATTATTATTGTGTTCTTTTTGTTTTCTTTTTACTCCTCTCATATCCCATCTTTGACTTTCTCTGGACAGTATTGTTATTTTTAATACTCTATCCATGTCCTCTCACGTACTGTCTTATATTGAATTAATCCTTACAGTATGCTCTTGTCATGTGTATTTAAAACATTTATTAGTATTTTTGAATAACTGTAGAAGGGATGACTAAGCTATATTGTGTTGTGGAGGCAATCTTAATGCATCTAGCTGCATGCTGGTTAAGCACGTGTGCTGTAGGTTTTTAGCTATAGCAAAGTGACCATGCCCCCTTTGGGGTAAAAGTTGAACCAATGAATCAATTGCGAATCAGTGTGTTATTTTTGTGCAATAGAAGCATAAAATTCTGGTTTTGGTCTGCTCTGCATCCCCAGAACCAGAACCAAACGAGGAGAAGCGGCATTTAGCATCTATGCGCCAAAAATCTGGAACAAACTTCCAGAAAACTGTAAAACAGCTGAAACACTGACTGCCTTTAAATCTCAACTAAAAACCCACTTGTTTAGAGTTGTATTTGAAACGCAATCAATTGCAAATTTATTGACGGAACCTGACTTGATGTTGTGTTTTTGATGTTGATTCTATGTTGCATTGTATTTTTGTGTTTGATTTGATGTAAAGCACTTTGAAATGCCTTGCTGCTGAAATGTGCTATACAAATAAAGTTTGATTTGATTTGATAAAATTAACAAACAAATGTAATTTCTATCCAAGTATCTTGTGTTTTGGTTAAGATGGTTATATCTAATCACTGACTGAACACAATGGCTCAATTTTAGTGGCTGGAGATGCTGCAAGTAGAAACCAGAACAACTACGTTAAGGTCTACAGGACTACCTTTGCACATGGTGTGTGTGCTCTACCAACTGAGCCACCCAGTGCTGAGGGAAAATACGCTTAAAAATTTTAAGGGAAAAACTTATTTTTACTCCAACCTGTCTTCCACTGTGGTTCTGTATTGAATTGAATTGGATTAAAAAATGCTTTATTAATCGCAGAGGGAAATTAAATTGTTTAAAAGTCTTTCTATCTAACTTTGCTAAATCAATCACTACAGTATAATTGTTTCCCTTGTGTGGCATGATATCCAAACACATTGAGCCTCGTTTGCTCCAAATAGCTCAGAAGTTGCATTGACCCCCATTCAAATCGTAGCAGATATGTTTCCCCCAAAGAAGGCATGGTCATTTCTTAGAAGGAAATGACACAAAACTGAATCCATCTGTTGTCTTTATCGTGTGGGCCTGGCGGTGGCATGACAGTGTGTTTTGCCATGGAACATATCAGTGTCATTTTATGAAAAGCAGAGTGATAATCTTGTCTGACATTCAGGGCTGTTGCACGTAGTTATGTCTAATCACTGACTGAACACATTGGCTCAAATTTAGTGTTTGGGGATGCCAGGAAGTAGTACAAACAACCTCTGTGTTTTGTAAGTTAATTGTTGATGGCTCTGATATGGTCTACCCGTAAGAAACCCCGTCAGTACCTCATCTTTTCAAAATGTCACTAAATGCTAGCAGCAGCAAGCTGTTTTGAAAATTTTGAGTAATGAAGGGATTTTATTATCAACGATATACACGGTGTGACAATGAGATTTGGAAAGGTTGACGGGAAGTAAAACTCACACACTTGATATTATGGAAAATGGCATGTTTATAACTCAAAATTGGCATTGTTGTTACTTCATCTGTACCGAGGGAGGTGGTCTGACTCAAATGAGTCCAAGTTTGTTTTTTATTTTTTTATAAAATCCAGCTCCAGGCTGTTTTTGTGTTCTATGTGTTTTTGGAACTTCACTACTCATTGGCTCAAAGCCTGCTTCTAGCTTCATAATAGAAGTGTGTCAAAAGTGAATATTACTGCAACCTGATTTCCTCATTGCACAAGTTATGCTCGCACGCCAGGCTCCAATGATTCATCCAGTAATTTATTTCCTTGCAATTCCTGACACCATAACCACAGTTTCTGAGCAGGGGCCTCATTTTTCTTCTGAGACAAGATTGTGCAGTTTGGGAAAATGGTGAGGCTTTGTAATGCTTTAGTGGTTCATGTTTTTCAAGCTGCCTGTGTTTATTCTGCTGATTTATGTAGACAACGATCTGATCTCTCAGATCAGCTTCATTGATGCCAGGGTTTGTTTGACAACACAAATTCATGTACAAAAAATACTCACACAGTGACGGGTGAAACACTGACAGCATTGTGAAAGCACATAGGGTGCTTTAAAACGAGGCTCATATGATGTGGGGGTTCTACTCAAAGTAAAATGCATATGTTTCCACCGCCATTTCCAACACCTTGTTTTCAGTGAATGCGACGGGGATTTGAAAATAGCCTATAGTAAGTTTATAGCAATCACGTAGATTACAGGCATGTTTGCTTTAACTTCCTTACAGCCAAATGGGCGTTTGTATACCATCCAACACATAGCAAGGATCAGACTGAAAACATCACCTACTTGTTAGAGTAGGTGGCAGAGTAGAGTAACTTAAACTAATTTGCTGATTAGCATGCTAAATCTCTTGAGTTGTATTAGTTGGATGTTCTATATTCAAATTAACAATCTCTGCTTAATTTAGAAACGGTTTGAGAATAAAAATACAATTTACTTTTAATAGAGTTGAAAATTGCCTCAGACAAACACAGGTCAAACAATACTGGTTTTGACACAATCTGTTTAAAACCTAAAATGATATACCTTGAGACTGGTGACCAGCCCACGGTTACCAGCGCTATGTGAAGCTGTAGTAATTTTAGTGACTTTATAAATATTGCTCAGTTTCTGTTTTAACTGATGCATCTTAGGGACATATCAGTAACAGTAGTGCAAAAATCATTTAACTACCGTACTTAGATATTTTACATCCTCGCTCTGATTTTAACCCTTTTTATGCATAGTGGTCATTATAGTGGACAGCTATCTTCTTGTGGATTTTTATGTTATAAATGCACACAAACCACTGAACTGGACACTAATGCATCATAAAATACGTTATCAACTACTGGCCATCAGCTGCAAATGCAAGAAATTATTTTTGTTAAATCCAATATGGCCGACAGACAGAAAAGCATGCAGACCGACCCTGTCCCTCCATCTACTGTAGATGACTCTTGCACGTAAAAAAATATTGTGACATCAAATAACTCCTAAAGAACAATACTAATGTGTGTTTAAAATAACAACTTTGTATTTGGAGAAAATTACAATTGATCACCTAAAAAATTAAAATAACAATAAAAAAAATCTAAATTTGTTTTCCCTACCTTTTTTTATGGTTTAAGAAAATAAATAAAAAATTGTAAAAGAAATTCTGACACAAAGGATCATAATTTATGCATGACAGGGCTAATTTGACCTGTTGACTGTATTTCATTTGCTGAACCTGAAGATTCAATTCTTGGAGTACTTTTTTAAATTTTTTTTATCCTTCTTTAACTGTTGTTAATTTACCCTAAAATTATACTATAAAAAACAGATATTTGCCTAATAAAGTTATTTACCCCATGCAAACAAGAGATCTGGTACCACATTACAAGATGAAAATGCTTTTAAGAAAAATCTCCTTTTTATTTTATCTGATGAATTATAAATAAATACTTTATTTATCTTAATTTGTCTGTTTTATATTGTGCAGTATTTATGTTGTCATTGGACTGATTTTGTGAAATTCAATTTTCTTGGAAGGGAAACAGGCATTACTTTGGCTTTATTATATATAAATAGTACCTGTGTATTACTCTTATTCTTATTTTTTATGTGTTGCATACCGTTTGGAAGCATTAAAACAAAGATTAGAAAATTTCCTGCCAAACATTTTGAACAGTATCCAGCACTGCCCGCTTTATGGCTTGGCTTCAGGCCACTTCACTCCTCTGCTTGTTTAACATAAAACAATCTGATCAACAATAAAAAAATAAGTTAGAGGGCAAGCAAAAAAATAAATAAAGAATAGATTGAAGGCAGGTGTCTTATGCACCAACAACATTTTTCCCTTGTGGGTCAATATTTCAGATCAGGATCCTTTTATTAGTACACTTGCTTGCATGTGCATGCCCTTGTTTTTTTTGTTTTGTTTTTTTAACTCTAAACGGTAAAAATGACTGTTTTTACTTGAATGACAAGACTCCTTGGCACATGTGTAGAAAAGGGTGTTTATACCAATTTGGTTTTTGACTTACTGGTTATTGGCAAGTAATTTCTTGCCTCTTGTTTCACTTCTTGTCTTGCATCAGCTCCGTGTGTTTCTAAACTCATTACGGACCAATCAGCCCCAGGCCTTTAAGTGTGCACCCAGAGGGAGCAGTAGCTGTAAATAAACACTACTGCAGGCTCTCCGATAGCATGTAACCAAGATGATAACAGCCCTTCTTAGCGGGCCTGTTGACCTTCTCCTTGCCTTAGGCTTGCGAAGGACTCCTCGGCTCTTTGTGCTTTTATCTCCAAATTCCTTTCCACCTCTAGAACTTCTACTTAAGATGAGAGGCAAGGAAGGAGAAGGTTACTTCATAAGAAGGAAGAGAAGAGATTTGGAGAAGGGAATGTTTTGAGTGCAAAACATAATCAAGCCAGAACGGCAAAGGATCCTTCTACTTCATCTTCCTTTGTAGTTATTGTTGGGCTTAACATAATTAACACAGATGTATTTATTCAGTGGTCACCAACATAGTAGATCCAAAGAGTAAAAGAAGAAGAAAGTTAGAGCAACAGTGACATGAGGGCAGATGAAAAGTTTGTGAAAAAGCAGAGAAGAACTGAAGATGACGGTGTCAAAAACTCTGCCAAATCATCATTCAGTGAGCTAACCTAGCGTCCTAAGCTCAGAAAACAGATGAGAGTGAAGATTACACTCCTGCATGGCTCACTATTCAGTACTAATGCAGAGTGTCTGACAGTAGCATGTCCAGAGCTGTGGGGCTGAAGCACTGTCTGGATGAGATTGATAATACAATTAAGCTAGTCCCAGTATGAATGCATCACTATGACCCATTACTACACCAACCTCTTCAGATGGCGCATACAAGTCTGGCTCTAGGGCCTTTTGGAAGGAAAAAAAATACAATTATGAAAGGCTAGCTGGAAAATGTGTTCTCTTTAGAATGTGCAGGCAGGCCTGTTCATCATCAGATATGTGTGGGCTGCCTGCATATCTCACTGCTGTCCTCAGGCCGAGCTTCCTTCATTTATATTGAAACGAGGAGCTCACTGGAGCATGGATGGACTCATAACAATATGATTTTTTCCCTTATTGTCTCCTCTTATTGTCTGCTCTTATCCTTGGTTTGTTGTATATTCAGATTATTTTCACAACAATTTCTACATATTGTCTGCGTAAGAAATGCATGCATTTATGCCTTTCAGTGTGAGTGCATTGGATGTAGGAGTTGATCTAAGTATCAAATTTCAGTGTGGATCATTGTACTTCCAAAGAAGGTTTAAAAGCACCTGAACTTAAATATATTTTAATACAAATGAGGGAAAAAAAACTTGATTATTTTTTACATTATACACAAATAGAATATGTAACTTTGTAAAAATTTTTAATCTCTTCATACATCATCACAACTTTCTATTTTGAGGTACTCAAATTTTTAAAATGGTCTTTCAAAATGATTGTTAGTGCTTCCTGAAAGACATTTCAAATTCCTCTTCTAGATGTTCCTGTAGTTTTTTAGTTGCAAGTAATGATTATTATGCTGTATTAAAAATGTTGAATCGTAGGTAGTCAGTGCACTAGCATTGAGTCAACTACTATTAAATATTTAAAGTTTAAGTTATTATAATGCTACAAAATTGCTCTGTTTTTGCCCGTGTTCTAGGGAGCTAGCTTGACTGCTTCACTGAGGTACATACAGGTGCATATAGATAAATTAGTGTGTCATTGAAAAGTATATTTATTTTACTCATGCATGCAATTCAAAAAGGGAAATTCTAATATAGCTTAATTACACACAGTTATATATCAAGTGTTTATGCCTGTTGATTTGGATTATTATGGATCAATAAATAATCAAATATTCAGTATCTCTAAATTTAGAGTCTGTCATTAAACTTTATATTTCATCTATAAATTAAGGTTCCAGAGCAGGAGAATTAATGGAGGACAGAATATAGTACTTGAAGGTCCAATTCAACATGAAGCTTCCAGAGACACTGATGACTTTTGACCCATATCATCTGCTGGTTCTGGCTTCATGAATTCAGAGTCTGATGAACGGTCTAATAGTACATTTCGTAGCACTTCATTCTTTCCTCCCCCAACAAACTATTGGTTTGGTATAATATTCTGGTTTCTGGGAGTCTTCGTATTGGGTTTTCATCAAATGTAAAAGCCATAATCACTAAAATGACTAGAAATAAATCCTTTAATAAAACAGTGTAATCTATGTAATATGGGCTACAGTTCTTGAATTGAATTAGTAAAATAGAATAACTTTTCATGGATATTCTAGTTTAGTCAGAGGCATCTGTAATTCTTCTGACTGTGACTATTCCCCACTGTGAGGAAAAAGTGCTTCTTCAGAGCTTGTCTTCTATTGAAACCATTTCTCATGAAAGGTTGTTGAACATTGAAGGGAAACTGAAGAACCTTATGCGACTTTAATTCTCTGTGTTAATATTTTTCTATATTTTTGTCATCACAGAATTTTCAGATTTTGTTAATCTGTTGTCGATTGTTTTTTGCATTCTTTCCCTCTCTACCTCATATTCTTCAAATTTTTAACAATTGTGTCAAAATAGGATTTAAATAAGTTTCCCATTAGTGCAAACCAGAATTGATTTCATTTTAATGTAAATTTTGGGAGTTTTTGCTCAGTTGTTCTTGTATGACAGTTTGCCAGTTATATTGAGAGGCAGGGACAAAAAAGTAGCTGGGCTAATTTGTTACTAGTATCTTAATTCAAACCTGTATGAAATATGTTTATCTGACTAGAAGTATAAAGATTGCACTTTAATTGTATTAAGAGGCAACGATACTTTAAAAAACAAATTCAAATTCAAGCCAGTGTCACAGTCACTAACTTATCACAAAATTATAATTTATTTGCAAACTCAACTGTGTTTTATTTCTTTTTAATCATTGTAGATCAACTTAACACAGAAAGAAAAATATTTTGAGATTCTTTGTGGTACCATGCAGCTGTTTCATAGTCTTATTTTCTTGGTGTTTTTTGGAGAGTTTTGTGCTGTTTGTTGTGATCACATGCTATGCACTTGACCAAAATCTAGTTAATGGTATTTCTGCTGCATATGCATACATAGGAATTTGGACAGTGGACTCTTAATTTGTACTTCCTTTTCCACACCAGCTCATAGTATGACTTTCTTCATTTGAATAAGTAAAAAAGAAAATCATCTTCAAATACAGCATTGGCTGTGTTTATTTTAATAAATGTTATATGCTGTTCTAATCCTGAAAATTGTAAAGCTGAAATAATCTAAGAAGATATTCATATTTATTTAGTTTGATACTAGTGTTGTAGTCCCATAAAGAAGTTTGTATGTTTCTTCTTGTTGCTTTTTAAAGACTTCTGTAATTTTTCTTATTTATTTTGAAGGAAAGAGTGAGGTGCTGTGTTATCACTTGTCTGTAATCTGTGTTGCTCGATGTCATCATACACACTCCATTGTGTGTGTATGATGTTGTGAGTCATTGTCATGTTGTCAGATAAGTAACTTTAATTTTACGCAGATTAAACTCAAATATAACGTGTTTATAAATCAGCATCAGTGCCTCTGGCAGGTAAGTTTAATATTTGTCATCTTGCATTTTCGACAGAATAGAGTCAGAGCCCATCCATTAATATTTTTATATACTTTTCTTTACCTGTTGGGTTTAGAAAACTTTGTGGTGACCTGTTTAATCTTGCCTCCAGATGATGTGATAAGGCATCAGGGGAAAAGGCATGTTGTGTGAAGTCATGAGGCACGAGATTGATGTCGCCTTAGTGACAACTTGCCTTTAGACAAGAAAGAGGGAGACGGAGTAAACCCAGACGTTTAGCTGTAGGACTAAACTGAGCCCCCCTCACTGTTGCTGCTGCTGCTGGCTGGAATCAATTCTATCTTTATCAGTCCCACTCTTACGTGTCCAGGAATCCTCCTTACACCGCAGAGCAGCCAGGGGGAAAACTGATGTGTTTTCCAATAATGAAATGGAACACAGCTAAAAAATACATTTAAAAAGTGCCTGGCTGATCTCCCTGAGCTGTACAGAGCTCTTTGTAAGCTCATGTCTAATTTTTAAGCACACTCTTTTATTTTTAAGACCAGGAAAATAATGAATTTACTATTATTTTTCCAGTATTTAGTCAAAATTACTGGAAATTAATTTATGGAATTTATGGAAATGTATTTATTGTTTTCTGGATTATTGAGAACATGATTATACATCTGTGTGATTCAAAATGTTTAGGATATGACAGGCCACATGTCTGCAGAGTAGAAAGCACTGTAACCACAAAGTCTGTCTCAGTGTGAAACAACTGGCTATTACTGTTTTAATGGCTGGCCACATGAGTGAGTTCCTCCTCTGGCCCGTGGCAGGCAGACTTGCACTTGCAGTGCAATGATCCATCTGCATGGCAGAAACTATCCATCCAGTGGATAGCTACAGGCTGCAGGTTGGCCCATTGTGTTGACTGAGCACTATGACTGCTCCCTCTTGTACCTCTATAATGGGATTATATTAGCCAAGTTCTTTTGCGCCCTCTTCATCGCTCTCATCTCTGTCCTGCGCTCTTACATACACACGCACGCACACACACCAACAAGCACGTCTGTCTCTAATTACCCATGGGAACCCTATGTGTGTATCTTGGCCTTACCCTAACATTAACCGTCACAACTGAATGTCTTACCCCTAACAGGTACATAAAACCTAATCATACCCTAATTTTGCTTCTCATCTTGCAGCCTAATATGAATCCTAATTTGTAAACGGACCTCAATCCTATATTTTAAGTGTCATTTGGTCCTTAGTTCATTGTCAAAAAAAGATTAATATTTTGCATTATAAAATAGAAATTTTAAAAATGAAATCCAGTATGTAAATTATTTGTCAATTCCATACCCTTAGTCCCAGTATCTCAAGATCTACCGTAACAGAAGGGAGTCAGATACTTCAAAGACATGAAACAACTTTTCATAAAGAACTTATCCACTATATCCACATACAATATATCTCAGACTAACAACCTACACATTACCAAGGTTGTTGAAGCTAGTAAAAGAATATTAAACAAAGATGATACTTACATTTAAATTTCAGAGCATGATTGTCATCTTTATGAGATTTACTTTTGCAACACAAGAGGAATTTGGACGCATCTAACCTTTAGTGATGAGATCCACATCACTAAACCTCCTGTTTTAGTGATGATGAGAACCTCAAGGGAGATGTAATTTTTCTCATGAATTGAAAGGAGGTTCCATAAGCTGACATCCTTTTTGGTTTTGTAGTCCACAATGATGTGAAAGAATGCACACACCAACCTGCACATTCAGTCTTTAGGAGTTTAAGAGTGAATTAAAAGCCATTTACGTTATAAACTAATTGTTACATTCGGTGTTGATGATACAAACATCTCAAACTGCAGCAAATGCAGTTGTATTTTTCCTTCCCTTCTTTCTGTTTCTTTAATGATTTTCATGGGTGTGGGAGGGAATGGAGGAAGGGATAATCAGAGGAACACAGAGGATTTCTTTTCAGGGTTTTCCTCAAGGAGACCTTGTCAAGTGTAAAATCTTGTTTAGAACCAGCAATTGTGCCACGTTGGGCTGCGGCAGCAGGTCTAAGCTGTTCATTGAAAACCAATTTGTTAATGTCTAAATGTTGTAGTAGTTTTCCCTCAAGGGCAAAGATTGATATTCAGCATAACCTGCTAAGACAGAAATGAAGAACAATATTTACAGGAATGATACTCCAGAGGAATTATGCAAAAAATCTCAAACATGAAAAAAAAAAAGTGTCTTAGCTCTCCTAGTGTGTTTTTCATTAGCCTCACTAAACACAATTTGCCTGTGCTGTAAACAAATGACTAAGATATTTCTAGACAAATCTGATTTACTGTGACTGTCTTTTTGGGTCTCCACGGATTCAAAATGAAAAATCCCAACTTTATATAGTTTATCTTTAGTGTCTTCCGTGATCGTTTCAAAAAGATTAGCCAGTTAATGTTAGTTAAATACTAAAAGATATGGGATTGATTAAAAAGGTCAGGCTACCAGCCCACCAAACTGCTTGGATCTGGAAGTAGCCACCATAAAATTAAAACGGGGCTCAATGGCGTGTCATATCCCTGCTGCTCTGCGGGCTGAACATGTAATTCTAACCTTGAGGCTGTGGCCATCTTTCATGTCTGGCCTTCCAGCATTAGGCTCAATAACCCAGTCGCCCATGGCTACTGTCTGATGCTATCCAAGGTTCTGTATTAACAAGCAGAAGCAACCATTGGTCTCTTTCCTTCATGCCCTATGCATATAGCTGACACCATCAAGAACAGACTAGGTTACTTTGGCTTATCATTGCTGCAGAACAGTCACAGGAGGTAGTGTGATAGTTTGGGCATTGCTCTGCTTGGAAACCTTTGGTTCTGCCATCTGGATGCTATTTCGACCTGTGTAAAGGTTGGCTACAGACCATGTCCATCCTTTCACAGAAAAGTAATTCATCCGCTGCTTCTTTCCCAATGTCTGACCAACTGCCTAACTTTATTCACTGTTCATGATTTTAAACGGTAGCTGCTGGTAAGTTAGACTTGGTTTTTGTTCCTTTTTTCTATGTTTGATTTTCTGCAGTGGGTTAGTCCATCACTGTGATCTCAATAACCTGAGATGGCGCCTCACTTTCCCCGTCTGTCATTTTAACTGATGGGGTCAAAAAATTCTGTCATTACCTATATTTACCCATCAAATTTGAAAATTATAATAACGACAGATTGAATTGCATATTTTTTTCATTCAGTTTGATTAATATTCAACAATGTGAAGAGAGAATCCACACAACAAACAGGTGCATGCATGTAATCAGGAAACAAATGAAATTAAGAATCATGTTTTGTGAAAACACTTGTGTCCGTCCACAATGTGATTAATGTAAACTATTTGTTATTGTAGGAAATCTGGGGCGTGTAGACTACATTGGTGATTTTGAGTTTGACCTCTTCATTCGACCTGACACCTGCAACCCACGCTTCAGAGTCTGGTTCAACTTCACTGTGGAAAATGTCCGGGAGACACAGGTCAGGATCATCTGATCTTTTTTGTTGTTGCCAGTCTTCACTGTGATTTTTCAATTGCCTTGTTCACCCTTTCACCTCTTTGAGGTGAAGCATATGCTGTGCCAAATGTTAGGATTTAAGAAAGTATGTGCATTTTAATTATATCTACACACTTAATAACCAGATTTGCACAAATAGTAAGTTCAACACATATAGTAGAATTTCAGATAACGTACTATATTTCTATGAGAAACTAAAAAAAAAAATTCCCAGGCAGGTTACTTCAGTTTAGGTACTTGCCAATACAGAGTACTAATGACAAATAGCTAACAAGCTATTACCGGTACTTTTGAAGACCTTTTTTTAAATTTAGAACATGGTGGATCTTATTTTTAATGTCTTGTCAGATTTACAATTATCCATTATATATTTTCCCCATAAATAGAACAGTATCTAAGAGTAGAAGAGTATATGTGTTTTGATGATACCTGAAAATCCCAAATGAAAAAGAGCGTGTACTTAGTTTATAATTCTAAATCAGATGAATGTGTCTTGGAGTTTTGATTTAGGGTTTCTGAAATAGAAGTTTTTCTGTGAACATTACAAATTATTAGTTTTAAGTCGAAACTTGGACCACTTTTAGACCAGACAGTTTTGCTTGGTATGAACGTAGATAAAATACATAGCTCTTCTTCAAAGAGCTTTTCATAATAAAAACAATCTTAAAACCCAATAAGTACATTCATAAACAAAAAAAAACTTTATATTGCAATGGGACAATAATTTACAATACAGACTATAATTAATGATATTGATATTCAAAGGCAACCTTAAAAAAATGCATATTTTGTATTGATTTAAAGAAACTTCGTTCCCTACATACACTGTATCTTATTGAATTTTTTTTTCTCATACACTGCTCAGAAAGTACAAAATTATGTTTTTAAGTTGTAGTTTGTGGAATATTTCAAGAAAACACTTGCTTTAAAGTAAAGGTCATCTTATGAACAAACTGTTATTGATAGAAATATTAGTTAATACTATTTATTTCTACTGGTATTACTTTGATCAGATGTAGCACATTTCTTTTGTCATATAATACCAGATTGTGTGTTTCCACTAGTATAATGTTGTTCAGCAACAAAATACTATGTGTCTTTTTAGAAGAGTGGAAAATTGTTTCATACAGTGTTATACTTTCACTGACCTTATGTGCAACACTAGCTGTCAAAATATTTTCTGAATGTCCTTTGCAACATCTCACTGGATTTAAAATCTGTTTTCATAACACCACTTGTTTCTCCTCAGAAGTGAAGTAGTCGTCTGTTTTCTGCCTCACTTCTTGTCACAGTTTCTGAACCTGAGTCAGCCACTGGCAAACTCAGAGCATGCGATTGGCTGACAGAGGCAGTCACATGCCTCAGAGATACACTGTGTGGCTTCCAATACTTGAATATTTTGTTGCAGTACAAGCAGGCTGACAGCGTTGGTATTTAAGCATGGGTAACGTCTTGTAATTTTTGAAATAGCAGAAAAGAAAAGAAAACAATAAATAGTCTCAAATTGGTCATTTACACTAAGATGTGAAATAATCAAAATGGAACAAAAGCTAGAAAAGGAAAAAGGAAAATGAAAGTGAACGGTTGAGGAAAATTCAGTATTTTGGTTCCTGCTCTTCTGTTGAGTGTCCAGCCCTGCCTATCTGAGGCTATCAGGCCTATCGGCCCATCTTCCCGCAGTGCTATAGTCAGCACTAATCACATTTTATGGCACAGAGATGAATGGGAGGCCTCAGCTCAGTGCCGAATCGATCCCAGGCCAGATAGACCAGTACCATCAGGCTGACCGACAGGATATTTCCTGTAAAGGCAAAATGACAGAAAAAGTGTAGGTAAGAAACAGAGGCTAACAAGGCTGAGGAATAACAAAAATCATTGGAGATTTTTTTATACATCATGTATAAGAAAACATAATATAACATAACATAATATGAAAACAAATGGAAGCCCCCAACCAACACAAACAAGTGTGGTAACAGCAGCTACTGCTGTTGGGCTCTCATGTTGTCCCTACGGGACTTTTAACAAGCTTTTTTATTTGAAGTTGTTTTTTATCTGCCCAATTTCCTTTCATTAAAAGGTCCTCTGTGATTTTAATCTAACCCTGTGGAAGGTGTTGTTGGTAAGTGCTGGCTTTGCAATTGTTCCAAGGTGCGTTTATAAAACGTCTATAGGCACTGTGATTAGATTTTTCAGTATCCCTAAAATAACTCACATGAATCTCCTTTACTGTAAGCCAGAAAAGAGCATATGAAACAAAAAAGCAGAAAATTAAACAGTCCAAAAATGATAGCATGAATAAATAATCCAACCAAGTGTAGCTACAGTATAAGCAAAAGGCTGTGCTATAAAGATATCAGTGAGTTCCAGGGAAGAACTGGGCTGTTGGAGTGTTTCATCCAGCTAAGCCTTGCTAACTCTCAGCCTGAGCCAAGGGAATGGGGAACAGTAAAAGCCCGTGATATTGGAAGTGAGATGGCCATTTTGAAGGAATGTAAGCTGGTGAAACAGATTTGGTCTGCCTCAATCAGCTTAGCAGCTTTGTGAAAATTGGCTTCACTGTAGCACCGGTTATGATGGGTGGCTGGATGGATAGATGTCTTTTTTCTGTACGTCCTTCTTTTTTGTGTTTATCGAACCACTCGCTTACCTCAAAAAGCTAAGACTAATTCTGGTTAAGTTTGTTCCGTTGACTGAGACAGACTGACCACTTGACTCTTGGGCATGCCTACATTTAAGTCACAGTTATGCAAAAATAAACCTTACAGACATACATGTTTCATTCAGAGAGATATTTGTACCCCAGCATAACAAATAGCTCTTATGAGACATTCTGGGTTTAGAAAGGTTTGTCTGACATCTTTTGTCCTCGTCGGACCATCACCTGCAACTTTTAGATATCCGCCTGGTCCAAAATACTTAAATCAAACTACTAAATTGTCTCCTAAGCATTCAGACACATTCTCAAGGTGAAACTTTTGACTTACTTCTTTCATTAGGATATGTTGAAATAGATACACCTTTAAAAGGAACAGGACTTAAGTTGACTTAAGTTTTGTCTACATCAGTAAGTGAATATCTATAGAGTCTGCCGTTTAGTAATGCTAATTATTGATATAAGATGCTAAATAGAGTTTAAAATAACTCCATGGTCCATTTTGTCATCATGTGGACACCGGTGTTCTCACAGAACCCATGTATGACCTGGAAGTGTTTTGGAGGTGACAGTAAAGGGGTTAAAACTAAGACTGACACAACATCTTCTGATGGTGTTGGGTTAGAAGGTCAGATATATTTATTGGAGTCTAGAGTGTATCATCTTGGAATGGTCTGGTTATCTAATAAATAGTTATTACAACTAATGTTCTCTGTACAATACTTAATACCGACATTAAATTATTTTCAGACATAGTCGAGCAATATCTAAATACTTTCTTTTTGTAAAGAAAGTCTAGAATCTTTGAAAATCACTTAAACCAGTATTTCACAAATAAGTTAAGTATATTCTCAATTTTTTTCCTGTTTAAACGCAAGCAGGGTACGTGTGTGATTTCTATTTAGAGACATTCTTAATGTAAGTAAGAACTGTTCAAGCATTAATCTGGATATAAGATATCGCTGCAGGCTTTGTTCTCATCTTTCAGTGTTGTGTTGATATAGTAATTTAAAGAAATATCTATTTTAGTTTAGAATAAATTGAACAATGCTCTTGAAATGGGATCTGTGTAAAAAAAAAAAAAAAAAAAAAAAATTGCATCCAGTACCAATACTAAAAGAACGTTGATCCGACTTCCTTGAACCACTATTTCAGTCCTGCTTTGCCTGGCCCATGGTATGATCAGAAACCAGTTGGTGAATAGACATAATACCCCTCTAAGTAAATTGACATTTCTTTCCATTTTGCTTTAGGGGTGTGCTTGATGTCAGAGTCTGTGAAGGGCACGGCTGTGAGCTATTATCATAGGATCCTTCGGGGAGCCATTCATAGAAGACGAGCAGTAAAACCTTGCACCGTGCGCCTTCAACTCCTCAAACTGCTGCAGGAGTGAAATGCAAGCCTCACTTACTAAGAGAAGGCACAGTGTAAGGCAGCTACCCTCCATAATAAGAGAAAAGAATGAACCAAAGAAGAATAAGCCATGTGTTATGCAGAACTCCCAAAGAGTCATCTCTGCTTCACCTTTTTTTGACAATGCTCTCCTAAATGTATGAGTTGATTATTCCAAAGAATGTTGCAACTATTATTAAAACATTATAGATCCCCCCATTGGTGATATCAATTAGTCAGTGTTACTTTGCTACAGCTGTTGCTTTCAGTTGTACGGTTTAGGAAATTGCTGTAAATTAAAAAGTGGTCTGGTTTCATTCAATAGTGAAGTAAATCTGAAGCAGTGTCATAGAAATCCACTGATAAAACTGTATATGTGCAGTGACTTACCACAGCCTGCTTGAATATTTCTGCAATATTATGTCACCTCTTGGAAGGCACTACCCACCTGTATCAATAACTGATGAGTCACATATGAGGGCTTTATATTAGCATTTTTTACTTTAGGTTTGAGTTTTAGTGTCACCTTTTGTTTGTTTTCCTCTTTCTGTGGATTCCTTATTGTTTCCGTTGTATGCATTCTGTTTAGGCATTTCTTCCATTCACGCTATCTGAGTTACCCTTCTTCTTCTGTTCCATTGTTACTGCACATTAAAAACTTCAAGTTTTTATTCTTCCAGTTTTCTTCTAATTGTTTGACATGTTCTTACCCACTGCAGCTCACTTAGGACTAAGCACTTAGAAAAGATCAAATAAAAAGCCAAAATTACACAAGTAAAAATGGCTCTTTCAGAGCTGTTAGTATAATTTGATATGCAGTTGCAGTTAGAAGCAGACATAACAATCTCCATGGATTTCATATTAAAAATTAACAAATGCATATTATTTAATTTTACCATTTTTGTAATGTGTTAGTGTTAAGGCTATATTTTGACTTAAACTTTTCTTTTAGATTTATTTCAATTATGTTAATTCAGTATTTGTTTCTGGATTTTGTTGTAGCTTTTGCTTGTTAGTTTTTTAAGTTCTAGTTTTCTTTATTAGATAACTGTTGATGCTGCATCTGCCCTGCTTCATGTCTGCTTACATTTAAACTCTCCATTCACCAAACTTTATTAACAAGTACATTTTCCTGAACTACTTATGAGTTAAGTTGTGTGGTGACTACTATTATAATAGCAGAAAAATAAAGGGGAAAATTAAGAGCTCGAACATTTCTGACCAACAGAAATGAAATATTAAGGTCTTTATTTTTTTTTCTCAGATTCATAAAAAATACTTTAAATATATTCACAGATCTATATTTGCTGCTTTTACTAGTCCGCAAAGTCAACAGTAGATTGATAGCCTAACAAGAAGTATGGAAAAGACTGCCTGTATTACAATGTAGGAATTTATCTCTTTTGAGGAACATGTTTAGTTTCCCTCATTTGTTTCTCACTCATTTCATGTGTACAGTGATTTGCAAGTTTAAATAAAATACTTTTAGAAGCTCTACAGGATAACAAAGGCAACACCAGCTTATTTATAGTTCTATAGTACAGCAGTATCGATTTTGTACCCTCTAGTTGTGGTTTGCAACACCAATAGCCTTTATAACAGTGATGCTTGCTTGACCATACTATTCCATTGGCTGTGGTCAATGTTCTGGTTTGGAAGCCTGTTTCTGCCATTTCTGTGTGGTTCATCATATCAAACTCCTCTCCTGCTTTCAAGGTGGCGCAGGATTTATAGTCACATCACCTCTCCCACCTCACGCCTGTCTGCTCCACCTCTGTTCGTCCTATCTCCCTCCTGTGCCCTTTTCATCCCTCTGCCGTCATGTCTGGCTTGTGATGTCCTTCACCCGAGAGTGGAACAAGAAGATAGACAGATCCCCAGAGAGGACCATTGCCTGAACATGGGCTAATCATTGCTGGCGTTGCGTGGCTACAGATATGGACAGCATACAGCTGGTAGATGGCAGTTGCTTGTGGCAGGATGGCACTGAAATGTCCTCTTGGAGAATTTTTTTGGAAACAGCTTTGGGATTAGACTCCAGGGGACAAACTCACATATGTGCTTGTCAACTGGATTTCTTGTCCTTCTTGCTTTTTCCCCCCTTAATTTTCTTATTTGCATTTTCTTTTCTGTTCTTTATGCCCTGGCAGCATATGGCTCAAGGTAGATAGGCATGTATCCATTGCATGTTGATGCATTCTTCGTTGGAAGTTAATTTCTAAGCCTCCCCTGTTGACAGACTAAAAATGGAGTGAATTTACTTTGCCTAAGGGATTATTCAACTTCAAACACACATCACATAGGCCCAGAAACTTGACAATCGTAGTTCCACAGCATTGAAGAGAGTAATGCTGTGGAATAAATTGTGGTTTAAAAGTACAAAATCTGAGATATTTTGTCGGGGAGGTATGGTCTCACGAGTAACCTTGTTCTGTTAAGGCATATTTCTTAATTTTTAAAGCTGATGCTCCCAAGATCAGTTCAGAAAGGCCTGAACAAAAGGACAGAATGAATTGTCAAATTGTCCTCCTGATACCAGAATGAATTTTCCCTGGGTTATCACTGCTGATGCAAGGTTCCTTATCAAAATTCATTGCCTTATTTTTAGTGTGATTCGCTTTAAAAGGAGGGAACAGAGATTAGGGGCATACTTTGAAATAAAACAGACTTTTTTTATAATGCATTCAGATATCCTTTATTCAAACAGCAGACACATATACTAAGCTTAAAGCACTCACTTTCAAAAGAGTCAAAAATATAAAGTAAAAACTCTACTGAATACTTATGCTGAATGCTTTAGTTTTGTAACCATGAAGTCTTCAAAAGCTCTATTTGTAAAAAAGAAACAGACAACCCTCCAAAACAAAATAGGAGAGAATACAGGACATCAGAAATGATTTAAAATTCCAGTTGTTTTTTTTTCTTGAGAAAATTTGGGCCCTATTTACCTATCTGAACATCAATAATTATTTCTGTTAATTAGTTCAGTTGCAGCTAAAGTGAGCTCATTTCTTACAAGCTGAAAGAGCAACCAAGTGATTACATAAAACCACCATAAACCTTTTGATGTTTTAGGTATTTTGGATGGCTAAGGACTTAGAGTACTGAACTTGCATAAAGTGTCTGCATTTAAAAGTTAGATTGATGATTGTACCTATTCCTGTTCACTAAACTTGAAAATATTAATAAAGTTTTTCCAAACTGAGTCATACCCCTTAGTCAATCTGCATTATATTCACTATGTAATTTTTAAGTCACTGTTTGCAGAAATGTAGTTTGTTATTCAGCCATGTTGTTTTGTTTTGGTCCAGGTTCGATTTTCATTGAGGCCTTTTCTGTGTGGGATTTGCATGCTTTCCCCATCAATGGGTGAGTTCTCTCTGGGTACTACAGCTTCCTCCAACAATCCTAAACCAAAACCAGTTTTTGGTTAACAGACCTCTCTGAATTACCCTTCGCAGTAACAAGATTCCAACACAGTTGAACACAAGCCTGTTGTCTGGGGTGTATTTATGTCTGTAATGAACTAGCATGCTGTACACCATGGACGCTCTGAAACAAAGTTCTGCCTCTGAGTGTTTAAACATTCCACCTCCCACCCCTTGTGCAAAGGTGCAAAGGTTAATACCTTTGCAATAAGCAATTTATATCCATTATGCTTCAGATCCCTTCCAGGTTACTACAATGGCCACAGAGGGACAAACAAATTTTGCCTGTGTAAGTCATTTATTAGATGTGAATATCATTAAAAGCAAAGAGACTTAACTTTCAGGAAAAGTCCATAGTGCTAGGATTTTATGAGGTACCACAAAGACTACTGTAAGTCTTCATTGAAAACTTGGGAGTTTATCGCCTGTAATAGGGACAAATTGTTAGGACCGTAATGCTCTAATTCCGTTAGGAGATATTGGAATATGTTTGCCATCGGTGTATCAGTTTTTCTCATCGAAGCATAGGGTGTAAGTTTTGAGGAAGAAAAGTGATCAGGAATGAAGGAGAAAGTTGTAAGAGAGGAAAAGAGGAGGGGAAACTGCCGAGGTTCCAGCAGGAGGCTTTTTATGGGGACTTGGTAAGGGCCTTGTGGAGCTGCTGTGCATCTGCATGAAATGATCAGCCTGGTGTCAGGACATGGATCATCCTTTTACACCGAGTAATGAATACAGATTGCACACCGGATAGAGAGGCTCTGCAATCTGCTGCACCACAAATGAAACAACTGCCGTTCTAATCAAATAGTCTTTTCATGCCAGCGCAGCCCTCAACTTGGGCTAAATTCAATTCCAGATTCACAGATTTCTGGGTAGGTGGTTGGGGAGGCGCATGAGGCAACAGGGAGTTATAAATGTTGTAATTAGAGTATTGTTTAATGTGTATGCGAGCAGACATGTGCACATGTTTCTGTTGAGGGTTCCGAGAGCGGAGGGAGCTTAGGGTGTTCAGGGCATAATGTTGTCGTTAACCACTTGCTTATTTTAGATAGCAGTTAGAGAACTGATTCCAATCAAAGTAAACACGCACACACTGACACAGACTCCTGAAGAAATGCACACATTTAGTCAATTATGCCAATCGGTGGCTTGGGAGAACACATTTTGTGTATTCTGTATTTAGGGAACAGCGAGGAGCTTTGAAGGAGAGACGCAGCATCTCTTTGATGCTGCTTTTGTCTTTTGTTTGTGTGGTTTAATAATTTAATCAACCCAAACGTCCTCCTTCTCTCTGTAACTGTCTGTTGGTGGAGGCTAATTACTCGGCAGATTGTTCTCCTGGTGCTAGAGATGAGAGTTTAGATCTAGAGTGGGGACGGGGGGGCGCTGATGGCTGTAATTTAACAGTGTGCTGATGGACCAAGCTGTCTGTTCGATGCTGCTTTATTGTACGGGGATGCTGCTGACAAGTTGCTATTTTAATATACACCCTATGAGGGGAAGGACTGCAAAATAGTCAAACAAATTTTGCCTTGCAGTTTACTCTTTGCCTGTGCGATGGGTCATGTTGGGGTATTTCTGCTTATATCCAATGTTATTCAGGGAGACAAAGGGGCAGTAGGTTTAGTCAACAGGTGGGATAAATCAAAATTAAGGTGAAAAATGTAGCTTTTTATTCTGATTAATTAATATTTAAAAATGGGTGAAATTACTCATTGACTGTAAAACCATGCTTTGTTTTGATTTAATTCAATTGTGCGCTTAAATACTGTAAGTATAAAGAGATGATGAGAGATGTTTCCAGCTACTGGTGTTATTGTGGCATCTTCAGGAATAAAAAGGATGCCTTTGGTTTTTATAAAGTTTCCTGAATAACAATCTGTCCTTTTTGTTCCAAAAATATTAAAAAAGCAAACAATATTTGAGTGAACTGTGGATTTCAATCTGGAAATCACATTCTAATATGTCTAATCTCCATCTGCCTTTAATCTGGAATAACATTTAATACTTTTCTCTAATATATGTGCTTCTTTTTGAAATTCAGTTGTAAATAATTGATGACTTAAATTTGCTGTACAGCCATTGTCAGTCAGCATCACTGACTATCTTATGAGATTTTATTCCTTATCTAAAGTAAAGTCAAAGTCTTGTAACCCATTTGATATGAGTGCTTCATCCCAAGATCACTGGTTTATATCAGTGATCTTGGGATGGAATCAAGTGGGAGATGAGATTGAGATGTGCAGCTCGTCTATATGATGTACAGCAATGATCATATGCAGTACTATCACAAACACATTTTTATCATACTTCGTAGGGGGATACTGTGAAATTCAGAAACCTGAAACTTTATTTTACAGTTCCTTAAAATTCCAGGGTTTATCACATCTAACAATCTGTCATGCCTATTTCAATCATAGCACAATTTTGGACTTTCTGGACCTCTCTTACAACTTTTGACAGTTTTTCAAATAGTGTCTCATAATAATGTCAGTAATGATTGGCCCAGTCAGTCTTTTGCTTCGTTCAGATTGTCCTTGAAGTCAGAACTCACATCTGGGAATGATGTCACAGCTCAGTTGCAGAAGTCCTAGTTGCAAACCTGAAAACCAGTAGGACTTTATAGTTACAGCCTGGCTTACTGCTGTTAACAACATTACCCCTAAAAAATAAGGCTTCTTTTAAATGCATGCACTAAAAAACTTAAAGTGACTTTTATAGATACAAAAGCTAAAGATTTTTTTAAACGTTTGTCATGTTGTAAGCCCGCATGTTTAGGTCTATGTGTACAAGTGTAACATTTCATAATACTAATGTCGTCGGTTGCTTGGCTGGTGGAGGGTAAGCAATTGGCGCCACATTATGCAAGTTGTACAGAAAATGAATAGACAGGAAGTGACATCGCCTACTGCATGCCTTTCCCTTTGAGCGCAAATTACTAAATGGCTGGATGATGCTCATTTTTGGCACTGGCTAACTTGTTGCCAACCTATATAGGGTTAGGTGCATTCTATATAAAAAAAACAAAACTTTTGAGCTTGGCACTATGCGTTTTAAGGCTGTAGAACTGTACACAGTGTGAGAAGGACAAAGCCTCCGCCAAGGACAATATCAGCAGGGTCCCCCAACCATCCCTTATATTTCTGCTTTTCTCTGTCTTAAATTTTATTAAAGGTGGCACATATTCAGTCCTTAATATGGCATCCGATACACAGTATACGATCAAATAGCCCAATTAAACAAAGTTTTACATTTCAACTTTAAATGAGCAATATTGCTGCACAGTAAGCTTGGATATGTAGTACATTTATTACCTACATTATTGTAGGTAATACCCATACTACATATTTTATGTTATTAAACCTGGAACCACACATCTCCAGGAAACAGTCAACAAAGGTAATTATGTCAGCTTTCCTGTACATTTCAGATATTTTAGTAGACACAACTATTTAGATGTAGATATGCAAAGTCTCATGATGTTATATAACTTTGGTAGTTGACATGCTCATTTGTCTTCATATCATCAGTGCTTGTTTAACATCTGATCAAAGACACTTTGTCAACAAACACAGGCGGCCAGCTGTCTGCTGAGTTTCCATCAGGTATGGCAGTGTAATATATAGATCGTTGGCTTATATTTCTCTAAGATAAACTAATCCTACATTGCTAATCCTCTAATTGTTTATTATTTAACAATGAAATCTATGTCTTCATTTACTGGTTTATATCAAAAAATAAAAAAATCAACTATTATAATTGTTAATCCCTGTACTGATATAAACGCGGTTTTATTTTCTTTTTACTGTGTGCGTGCAGAATCCAAAAAGATATCCGAATGATGCTGCAGCATTTTGAAAGAGACACTTTCAGACTGTGCTTTGACCCCACATGGCAAGGTCAGGGCAGTAGGGCTAATTTACTCCATGTGCTGTCAGTGACACTGGGTGGGGATTTAGCTGCAGGTGGCGTGCTGGCACAAAGAGCATGCTGTGAAGAGCGACATTTATAGTCACTCCAGTGGCGAGGATGCACACACTTACTCAAATACACACATACAGTACAGTATGAGATTATGTGCTTGCTTGCTGCTACAGTCAGAGTGGTTCTCTGTTTTGTTTGTGACTGTATGTGAAATGCAGTGGTTCATGCAGAGTTCTACCTCTCAGCGTCGTAATGTGGAGATGGTGTCAGCAGGATCATTGTATCTCTGTGTGTGTTTGTGTCCTGTTTGTCATTGGTGCCTGTAGGTGTATATTCCAAAGTCAGATGCCACTAAACAAACCTCTGTGTTTTCAAGTATTGTGCAAAGTGTGTGCATAGTGGAGCAAGTGTGTTTGTAGGGGCCCTTGGGGGATACAACGTCCTGTTCTGCGATGACATGGTCACATCTGGTGTGAGTGTTTTATGTCACAGTGACCAGAAACATCTACGTATGGACACACCATCACAATGATACATATGTAAACATTAAATTAGTTCAGTAGCACATAACCCTCAGTACTGCTTTGATCATTAATCTTTAACAGCACTTAGACGAAACTGCACTAACATTGGGAAGTTTATAATTTAATACAAGCAAGCAGATTAAATACCAAGAGATCGGGGCACTCCAGACTTTCTTAAACAGAAATACAATACAGTTTGATTTGGATGACATCAATAAAATGAGATCTTTTAGGACAAAGATGTCATGTTGAGAGTATTTAAAAGACCCAGGTGCGAAGCTATTTTTGAAAAGGGAACAAATTTACTAACTAAATGAAAACCAAAATGAAGGACCTGACACAAAAACAAGGTGTGAGCTGGAACAGCCAAATCTAGTGAGAAGTTACTGAAAATAGGAGTCTTAAATACTGGGGAGAAGATTTCTGACAAGATGCAGGTGGGTGATTACAAACCAGCTGGAACAGGAGGCAAACAGGCTGAGGAAAAGGGGACAAGGGAATCTGAGGAGGAAATCAACAAAAACCAAAGTGGTGAATGCTAAACATAATGTAAAGGAAATATACAAATGACATAGAAAAGTGAACTCAGAACTAAATACAAGAAATAAATTAAAGAAGCAACATCAAAGTACAATATAAAAATAACAAATAAATGGTGAGAATACTACAAAGAATTCCAAAAAACTCAAACCATTGATTGTGGAAAAAGTTAAATAAATCGGCTTTATGTTTCAACCTGATAAATGAAAATAAAAAATCCACATTGTGTTTCTGGAATGAGGAGGGTCTGTAGGGGCTTGTAGTTTCTAGAATGAGTAATCATGGCTCCTAAAATGTTTTACTTTGGTTACATTAAAACCACAATCTTCATGGTATTGGGACTTTATCTGATGCACTAACACAAGGTGGCAAATAATTCCTAATTGAAAATAAAATGACACAGGAATTTGAAAAAAAAATATATATATCAACTGTGCATTCATTTACATCCAGTTGTCCCATGTTACCACAACACATTAGATTTTCCTGAAGTAACAGTAAAATCTGTCACTTCAAGAAACAGATTTTTGGGGAATATGTTTTGCTACAGATTCTCAGTTAAATTTAGACCATTTTAGCACATGAGTAAGCTTTGATCTAAATTATTCAATTGTTGTGCAGATTGTTGAAGGTCACCATGCTACTGGAAGGTTAAACTCCACCTCAGTCTTTTGTTTTTGTCTGTAATAGTTTTTTGTATTGCCCTAGATTAACATTCATCTATATTCCCATCAACTCTCACTAGCTTCTCTGTTCCTGCTCGAAAAAGTACACCTCACTGCTCTGTGTGCTCTGCATGTGTGATATCTGCACCCTGGCGGCGGCTCTGCTAGAGAGCGTTGTGTTTGAGAGTAAACAGATGTTGTTTGTCTTTCTGATGCCATGATTTAGCATCTCCAGGGAAGCAGTGGACCTGCGCCTTCCTGTAAGCTCACAAAGGAATCCAAGATGGAAATAGATCAAACCGCCAAGCGCTATTTCACAACAAAAGTGAGACGAGGGCTTCTTTTACACAGCGGTGCTCAGAAACAATATGGTCTTGTGGTTTTATCGCAAAAACACATGAGGTTCAAAGGCTGGTCTTTTCTCTGTGTGGGATGTAATCTGATCATGTTCACACTGAGACTCTACTCTGTTCACATAGTTATGCTTTAGTTTTCTGTCACTGCTGCTGAAGCTTCACATGAAGAATCTGCAGAAATGATTACAGATATATCCCTACTTAATGTATTAGTGCTATTTCTTAATGTATTAGTGATTCACTGCTTTATGAATGATGAATATATTGTCTGAGTTTAATTTTCACGGGCAAAGATCCCCCTCCTAAAACAACAGGAATGCTAGGAATGATGATAGCTGGAGAGGTTCATAGCAAGAAACTCAGTGTTCCTCTCCACTCTAATTGTCCTGTCATTGTTAGCCAACTTAGGACTTTGACAGCCTCTGTGTGCTGGCTGTCAAATCCCAAATCCCAAAGGAAGGGCTTGCCTCTGTGGCTAGTGGATCCAGCAAGCACACAGATACCAGTATTCGCGAACGAAAAGCTGGAAATGTCAAGGACCAAGGGAATGAAATTGAATGGAGGAGGATACTGATAAAATAGACTGAGAGGCGTAGAAGTTTGGTTTATAATGAGCAGTTAGAATGTGAGGCTTGCTGAATTAATCAGACTGCTATAGCTCAGAGAAAGTAGGTACAATGCTTTTCATGTGACAAATATGTAATTAAGAATGATTTTTTTTGCAACCCCCGCCTCTTTTCCTCAACACATACACAAACACCTTTGATGGACTATAGGTGGGTGGGAACAAAGCACTGCTTCTCAGTATGTGTGGATTAGTTTCTTTGGTCGAGGGAGTGAACATGTATGAGAGTGAAATGGGATAGATGGCTTTAATTACAGCCCTATCAAAAAAGCACCAGCTCCCATCCCCCATAGAGTGATGGAATCAGATGTTTTCCTTTTGGCATCTTTTTTGGCTCTTTTAGGAATTGACTCCATATTCTACAGCCAGAACATGTGGATTTTTAAGATTATCATTTATCGCCCACACACAAGATGTTTGTTGTGACTTTCCATTTAATCATTGACAGCAGAGATGTTTGATCAGTGACTCCAGAAAGCCTGCCTACAAATTTAGTTTAATCCACTGTAGTTTGGCAAGATTCGGATTTCTTCCCTTTTGATAATTAAAGCTGTAAAAGGGTGTCGGTCAAACTTTCAGACTGGATTGATGAGACTGAGGTTTGACACAAAAAAATTAGTCCTAAAGCTATGTTGATGATCAAAGTATGCAGCCCTGTTGCAGGTATCCTGGTAAGAACAGAGAAAGTGTAGTGATCCCCTCAGTTTAGGTCAAAAATAATTCAGTAAAACAATCCAAAATGTAACCTAGAGGCAATATTTTTCACATTACCAACAATTTTTGTTTCTGAGAATATCCATTTATCCATCTGTTGCCTTCTTGTTACTGAGGTAGCAGGATATCCAGGAGGAAAACCTAGCCAGGTCTCTCTCCAATGACACTGTCCAGCTTGTTCTGGGGATCCCAAAACATTCTGATTCAAAAGACATATATCGTCCCTCCAACTTATTCTGGACCCGCCCTGATATCCTTTCCCATTGGGACAGAAACTTTGTATACAGAGAAGTCAGAGCTTTATTCCCCCTGGATGACAGAACTCCTCCTTCAATGTCATTTACAAAGAAAAGTTAGGCAAACCTGTAAGAAGTGGAATAAAATATTCAGTGGATTATATTTTTATTTGGGATGGTTTGACTATTTTGGCTTTGGCTGTATTGTTTGCAACCTTGGAAATAGTTGCTTTATTTATTTAATTTGATCTATTGGCAAGAGAGATCATTAGAATTTTACAGATTATTGTTTATAAATTAATGTAATCCTAATCCTTCAGTTCTCGCTCACTATGATAACTTACAAAAATACTGTTACCATTTGCAATGGTGTGAAAAATGGCTTAAAACATTAGAACTGACAAATGTACAATGTGATTTTTAAAAATATATATTTAAAGTTTTATCAACAAAAGATTGTGTTGATGGACAATGATAGCTCAAAAGAAACGCCATCCAAACACATGATGCAGGATGTGGAGGATTGAAATAATACCATAAATACCACTCAGAAGTAGTGTTTACGGTACGTGTAACTTTGGACATCTGATCTTATGGATCAGTCTTAGGTAAAATTTCATCATATCTTCTTTAGTCGAACTTCTAAATCTTTTCATAGTCGACTTTTTTCTTTTCATTATTACCATAAGGCCCCTGTAAACCTGTAGGATTTAAAATTGTTATTTCTAATATGTAAAGAGAGAGACAGAGAAAGCTGATGCTCCTGCAGAAACCTCGCTGTCTGTCATCAACCCAACTGCATTAACCTCGGCCTCCATGCTGCAGGGCTCACCACTTGTATTCCTCTGCAACAAATACAGGTCCTGGCCTAGGGCAGTCTGGCAGCAAGCATAGTTAATGACTTATTTACCGTGTAATGTCCGTATACCACACCACCACAACAATTAATGAAAAAAATCACATTCACAAACAGCGGGGGGTACCAGGTGGTAGAGGTTATTTTCTCCCTCTAACTTTATCTGAGCACTGCCTTCTGCTCTACCCTGATAAACTCTTGCAGACCTTACCTGGAGACAGACAGGCTTGCAGCTGCAACGACGTCTACTTTTATAGACTCTGTAAAAAGTAAATGCCATCTTTAGATTGGCTTATTATAGTCCATTCCAACTAAATTTTATGAATCTTTCAGCTTAATATTATCATAGTTTGTTTCGTTTTGCCAGGTTTGACTCTTCTACATCTTCCCGTGTCCCACAGTCATCGTAACCTTTTTGTCATCTGCTGTTGTTCTCCCCAGCTCCTTTTTTGCCTTGTGAATACCATCATTCAAGCAGTGAGATGTTGCAGGCACTTTGTTGCTGACCATGATGCTGAAACTCTCCTGCCTTCCAATTGCCAGTGTTCATTTCATGGTTCATATACCCAGTTCTCCATTTGTCAGGGTGCCATTAGCCCCAACGCTTATTTCTTTAACCCCTTCTCATACAAATAACAACAAATCAAATGCACATTTGTTCTCCCTCATAGCCACAGCACTCCTTCGACTTTCTGACTTTTAGTTAAGGCAGACTGACATGCTAAAGGGAGGTTTCTGTGGTTCTGTTGTCTCATTTTATGAAGCTTTATTTATTTATTTTTTTAAAAAAGGTTTGTGTGCTGCCTCCATCTGGTTTTTTATTGAGACAAAAAAACATGCTCGAGTACATCGCAGCTTTCTTTAGCATTAATGCTCATTTTTAGTGTCAGAACGCTGGGTTCCAACCGACGGGCACACTTTGGCAGGCCCCGTTTAAATTTCTTCAGAAACTTTCTAGTTAAAGCTATTCTATTTGGACTGGGAATGGATTTTAACAAGCAGCTATCATATCTTTCTTGTATGCTCAAGAAATTCTGAATTCACTTCACCTGGTGTAAGCTCCCCACTTAACTAATAATAGTAACATTATTTTCTGTTTCGTCTTTATAGATGACCTTGAATTTTAAACCACTTTATTTGGCTATCAAACTGTCCTGTATGTCAAGCTGGATTTGGTAGCAGTGCTATGTCAGTCGCTAACAGAATGTGTTTTTCAATCTATCTGCTCCCTCGCCCTCCCCCTTTTTGTCCTTCTTCCTCTGTATCTGGACTCCCTCGGTTCCATGTGTTTTTGCAGCAATCTCTGTGTTGTCTTATCTCTTCTAGTTTCCTGCTTTCCTACCTGGCTGCCCACTGCCCCTGCCAGCATTCCTGTTAGGTCTCAATAAATAACCTTGCACCTATCTGGCCCTCAGCTTTACTGGTTGTTGCAGGAACACATTTGTTAAAATATCACCTGCTGTAGAGGGGAAATTGATACTACTGCATTGTGCTCCAGGCAATAGAGTTTGGTGCTGGAGTTAAAATGCCACAACACAGGCAGTTGTGAGCAAGTTCACAGTTTAGGAGAAAAAAAAATATTAATGGAGAAAAATCTCTTTGATTGTCAATTTTTTTGTGTTGTCTTAAACAGCTCCTTAGATTTTGTGGAGCTGTTGTCTCAAGAATTTTTGTCCTTTGACATTATCTTAGTAGGAAAACAGCAGAGAAAGAGAGGTTACATTTGCAGGGATACAAGCATTTACTGTGCCTCAGTAAATAGAGTTGCACTTAGAGCTGTATGTTTTAAAGTCTGAAAAGTGTAATTCTGTTAGGAAATTACATAAACTGTCAAACCAGTGAAAAATATACAGTTTACAGAGAAACAAGGCATTTGACTGCATCAAACTTTTGAGTTAGTCAATTATCTGAAACAATATTAAGCTTGTCATAAAATGTTCAGTCCTTTGGAGCTCCCCTATTAAGAATTGGTTAAGTCTTTAAAGACAAGTATATATTTGACAAGTATAAATATAAAGTACAAAAAAAAAAGCAGTGAACTTTGAATAAGGGGGGAAAAAAGCATTGGGAAACAGATCTTTTAACAGTCTTACTGCTTTTGTTGAGTATGATGGGTTTCTTTTTCATTTTTAGCCACCAGTTTTTTTCTGATACATTTGATCACACCAAAGTCGGAATTGAATATTCAGTTTATCAAAAAAAAAGTTGACATAATGTTTATTCTTTTTTATCTATTGAAATAGAAATAATGTCTTCAATTCAATTTCTTTGAGGCTTTTCAACACAATCTTGGCATTTCAATTTGAATTAATCTACTGAGTGAACCTCCCTTCATAAGATGGTTGTTATCTTGGAAACAAAAAAACAAAAAACAAACAAACAAAAAAAAAAACAACAACTTGCTGGCCAGTGGCCTTCTGCAATAAGGAGCTTCATTAAAAATTGAAAAACTGCTCAATTTTTTCTGTTCTACTCCATTTCTCCAAAAACAGACCAATGATCTGATGAGACATTCCCATATGACCAGGTAAGAGGAAGAAGCAAAAGTTCCTCTCAGAAATCTGTTATTATCCAGATGGCACCATTAGCGATTAAGCCAGAACATTTCTCCCCTCTTATAATTGACTCCATAGGCTATTAGGCAGGTTGGCACTAGGCTAAGTCCACTGGTGCACACTCCAGATGTTGTCTTTGTGTGTGTATGGGTCTTTGTGCGTGCATTTGTGCATTAAGTGAGGAAAAAGTGAGACAGTTTGGCTGCTGTTGCGGCTGGTGGTGGTTGTTCCAAGGCTGCCCACAGATGGACACAGGGCTGGGTGGGTGCTAGGAGCAAGTCACATTCAATTTTATCAACATCTCTATCAGTCTGTTTGTTTGCAGGCTCTCCATCTCCCTATCATTTTGTCTGTCTTTCTTTTCTAGCCCTGGGAGGAGAAAAATTAAAGTGTTCTGTTTTCTGTGCAAGATCTTTGTCTTTGCTTTTTGGTTTTATCTGAAGATTAAATTATCTCTCATCCGTTGTCTGTCTTTTTAGTTTTTGTGAACAAAGTGATGTTTGACAGACTCCATTAAGTGCTGTTACTGTTATTAAATTGCACATAATGCAAGGAGATGCAATACCAAACTGAATTTTCGTGGTGTATGCTGTAGTTGAAACTCCATGCAGATTTCACCCAACCTTCAAACAACCAATGAATGCTACAGAGTTCCTAAGCAGTCTGCTGAATTTGAGTTTTATCTTTTTCCAGTTCTGCAGCATGTGGGAGAGAAAATATAGCATGTAAAAAGAATTGCATATCCAAACCTTATTCCCTACCCTGTTGTCTAATCGATTTGTCCGTCTATCCATCTACTTTCCATTTAAATATGCCATGGAAAAACATTCACCTCCTTGTAGATTTTTCTTTCTTATTTTGCTTTTTTGTCACCTTAAAATGTTTCAGATTCACAAAAAAGCTTTAATTGCAAATTATGACAGCCTGAGTAAACACAAGACAAAATTTTGTATGATAGTCTTCTGTTATTATTGAAAAAAAAAAAAAAACCTAACCTATCTGGCCCTATGTGAAAATGTAATTGGATGGTTTGACCACCCTGCCACCCAGAGATAACTAGCAATGAGTTGCTGAAATCATTGTGGTGAAATGTAGCAGAATTGTTTTAATTTAGTCTTACTCGAGGGTTTTTGAGCATGAACACATTGCTTAAGCCCTTTCTACAACATCTTAATCAACTTTAAATCCAGGCTTTAATCATGCCATTGCAAAACCAATTATTATTATTCTTTGAGCCATTTAGACAACGGCTTGCTTGTGTCCTTTGGTAACTGATGCATAACAAAGTGTTCCTGACCTAAATCTATAGTAGGTAAAACAGCTGATAGCCAGTTCCCTAGTGGCCATCAGGGCCAATCACATATTTTCAAGATTATCTTTAGTCTCTACAATGAACATTGGGGTTCATTGTAGAGCACCCCAATGTTCTCTACTATGCTCCTTCACGCTGTGAAGGAGCATAGTGTGTATCACCTATTCCAAGTGAATAGACCTTACACCGATCTTAGCTGATACAAGTAAGGTCTGCAGTATTTTACAGCAAGTCTGGGTTCTTTTATGGCCTCCTGTAAGACAATGGTGTAATATTTGAGTTGGTTTTGGAAGTTTAAGTTTAGGACACTTGGGAAAAGTCACTGTTCCATTTCTTCTCCATTTGTCTAACACTTTTAACCTTCTTCATGTTCACAGACAGATTCAATTTAAATTATTCAGGTCAGAGAATAAACTAAATAAATACTAGTGAAATTGAACCATGTTTTCAAAAAAGAAAAATAAAGTAAAAATAAAGTAAATTGTGATTTAACCCGTGGTGTAGTTTTTTTCCACATGGGTATAGGTTGGGCTAAGTAGATTACTGCCCCCCCAAGGAATGAAACCAGCATTAGAAAACTAGTTTTCTAATGCTGATTATAATAGGTATTTGATAATCTGGAATAGAGTAAAGGAAATGCAAAAGACGGAATGTTTTTAGAAGGAAAAACACTTTTTCATGACACTTTGTGTCTCGATTGTTCCAACAATTTTTTTATCCCACCTTGCAGTCTGTGCAAGATAAATATTTAAAGCCAGACCCATATAGAAATACCAGACATAAATTCAAAGTGAAGTTCTGTGTTTTATTTCATAAATTTGCTAATGAAAGGACTGAAAACTCTGGGAAATGCTTCTAAAAAAAAGGTTTACTCTTTCATGGATATGCGCAAGAACCCTGATGCTGATATTAGTCATGTTCATTGTTCTAACTTTATTAGTGCCATCAAACCATTTAAAAGGTACTTCATGTATTACCTTATTAGAGTTACATCTCAGACCATTGCCCAGCCTTAGTCCTTTTTTAGGTTTTGTATTACATTACAGAATGGACTTTCAGTAAGTGTTTTACAGCTAAAAAAAGAGCTAAAATGCTATTAATTATTCATCTCCCTGTGGCTGGTGGTAAAGAGAAGAGGCGCTCTAGGGTTTCCATCAGCTATTAGTAAACAAATCAATGCACAAGGCTGAGCTCCTTGTCATTACAGAGCCATCTGCCCTTTACCATGACTTTCAAGAGGGGGCCAAAAAATGCACAGTGCCTCTATGTTCAAGAGGGAAATTAAAGTTTGTTTCAGGGAGGAGTTCATTAAGTTATCAAGTTTGGCAAACTTAAACAGGGATATTACATTCACAAAATTGTTCCTCTGTGAAAAGGTTTTGCTTAAATGTGATGTCAATTGAATTTGTAGCTAGAGTGCTATTCCGATGGGGTGGGTTCAAGACAACTTGTTTATATAGCAGACATGCACAAACTCATCCTGAGCCCCCAACACAAGATATTTGATGTAATCAAAGAATGCAGTTTCAAGTCTCTAATCAAGTTTCTTCTGCAAAATACATTGTAACTCAACATAACCATAATTATGAACTAAAGAAATCTGTGGAGAAACTGAATAAGCTGAAAGCGCAGTAACATGATTGGGAACTAGGAGAAATCAATACAGTGAAGCTCATCATCATCTTAACACTGACCTGAATGTGAATCTTCGGGGGATTAATTCAATCTGGTGGAGCTAACAGGTTCTCTGGTCCCTCAACACAGTTGACAACAGTTCTGTCTTGATTTAGGCCACCGGGCCGAAGTCCTGCTGGGGTGAAACAGAGCTCTGCAAAAAGCAGGTATAGCTTCATTTAATCCATGTGATGGAATGAAATACAAAACAATATGAAACATAAGAACCTCAATTTACAGTTGGCCGTCTCTGTTAGACAAAAAAAAAACACATACTGTTGTATTCTTTGTATAGTTTTTGATAAGAAAGCCACCAGAGGCAGCTCTCGGATGAGTATTGCACACTTCATCACGGCATTTGACAAATGACCCTTCCATGAATCCTCAGCCATGTTGACAAATGATTCTACTGTACAGAGATTCACAGCCTCGTGGGTGCAGCTCACACATAATAGCACCACCCAGATGGAGGTGGTAGGTCTGGAAGATGGCGAATGCAGCAAGCACAGCAGTTCACTCAGATGAATGAAAGCAGAAAACTGAAGCACATATTGTGTGTCCTGTTCTAATGCTACAGCGCCTTGCGAAAGATAAACAACCTTTAAATTATTTTGCTTTGTAACACTTTTAAGGTGCAAGGTGCAAACATTAATGTGTTTTATTTCACATGAATATGAATAGAAAGAAGCAGGCAATTGTAAAGTGAAAGGGAATGACATTTTTTTATTTTATTTTGTCACAACTAAAATTAGGTTTACAGGAACCTTTAGACTTATACCCCTAACCATGTTGCTCTGAACCCATCTGCCTTCTAAAGCCACCTAATTATTAAATACTGCCCGTGTGTGTAATATAATCTCAGTATAAATACAGTTGTTTTATGAAAGTTCAAAGTTTGTTAAAGAACATTAGTGAACAGCGAGTGTCATGAGGAGCAGGGGCCATAACACAAGTCAGAGATAAAATTTTTTTTTAAAGTTTGGAGCAGGATTAGGTTATGCAATAAAATCTCAAGAGTTGGAGATTTTAAGCAGAAATTTTCTATCCATCATTTATGATAGAACACCAAGACTACAATAATTGTTAACTTTCTGACTAAAGTCAAGGCCTAAATACCAAATTTGAATCTGTGCCAAGACCTAAAATTTACTATCCAGGAACTCTGTCTGTCCAGTCTGAGTGTAATCTATTTTGAAAAGGAGGATGGACAAAAATTCCTTTCTCTATGTGTAAAACTGGTAAAGACACACCATTAAATACTTTCAGGGGGCCAGAGCATAAGTGCACGCCACAAACTTTGTTTTGTAAAACTTTTTTACCCATATGTCATTTTCATTTTATTTCACATTTTTCCTTACGCTGTGTTGGCTTATGTCAAAAAATCTCAATAGCACTGGAAAATGTGAAAAACGTTTTTCAAAGCATTTAAATTATAGTGTGCAGAGCTTTTGTGTTTCTTTTTATTCTCTCTGTTTTTTTTATACATTTTTTGAAGATAAAGTAAATTAAAAAGTAAATCTGTTATTGTTTATAATATTTATTTATTTATTTTTTCTGAATGTCTGACCTTCCACTGTATCCTACAACTCTTCTTAGACCCTGATAAAAACTTGATACCTAGTTAGACATGATTCCTTGTGGTAGAAGCTCTTTTTTTTTACCTTCATTTTATCTTTACTGATAAGATAAAAAAGCCCAGCTTGCTCTACAAATAGGTAATCAGAGCTGAGAGGAAAGAGCACCTCTGATGGCAAGGAGAGTCCAATGTCGAGAAAATCAATATATCTACCTCTTCCCAAAATCAAAGCATTTCTCTCCTCCGTCCCAGTTTACACAGATAAAAGCTTTGTCTGTCTTATCCAATCAAAGTAAGCAAAGCAGATGTCAAATAATTGTAAAATGCTTCATTGGGTTGCTTTAGATAAAACTCCTTAGTGCTGTGACAATTCCCTTAAACAACAACAAAAAAGCAAACATCTAGATAATTTAATGCTAGTTTTTTTTTTGCTTGTTTGTTTGTTTTTCATTGACCAGCGTCTTTTGTTTGATGGAGTCCGATTTGATTGTGCGCATTGTGTCGTTTGTGAGGCGAGCTCATAAAGATTATATAGTCCAGTAAAAGGCTATCTCGTCCACCGGTAGCAGAGGATCAAGTCTCTGGAGTCATGCAGAGAATGGACTCAGAAAACAAACAGCTCCTGCTGTCTTGTTATAGGGGATGCTCTGATAAGGTGGATGAGGGAATGCTGAGGGATGATTGTAGGTGTGTGTCCTAACAGACTTCCTTGTGAAGATGATCAGCCATTGTCGTTATGCATTGCCATTGTTCTGCACCGGCTTTGTAAACAGGCACCTTAGCCTTTAGCAACATCACCTCCTGTGCCACGATTCGCGGCGCTCTGTCTGTCATGATACCCACTTAATTCCAGCAGGTTATTGCAGATCCCTCTTGTCGAAGTGGGTGCATGTGTGTGTGTTTGTGCACCGAAAGAGATCATTGCTTGCCTGGGAGAAGGAAAAAAGCTATTCAACAGGGGCGCCCACGGTGGCAAACCCATTTCCAATAATGTCCTCTTTCTGCTACAACAATTGTGTTTAACCCCAGTGGCTCCAGCTGGTCACTATTTGTCATCCCACTGCTTCCTCCCTCACCTCTCTCCATGCCTTCACACTCAGAGACACTAGCAGTGAATGCATGGTTCATGAGTGCATACCACTGGCTTTTGTCTAAATTGTATAGTTGTCTCTCATTTTAGATGTTATATCAAACAGTAAATACATTAACAATTTTCTGGCTGCTATGATATGGGAAAAATAAAAGTTTGTCTACCTGCTATCTTTGCTGTATAGTTTTCGTCGTTTCCACTTTTTCTCATTTTTTCTCGTCCACCCCTCCATAATCTTTCTTCCACCCCCATCCCTCTGTCCCTTGGCTGGTGATCTGCGTGTGGAGGTGATTTATGTCTGGCACTCACTGAAGTCCCTTTGCTGTGACACACACTCACTCACAATCTCATAAACACATTCACAAAGGCATACAAAGACACACTCGAATACACGCAGGTAAGACTGCAGCTGTGATACATTTTAATTACAGTTTTAGTCAGAAGTAATTATGGTTTTATATCTAGAGGGACAGCTCAATACACATCCCCCCACAGGCATTTGAATGTGCACAGACACAGACGTGAAAGGCTATGCAAGAACATAAGATACACTTTTTTGATTTTTAAAAAAATGTTTTGTCCTCTGTATTTTCCTGCTGTTTTTGTTCAATTTTAAAATTGTAATTTCAGTAACAGATGAAGGCCATGTAGTCTGAAAAAAGTATTCTCACCTTCAATTCTTAAGAGTGCAAAAAAACGGTTTTGTGGACAGTAGGATTCTCTAAATATTATTTCTATAATCATTTGCATCAAAATTTATACAGCAGAGCTGCGAACACACAGACAATTAGTCCTTCTCTTTCCCTGCACCCACTTACCTTAACAATAATGGCCAACAGTCCTTGCTGTTGGCAATAAATAGATATCCCTAATGGATATCTATTTTATCCATTGGGGAGGAGATTGGGAAAGTCCAGTGCTCTTCTCTTGCCTGTGCTTCAGTGTAGTGGCTACAAAGCCATGTTGCTTTACAAATCTGTGGGTGGGTTAAGCTATAAACCTAGCTCAAACCATCTTTGCTATCACTGTTACTGGTGTATAAAAAATCTTTTTCAAACAAATAATCTAACGACTCGTAGCTTGGAGGGAACAAGTAAAGCGTGGACGCCAGCCGGGTTTATAAAAGACTGGGGGAAACCGTGCTATTTCGACAATTGATTTGTCATATATTGTGTAGACCGACTGACTGTTTTTCATAGTACCTGAATTAAATTTGACATTTTGTATTATGATAATCCCAGTACACTGTTGTATGGAAAATTTCAAGCAACAGGATTCTAGCACTCACTTATAAAGCAATCATTTGTCATTATAGAGAGAGTCTGCAGGTAGTTTATAAGCCACGGTGTTGGAGGGACAACAGATAGAAGCAAAAATATGAAGCTGCAACTTAATGCATTCACTACTTCTAACTTTCCTCTACAACCATTGTACACGTGAATATAGCAAAAAACAAACAAACAAACAAAAAAAAAAACAGTGTAGATGTTTTCTTTCATTTACAATTCTCTGCTGGTGTGAAACACTCCAACCTTATAATGATTTAAAAGTGTATTTGATTAGAGGCAAAATATCAAATGGAAAATTTAACTATTATGGTTCCTTCTGACTAAAAGAGAAAAATTATAGTGGAAGGACAGCTTCATTGTGAATTTGGCTAAATTTAGATGCAATGTATTTGCACAAAAATAACAGTCAAGAATTAAATATATGTAAATTAGCTTGCAATGGTCAGATATTAAAAAGGTTTTACAATCTATACATTGTGAAAGATGTAAACATGTTCATGATGTGAATGGAGAATTTTTAGGTTGTGAACTATGAGCATAATTTTATTCAGTTTGAACTTGTGTTTTCTTCTATACCATGTAATGTATGTTCATGAACAATTAGCCAGAAGATGGCCAGAAATACCATAAAACTGGTATTTATTTGTTGGGACTGAAACTTTAAAAAGGCACAAATTATAGTCAAATATTTGTCCTGATGGACAACTGCACATTCCCCAATACGACTTTTAAAGTAATTTCTCTCTGTGCACACTTTCTTTTTTAACATGCATTTTTCGTTCCCACTGGCAACACTTCCATCATTTAATAATGAAGACATGTCATAAAAAATGAGTCTGTGTACATTCTTTGTCAGACATATTTTTTTAAAGTTCTAGTAATTCAAGTGTAGTTTGACAGAATTTTTTTTTTTCTCTTGCGAGTTGTGAGTTGGTAATAGGATGTGCAAGATTGAAGGAACCATGATAAAAGGGAGAGCGTGCAGAAGGATGAAAAAGTGATTTGCGCAGAAACAGATAGGCTTTGCACTGTAAGCTCAGTTGAGGAGCAGATTTGGAAGCTGTAAGACTGTTGTGCTGTCCTAGAATGCTGACAGGGATGGCAAGCTGAGCATGTGCAAAGGAATGGGGGGCGGGGGAATCACACAAGTGTGTGACTGTTTACGTGTGTGTAATTAGTATGTTGTGTGTTTGATGTGCTTGCATATGTCAGGGTGTATATACTCTGCACAGATGGAGAGACTTCTCAGGGATTACTGAGTAACTGGAAGAGGAGAGAGGTGGTAATTGCATTTTAATTACAGTGTTGATGATTTTGGGCTCTGCCAGATGGAGGGTTCTTTAGATATAAGTACAATATAAATCAGCCGGCTGGAAAATAAATCAGCTTGTTGGTAACTGGTTACCTGCCAAACCAGGTTTCTAACCTTGAGCCACTGGTGATGGTCACGATTAACTTAGGCCTTTACATGTCTAAACATTTAGATTTTTCTAAAATTTTACATTTCCTTAAATCTGTAAATAAAAAAATTATTTAATTGAACTTTTAACTAAACAGTAACCTGAGCAACCTACAGTTGCAGGTTATTTCCCTTTTCTCTGTTCACTTTACTCCTAGTGCCACAGGACAAGACTTGTACATAGTTTTTGGAGTTGTCAGTGCTCATACTGTTACGTTTCTTTAATTTTTGGTAAAAAACCTAAAAAACCTAGTATTTCTCTGTTAGGCAGCTGATTAGCAGTGTGCAGCAGATGATGACAAGGGAGATTATAAGGGGAAAATTTGAGCAGTTTTCAAACTAATTCTTAAAAAAACTTTGTATACCTTTATATCAGTGAAATAGTTTGAGAGAAAAATCAGAGAATTATGATTGCACGTGCAGTATCTTGAAGAAAGGCATATTTAAACACAATGTATGAGAACTTATAAACTAATTACTCATTCTTGATTAATGAGTAATTTAAAGCTTCAGTATTTTTTTAATACCATCATAGATATTATAATTCAAAGGGTTGTCACAAATATCTTTATTTTGTGTTGTATTACACTTCAGTTGTACCAAAATATTGATTTTGGTTCATACTACGTAGCTGTAATACTGTGTGATTCAAATAATTTCATCTTACTTATTGTAATAGTCATGAACATGCAGAACTCTTAAAATTTGCAATTAATTTGAAGGTAAAATTAAAGTCAAGTCAAATAGAAGGAGGGTAATTATCACTAGGATTTCTATTTCTGCTAAATATTATAAACCCTCCAGAATACTCATTCTCTTCTCAACGGGTGGCCAAGTAACAAAGTACTTACAGAGCAGGCACCAGGAAGCTGATAAAACCAGTAAGGTCTGCGCCATTCCTACTTTTAAGTACCACTAGTAGAAAGAGAGACAAGATAAGGAATAACAAAGTGCATCACCAAATTCTTTCATCCAGCCCTTGCAGTGAAAAGTACCCTATCAGATAAATACAGTACAGACCAAAAGTTTGGAAACACCTTGTAATTGAATTCAATTACAAGTTGTTGTTTCCAAACTTTTGGTCTGTACTGTATATGATGCGAGTCACGTTTTGAAACACCAGTCAGTGTGTGACACTTTGACAAAAAGTATCAAAACTAGCAGTTTACATAGTAGCTTGTAAACCCACCAAGTAAAATGCTATGAAATTTATTATTATTGGTTTTAATTAATCTTTTTTGTTACTATTAACAAATTAATAGGCACCATTAACTTTCAATACAAAAGTTTACAGTGCCTTTTTGAAGTCAGTGATGATTTTTTCAGCTACAAATATATATTTTCAATGCCAATATTTCCCTGTAGTGTCAACGTTTATTTTCAGTTACATTTAAGCTGTCAATGTTTTAGCTCTACATCACATCATCTTTAAATGTGGCACCTGACAAATGTGGAAGCTTTTCTCCATCATTCCCATATCCACTTATCTTCAAAATGTTACTGAGGCTAATGCTGACCCCCTGCCCCCCCCAAAAAAAACACTGAAGATTTTGATATATTGCCCAGTATTGAAGGGTATGACACAAATACCGTCCTTCAATAATGTGGATATTTTAAGGATTACCAAACACAAGGAGTTCACATCAGTTTTCTGGCAGTTAAAGCAATAGTAAGTTTGACCTCTGTTAATCCCAGGAATTGGGCAGCTGCTCTTCATCAACCTTAAACAAAATTAGGTTGGTATAAAAGGTAAGTCAACCTATAAAAAAATGCTTTTCTGGGTTTAAAAAAACTGTAGGAAATTAATGAAATTTTGAAATGCAGTGACATGATGATGTACAGCAAATAATTATTTGGTTGATGCGAGTTGCAGTACTAATCATTGATGCAATGAGAATTTCTGACTTGATCTGAGCAGCCTTGGTCATTTTATATCTAGCTTTTTTGCCTTCTAGTTCACTCATTTTTTAAAATCATTTTTCTGTAAGACAAATGAGTAAATTTGTTTTTGCTCATAAACAAAAAAAAAAAGAAGGATTTTTGTAATACGTTTCTGCAGCTGTAGGAACTGATTTGTGCTTATTCTTATGATTGTTGGTAAGACATTTTGCTCTCACCTGCATACGAGCAAGTTTGAGACTGACCTTTGCCAACTTCCTCATTCACATCTGCGTGCCAGTTTCTGAACTGAAGATCTCACCTTCTCTGCTTAATGAAGCAAGCATTGCTGCAATGTGATACAGAGAGTCAGCAATTTTAGAAGTCATTCTTGCTGCCAGGGTCATTTGTTTTTATAATTGTGACTTTTCATTACAAAGGCAGACCGCATCATTTATTATTTCATATTAGCTCATGCACATTATGGCGCAGCTATCCAAAACTATAAAAAGCAGTAATGTGGGTGGAAAAAAAAAGGACATTTGTTACTAATTAGGAACTTGACAAACATACAAAGTACCTATATAGGAATGTTCTGACTGCAACACCGAATTGCAGAACTGAACTAAACTGAGTTTTAGGTCAGGTGAAAGTAGAAGCTGAAAATTTGAGCTAACTTTGTTCCTCCGATCAAGGTGAGTCCCCCAGCTGTGTGCTTTGTGACAGTATGACCCTTGCAGGGCTGTGAATCTGACACGACCAGCAGCCCTGTGGCTTTTTTAACCTGTGGCTGTTTCCATTTCTTTCTGTCTGTCTCTCCTTCTCTGTCTGTTTTTTTCTTCCTTTGCCACTTTTTGTCGCTGTGTCTCCCCTGCTTCTTTGCACTTTGCATACTGTCTGAAGAAGATAAGGCAGTCCTGATAAGCCTTTGACTTCTGTCAAAATGCTTTCCCATCTATGCAGACCTATACCTCGGAGGAGAAAATGTATTTTATAAGTCATGCGCTCACATGCCTGCTTCTGGTATGATAGGGACATAATGAGTTTACGATACACTGGAAGGAAATTTGTGCCGTCTTTACCTTTCAAAGTTACTCTGAAAATTAGAACAAGGAACACAAATTGCGTATTGTTTGTGGTGACTGGATAGAGAGTTATTAAGATAACACCAATTCTCATTTCTTCCTCTTTAGTAGACTCAAAAATATAATTTCCATCATAACACAAGAGGTTATCTGACTTCTTCAACCATTTGCGTATACAACACATTCACAAGTTGTTTTAACCTTTTAATTAACACTGGTGGTCAGTTTGGCTATTAGTCTGTCTGCGTGCTTATGCATTTATTTGACAAGCAGCAGCACGTCTGCTGGCTTAATGGTGCTGGTGTATGGGTCATTTTAATAAATTTACCAATTATCAGGAATTTAATCCAATACAGCCCACAGCCTGAATATCCCCTGTTGTGGCATTTTTGAGTCTATTGCAGTTTTACACTTCACCCAATATTGAAGTCATTTTGGATAATTTGCAGAGAAATTAATATCTTATAATATAAGCACCGGAGCACAATTTATACAGCAAACAATATTCTCAGCCGCAAATTGACCAATTTTGTTCAACAAAAGCTGGTCGTAAAGTAATGAGCTCTTACAGTTAAACAGCAAAACACAGGTCAGATTAAATCACAAATTATAGGCGTGATGTGGGATATAAAAATCTTAAGAAATTTTTCCCTTGCAATTTTGACTCATAACTTTTGTATTAAACACTGTAAAAATGTTTACAGGAATTGTATTGTTAAAAAACAATATCAGAAAATACAAATAGATCCCGACAAGTTTGATGAGTGAGTTGGATCCATAGCCCCTTTTCTTCTCAATCAGAGCCAGAGCAGCCACCTCACACCTGTTGGTGCACTGGCACTCATATTTTGGCAACACTTATTTCTAGAAGGATCAGATAAAGAAGTTAGATGACATAGAAAGTTTTGTCCTGGTTTGCAGTGTTTTTTAACATTGATTTGTCAATAATGGATCAATAGTGTGGGAGATCAGCATCGTCAAATCATAAGACCAGGTCTTGTCCTTGGGGAAAGTTGTGCATCATTGCTGCATGAAGAAGGTAATTTGTGCTCTCATAGTTTGCAGCAGCCTTTCACTCTTATGTCAAGCTTCTTTTAGCTTGTTTGGTTAAAGAAAGCCATGATCGTTTCAACATTTGCTGGATGGTAAAACTAGTTGAAAGCGTCTCACTATAAAGTGTAATATATGAATGTTGATACCCATCTCTAAAATTTAGAGATTTATATTTGAAATATTGTCCAACCTCAGTGTTTGGACAACGTTGATGTAACATAACTTTTAAACAGTTATCCAAAAGAGTTACAAAATAAATGTATCCACAGCAGAGTTCCCACCATGTTAAGTTTATATCATTTACAGAGAAATGTTTGGAGATATTTATTTTTTGTTTTATGTCGTTTTACTCATCAAAAACGGATAAAAGTTAGAAAATCCATCTGACCTGGGAGGCATGAATAGTTTAAATAGTTTTAAAATGTTTTTTTTTTTCAGGTAACTTTGAATGTTAAAAGCTCTTTATTTTAGAAGATGAAGATATTGCTTTTTATCAGATACTTTTAAACTGGATTACACTTTCTACAGTTTGTTTATTGAGGGAGAAAAGGAAAAATAATGAGATCATAGAAATCCTTTTGAGGCAGACATCTTTCACTTTTTATTCCCCTGGTTTTTTGTTCTTTTCAGTGTTGTACGCATCAGCAGAAAACCTACAATCTATTATGTGTGCACACACACAGAAGGCACTTTCATTCTTTGTCTCCGATGTGCCAGTGGTTGTTGTTAATGAGATTCCTACAGGACGAGAAAACTCCAGGGAGGCTGACTGACGGCCCACTTTAAACGTTACAGTCCCACTCCCCCTTTGTTGTCCACTGAGACACAGGAGGAATTGAGAAAGTGAAGGAGAGAAAAGACAGATTGTATTACATATGTATGACTCATGTACACACAAACAGATTAACATGTTTAAATACTAAGAGTTATGAGGAGCTATTAAGGTTTGTTAAACTAATTGTAATTCAAGAATTATCTTTCAAGGTTAAAACATAAAGAACAGTGTTTTGTAATCACTGTTTTCATGTTTGAATGGAACATGAAGGACAAATGGTTGCAAGTGACTAAAATGGCATTGCTTCCATCCTTTTGATCAACCTCCTACACATCACTTTATGTGTCATGTGTGATCTCTGTTGGGATCTCAGAGAAGTAATAAATAGTTACATTGTTTTCTGCTCTCTTTTCTGTAGGTCTTTTCATAGTTATGCACATCTTTTCCCAGCACTCACAGGTGGTGTAACATATACAATATATTTCTCAGATACAAAGGTTTGATGAAGTACCTGGTGCCACAGAGGACAAACAGAACTCATTTCCTGTCACTGCCTTTGGACTTCATGTCTATTCTCATTTCCTCTCTTTGCTCCGAATACAATAAAGGCACTTTATGGTGCATCCACAGAGGTATGATTTTGCTTAATGCTTTTTGCTTTCAGAAGGCAACAGTCATCAAACCTGCAACAAGCCGCATGAATCTGTGAGAATTTCATCTGTTCAGTGGTGTCACTGATTTGTCTAATACTTGCACTGTGTCAGGGTGCCATGTCTACATCCCACATAATAACTGGATATTATGGTTTTGTGGTGTCCATTTTCAAAGCTGATATACCATTGTGAAAAATACTGTGGTGATATTCATAGATGGTATTACTGTCTAAGTAGATGACAGTGTGAGGATGCGTTATGTCTGCACCAGTTTAAGACTTTCTTATATATTTTAACTGTCCTTAATTGACGATGTAGCAAGCTGATCCAGTTTTGTTTACTTAGATTGGGTTATGGAAAAAAAAGTAAAGTAACAAAATGACAAATTTGGTGGCATAGCAGAGCAAGGTCACAGAATCAGCATCTCAGATCTAAGAGTTGTTTTACCGTTGTAAATGCTTCATTGGGTCTGAATAGGGAATGCGGCAGGTTGCAAACTTTACAGCTGAAGACCAGATAGGTCCATGTATAGCACAAATTCATTGTTTAATTTCTGAAATGTTCTGCATTGTAGATTGTTTTTTAGCATAGCGTGCTGCTTTAAGTAACTTTTTATGCTAAGGTAAGTTCTTTGCAGCGGCGCAACTGCATACTTTCTGAGGTGTATGCGAATATGTCATCGGCGCCCCCCTAATCCATTCACACATGACGTAAATTTGTACAACTCATCTTTAATTAAAGTATCAATAATAATAAATGTACATACATGTGAATAAATTGCTGCGTACAGGGTTATTTTAAAAAATGAAACAAAAAACAGGGCAATATTTCATCATTTAATATATAAGTAAGCCAAAGAGCCACTTCTGTTAGCCTGTGTCTAGAACCGCCTATGGGCTGCAGGTCTGAGACATTTTGTTAGCATGTTTTCTATCATTCTCATAACTTGATAGGAAGCCTTATCCAAACTGGCAACCCACATTAATAAAATGGTGAAATAATATTGACCAAAAAACACTGTATTTATAAAAGATGTCAACACTTAAGCTTAAGCCAACCTGAATTTTTACAATTTTCTTGTTGATACACTGACATTAGTTACCTACTGTCTTGCAACCACTTAGAAAAGCTTTTCTTTGTCTCTCCAACGTCTTTATCCTTCCCCCTCTTCCGTTTTTTTTGTTTTGTGCCCCAGAGTTTTTTCCTGCCGCCCCATCTTTAGCTCCCTGTTGTCGAGTGCATTACTACAATTCCAATTTAAAAGGAAAAAAATACATGCCTTGGCACATTCTCGAAGGGCGTGCCATACAGCGGCTGGTAGGAGTGGAGGGGCGCCTAATCAGTGCTGTTCCTCTGTTATTGATAATTTCATACACAAACAGCTGTTAAGTACATAAATTGCTCACTAGAAAAAAATAATTCCCCTCATCATTTTTACGCCCCCTCCAGTGCAGTGCTCCTATTCGTTACATACAGTGCATACCCACTTTTTGTGCCACTGGTTCTTTGAATCTCATCCTCCTTCAGCTGGCCACAAATGTTCCCTTTTAGAGCTTGATCTGGAATGTGTAAAACTCTATGCTTTGAATTGCAGTCGGTAAAGCTATATGTGATGTGCCACACAAAAAGTAGGACCAAACAACCAGAGCACAAGCAGAGATGGCTTTTCCATCGCCTCTAGTTGGATTCTGTTGTTATGCTGTCTGTGCTTCATGATCTGTTTTCTATGTGATTCTCCTATTTTTAAAGAAGCTTGTTTTGGCTTCAATCTGTCTCTGCACTTGAGTCCTTTACTAATCACACAATCCCATACACATTTGTGAACTATGTAAACAACATAGTGAAATTACTGTTTATCTATCCCTTCTGAATTATGCAATACATGCAGTTCCTTAGTTGACTATTATTTCATAACATCCCCCAATGACCTTTGTGTTGGTAAATGCTTGTGCTGTACAATCAACTTTAGTACTGATAAGTTTTTCTTTAACTTTGACACTCTTACAAGAAGTTAAAGTTTTCTATAAGTTTAGACCTGAGAAGAAAGATAGGGTAATGTAAGATGATTATCCAATTGATGTTCTCCTCGGTTCTTAAGTCATATTCCCAATGTGAGGTGTGCATTCTAAAGTAATAATCCTGCCTAAATGGAAAACATGGCTTGGTCATAATCCAGCTGCCTCTCTGTTCCCCAAGTGTCTTCGTTAAACAATATACCATGGTAATGAAGTGTTAATCTGCTCAGCTCTTTACACAAAGCATCTGCATGTCTCCTAGAGGCAAGAACAGGTACACAAAGGAGCACTCCATTCTTTGTTTCGTTGTAGCGCTCCAAAAAGTAAAGACACTCAAATGTGCAGGAGTAGACATGAATGTAGCTGTAATCGCTTTCCAACTGCCACCTTGGCAGAACCTTGGCAGTTGTACTTTGAAATAAAATGTAGCTGCTTTTTGAGATTTGTACATAATATTTAAAAGCTAATTTGAAAAAAAAAAAGAGATCTGCTTCTTTGCTCAGGTTTGCAGTTGTCACTTTTAGGATGGAGTCAAGTTGTAAACCCTGATAAATTTGTGTGATTTCTACAGAACCCGCTATCCGTCAATCGTTTTTCCTGAAGCAACACATGCATTTCATATTAAGCCGCTGTGGTTTGTAATCTGGGGCATTAGGTGTCTAACTGTATTAATCCATTTGCACTTTCCCCTGTTGATTAGACTGCATGTGAAATGTGACGGTAGTTTGGCTGGTATAGGGCACCGGTTGCCTGAGGTGGCAGCGAGGGTGTGAGGTTTCATACAGCCATGTCCACATTCAGATCATGATTTATTACCCTTCTTACCACACAGACTCTCAAGTACACACACACACACACACGCACGCAAGCATAGCAACAACAATATTAAGAGAAGCAAACACACACACGCACACTCACACATTCAGTGTCTGGCATTTAGGAGCAGAGACCATAATATCAGTGGCAACAATAGAACATGACACCATTAAGTTTGCAACACATTAATCTATACAGTGTAATGTAAAATTTGAGCTGTCAGAAATGTGCATTTGTATGCACATTATAATTCATCACAGTCTAAATGTTATTAAGACTTTTCATTTTTTAAATGAGATTTTTTTTAAAGTACATGGCCACATCTGTAAAACAACCTGTGTCCAAGAGTTTGCGTTCGTCGCTGCACTTTAATATCGTAGACAAAAAGAAAAGAAAAAAATAGAATGAAGCTGATAAGAGAGCGGCAAAAACGAAGGAGAGAGATCAGAAATCCCATACAGTTGAGAGCACTAGTCCATTGCAAGTGTGGCAGAGGTCACAGTCAATTTCAAAAGGAGCAGGTCTTGTATATTAGAGTTTGGAGAGATGGGAGACCCCTCCTGCTCTCTATCATAAAAGGCCTGTGCCAGAGCAGGGCCACTTGTGATCAACATGGACCTTGTGGAAATCCCCACTGAACTGAATGGTCTTATTGAAGGTCTATAAGGAAGATAGGAGCAGAAGATGCACACCAAGGCCTGGCATTAATCACAATTTACAAGCCCAGAGGAATCACTTCCCCAAGCTGGTTTTGGGAAACAGCTTCATTCAAATCTTAAAACAGGAAAGTTCTCTGCATCGTCAACAACATAATTCCAGCTGATCTACGAATATAAATATTTTCTTTTTGTGTTTTCCGAAGGCATAGGTTAATGTAAGAGACTCCCGTCATGATTATCTTCAAGAGAAGTTCATGGTATCATAGTTTTAATACAAAAAACTAATGTGCATAACAAGGTGTGATTTGTTTTATCTTAAACAGAAAACCATCAAGTATTTGAATGCTACTATTTTAACATTAATTACTATAACATTAATATTGTTATAGTAATGTTATCTGTCAGATTTTTTTCATAGTTATTTTGATTTTTATACCTAGACTAAATGGACAGTGACATTGCCAGTCACTGTATGAAATCTGTCAACTATAACATATGTTCATATCCAACTTAAGCTGATCTTGTGTCTGTCTGTTGTGCCAATTTTACTTAGAAGTGATTATAAAGATACAATTTTGTCCACAAATAAGCAACACGTCATTTCTGGTGCATCTACACATTAATGCACATCTATTCTCTGGACAAATCATAAATACAAGTACTAGTAAGGGATACATATATCTAGTTCAGCCTCTGCTCCACTAGAAAATGTGTTTTCATCAAGGCAGAGCCCACTCATTACAACCTTACTGACATTCTCGTTTTTGGAAACATTAATATTAAATAGGCAATACTCCTACATTATGTAGATATGTTTTTACTTTCTTTTTTCAGAATGTGTTCATAATTGCAACACAATGAACTGTTCATGTGTTGACACTTGTCTAAGCCATACTGATTAGCTTTATGTGTGAAGAATGACCTAGACCTGTTTTGAAAAGCATGCTTGGCTTTTGCTTGTTTACTTTCTGTGTCTGTGTGTAGTAGTGTGTATGTAAGTTAGAAAAATGAAAAAGTCAATTCATTATGATTTTGGACAAGTATTTTTTAACTGAATTATGCTTTGCACTATAAACAGAAAGTTGAACACTAGGATTGATGAATTTGTATATTAAATTAAAACCACTCATAAAGTGTTTAATGAAATAAAGTAATGCTCTTTTGGTGCATGTAGCTGTTTTTATGTCTTCAAATAGTTTTATGAGTTTTATAGCTGAAGCACAGTGAGCAATATTAGTCCTTTGCTACAAAGTTAATATCTGGTTTGGTCAAATCGTTTGACCCTTTCCTTTTGCTCTCATAAGGCAGCTAACGTTAGAAAGATTTATTAGGAACACAACCAGGCTGAGCAAAAATAAAATAAGTAATTCTTCATGACATTGTACCCAAGTCCTAATTTATGGACAATTTGAATTTGTTGATATTGAGTAAAAGTTTCTGAAATAATGTCCTGACCAGCGTCCACTTAAGCTTATTAAACATATGAAATTGTCACTGAATTCAGTATGAATATTTTTTTGTTTGATTTTACACATGAGATCCCTTGAATTCTTTCAGATGATCCTCAGAGGAAAAACTGCTTGAGTTTTTTTGTTCCCTACCAGATCCTTATCCAACCTTCCAGTTTCTTCCTGCTTCAGCCTCAAGAAATGCTCTTAGTTCATTTCAATGTCACTTTGCACTATTCACCTGCCAATATCTGTAGTTTGTTTTATAAAGTGTTAGCTAAATGCCACCTATGAGATTCTTAGTCAGAACAACAGTTTGCCTTTAAAAATGCACAAAACTTACAATATGTATGTTTTTTTAATGGTTTGAATAATGCAAAATGGCTTGGATGCTCAAAGTCTCAGGGAAATCGTTTGCAGGGGAAGCGATTGTGGCTCAGAGGATGTGTAGCTGCTCTCACGGTTGTTATGCAAAGGTTGAGGAAGTCCTAGAAAATTAGTCCTTATTGCTATTCCTGAGTTACTCATCTTCCCTCTTAACACTGGAAGGCAGATGACAAGAGGTAAGTTGGAGAAGTACTGGAGAGAGCTGGAGGACTCTTTTTTGTTGCCAAGTGAGTATTGCAACGTGGTTCAAAGCAGGAAGGATCTTCATGAGTGAGAAGACACGTCGGTAGAGCCATAAGACCAACGTCAGGTTAGTAATTATGGACATCAAAAAGCAGCACATTGCAACAAGCAGACCTACATTAGCACAAGATGGACTATCTGGCATTGTCTGGGAGTCCTGTTGCTCTTCTTATGCAGTAGCTTCATGACTACAAAAAGTTAAATTTGATTCAGTGTATATAATATTAGTTTATCTAATTTTGTGTTTCTCCCCCATTTTTTTTTTTACATTCACATTTTGGGCTAGCCATCTCTCTGCCTTCTTAGAGGTGAGTAATAATACAGTGACCTAACTCCAAAGTCACTGTAGCACACAATGGCTACAGTGACAGCAAGAGAGTGCTATCTTGCTGACAGTCAGTGCTATAGTGCATGCAGGCTAGCAATGAGTGGTAATTGATGTGAGTAGAGTTGACATCTTGGGCAGAGTGCTTCAGGTTGGTCTCTGACTGGGACCGAGCAGCCCATCATTGCCAGTTATTAAGCAGCTTGTGCTCAGCTGCATTCAGTCAGCTGGGATCAGAGTGTGTTTGGGTGTTTACATACAAATGTGTGTATATGTTGGAGGAACAGGAGTGTGGGGCAATGTGTCCTTTGTCTGTAGCTTAACAGAAAAGTACCGTAGCTAAAAACAATTATCTTAATGACTTCATGTTAGAGTAGGGGTTTGTCCGTTGTCTTTGTGGTACCCTTGAGTCAAAGGCAGTTTTCTTTTAGAATCATCAATATTTTGTGCTTTTGCTTTGTTTTGTTTTTTATCCTTGTAATAGTTCACTGATGGTTTGCCCCCATCTAGCTGTGAGGTCACATTAAAAAAAAAACAATCTCCAGAGTTTAGGCCTGATTGGTTGCAGTCTGTCTGTACCTTTCTGGCTGGCATGTTGTCCAGTTGGCCCACTTGTTAGCTAACTTATATTGTTGGCTTGAATGCTGTGCAGTGCTCTGTGAATGTACTGATAAAGTTATCTTTGTTTTGCAATGTGCTTGAACATCTGCCCTCTGTAGACCCATTGTTGCTGCAACTGCACTTTAAAATTTTTCAGAGTTATAGTGTTTATAAGCACATCTGACTTAAGCGAGAGAAAGTAGTCTGGCTGTGGATGATTATATATGTGCCAGTTTTTGACTTGCAGTACATTAATTATTTCGGTGTGTAACGTCTTACAGGGTAATTTTCCCAAAGTTTTATTTTTTCCTATATTTCAGGATTCACAATGATTTTGGTGTTGTACTTTTTTCATCATTTATCTTTTTGCTTTTGTTTACATGCAGTCTCCCTAAAATTGTGACTTTTATACTGCCGAAAGTTTACTTTTACATCTCATGAACAATGTCTGTGCTGACAACAAATGAAATTACATAAAAACCCATGTGTATAACGTGGCTTAATAAAACAAGGGTCTTGAAGAAAGAGTACCCCATATCCTGTTCAAATTGATGAAAATACACACAAATAATTATATAATAATAAAATAATTATTTTCTTTTTTTTAACGGAAAACATGGGAGGCCATTTTTATGTTTTAGATTTGCAGTGATCTCATTGTAACATGAATGAGGCTAATTTACTTGTTTAGCTTACATATTTTGTATTTAGCTTATTGTTGAGCAGGTAAAATAAAAAAAATGATTTTTTTTTTAAATTTTGATAAATTAAAAATACACAGTATACACAATGTACAGTATAAAATGTACAACTTGACAGTTATAACCTTGAAACAACAGCAGACAGTGCTGCCCATAGTGCTGTAATGTCTATGTCTCCCCTTTGTCAAAGCACAGGTCTACCCTATGTTCTTCTCTACTCCCACAGCAGATTGCAATGATAACCTTATGAATATTAACTTAGCCTTTGTCATACAGTGGGGAAGCCCCGTATTTCATGTTTAATATTGATGAGCTGTATTTTTATTGAGAGTCCATTTTTGATTGGTACTCTATATTCAAAAGTCGCTCATGTGTCAGGGGACTACATGAACCTTGCATAATGGGCTTTAAACACATAGGGAAAATCCACATAACGCATGTAGATTTTGTACCAGAGCCAGGGTGGATTTAATGTCCGGACTTGGTTGTGGTCAGAGTCTGCACTTTTACCTCTCCGTGGTGCTGAAATTGCAGCTGGTCTGCCCAGGGAATGGTGAGCACCACCTTGTGATTACTGCACTGGTCTTTCCCATTGTAAATCACAGCACACTCAGTGAATATTAATGCTGGCAGCTCAATTAGCTTGAGGAAATATTCACGGCTGTAGCAGTGATCTGAGGCACCCCAAAGAGTCAGTGAATAATATGATCTCCTCCTAACACCTGTCCGCGTGGTTCCTCTATTTATGTGCAGAGATTAGGGAATAATCACGTTCTGTGTTGTATCACTCATGCATGAGGAATAGATCAGCAGTTTTACATTACAAAAGTCCAGGAAAAAAAAAGATATTTTACACCCGGTGCACCAACAAGTACACTTTCAAAGACTGTGCATCTGGTGCTGACAAATTTGGTGGCTCATCTGGGCCTGGTGGAGTGTGTGAAGTCACCGCTCTGTCTCCCTCTCTCTCTATAGATTGTGGGCTGGTGTGGTCCAGTTTTTGGCCGTAGATCCCACACACTGCTCCAGACTCTGTCACTCAGCCTCTGCTGTCCTCCATGGTTGAGAGAGACGGGACAGCAGAGCAGATTTCTCTGTGTTTTCCTGCACTGGCGAAGGCAGCATCTGCCAACACACATCAGCCTTGCAGCACCTGAAGGCAGTTGACTCCCTATTCATTACTGCAAGGCGAACAACTTGTTTTGGGAAGGCTATGTTTTGTGTGGGCTTGTGTTTTGCATGATTGGATCACAGACCGTTCAGAAATAAATTTAAATAGATGACCTATAAAACATTTTACTAAGAAATACATTTGTTGTAATAGCTTATTTTCAAGCAAAATTTATGGGTTATGCTGATTTTTCATTTAAAAGAAGAGAAGGAGAGATACGCATGTCATCTTGTTTTGAATTCTCAGAATTTCTCTAGACACATTCAACTATAAAACCAGACACATGGTTTCTTGATCCGGTCTTTGTTACCTTAAATGTCAACTCCTGGATGGCAGCTCTTGTTTTTAATCTTTGCTTTCCCTCAGACTAAATTTTTTGTCTTTGCTGCAGGAGATCTGAGGGGGGAAAAATGAAGTCAGACGAAGAGTTATTCGTCTATTTCTGGATGTCAATACCTATTGTTTTGCACACTGTGCAGAGAGATGGGGGGACTTCGTAGTCACCCCATTTCTCTGCCGCACCTATTTTCTACTTCCTGACACTCTTAGGAAATGTTCCCTTTTGAGCTTAGATAAATGTAAAACTACATGGAGAGCCAACAAAAGGAGCAGATTTTTTTTAAAATGATACCTCTGAGGTCTTCTTTTTTTTATCACTCTCACTCTCGCCATGCTTTTTCCCCTCAATGTCCTTTCGATCCGTAATTGGAAATTTTCCCCTGCTTAGCCCTGTCAGAGTGAGGGACAATGTGGCATCCATGTTCTGTCGAGCATGGTCGAAAGAAATAGAGCATTGTCTCATGGAGGCGATGCAAGCATGGTCTGGAGACTTATCTAAATTGAATATCTGTCTTGTTTTTTGGACTTGTAATGAGAGTGACACACAGAGCTTGGGGGTCTTTCATGCCACTGACAGCCCCACTCTCTTTGAAAAGTTGACAGATAACATAGAGGGAAATACATAAAAGGACATCAGTGGGAAAACTCTGACCCAGCAGAGTAATTGTATAGGAAGCAATGTTCCCACCCAGATGCAGGAGAACATTTCTGCTGTATGTTGTAAAGTTCATCTGAATAATCAAGACAGACTAACAGTGCCACTCAGGAGTTTACATACCATCATCATAGCCATGAACTTCATATGACTTTGGGGTTGGGAAATGATCAATTCAAAGCATTAATTATTTATAATAATCATGGGGGATTATACAGCAACAAACTTGTGACATGTTCAAAAACAAAAATATGTGCACAAGTTTGAATTTATTTCAGCTTTCCTTCAAGCTGTAGATAAAAATTCCATTAATATATGTATATACTCTAATGGTTCTGAGGAACCATTAGAGTGTATGGTTCTGAGGAACCATACACAGAAGGTATGTGTATGGTATGTACAGCTTTTTTGTCTACAAAAAAGCTGTACATTTTTTGTAGACATAATTCTAGCTGAATACTTGACCACTTTTCTTGGCATAATTGATATAATGAGCTTTTGTCTGGCATATTCACTTAGAAGGTTTTCAACTTTTGTGCAATTTTAATAATAATGATAATGCATTTTATTTGTCATCGCCTTTCAAAACACCCAAGGACACTTTACAAGATTAAAAACTAAAAATTCAAATTAAACAGTAAAGAAATGGCTACAAAGACACAAAACCACTATATAACTACTTAAAGCTGGGAGCTGCAGTCTTATAAGTCTTTGTCATGTCTGTCAACCCTCAACAAAGAAATGCTATTGTTTGAAATCCTGGTTTGCCGTGACACACATTTACAGATGAGAGAAAACCCAGACAAAATACAAATGCATACGCTCAAACTCTTCTTTAAAGATAGTATCATTCCTTTAACAAAGGTATGGTTTAAATCATCACCAAAAGCTCAGTTTGTTTGGCATTTATATCTATGATGAATGTAAACTCCTTACTGTAAATGTCTTATGGTTTTTAGTTATTTTAAACATGCTTTATTTCTTGTACAAATGCTAATAATTTCAAAGACATTCTTACTTCAAAGGGTTGCATTTATCCTTCATCATCCAATAACATAGTTACCAGTATTTTCAACAGCATCTTTTGAGTTGCCTCTTACATATGGTATTTATGTAAGAGGCATTGCATAAATACTTTGCATTTAGTTTTAGTCCCGATGTCTTTTCAAAGAAACTGCAGGGCAGGCTTGTAGCAATTTTTGCTTGATCTTGTTTTGGGTGACTGCTTCATCCTCCAGTCGGTAAGATAGCCCGATTGAGATTGTTATTAAATTGGCTCGTTCTTTTAACCTTGGCTTCTGATAATGTCGTCTTTTAGAGGAAATTAAAGTAGCTTGTGAAACCAATAGAGATATGAGAAATATGGCCCTCCTCTACGTTTTTTAGAGCTATTATTGTGTCTTTCTTTTAGCTTTATTTTCCCCCACTTGCACCTGACACAAAATACATTGTGGTCATTTGTTTTTCTTTAGCTATATCATATAACAGTTTCACCCTGGAGAAAGAAAGTTTCTCATGAGCCATTATTCTGTCTCAAAGTATGTCTAATGGGCAGCTCTTTGGTAGAGAAAGAGGACGTTTTAGCTGTGATGAAAATGTCGATGTAAAGAAAACATGTCAGTCCAGAACAAGAGCCCGTGTATAATGAGCAAGGAGCTGGTCTTAAGGAGAATACTAAGCAATAGTGATGACAGACAGGCTGACAGGCCGGCACAGACCCTGCCACTCATGAGACTGGAGGAGAGGCCAGGGCAGTTTCTATCACTGTCAGTGCCCTCGCTGCCTCTTTTCTTCTCACTGTCTCTGCATGTTTGTGTCTCAGATCTCTCTCAAAAATTAGCATCACATATTTTGTTTTCTAAGCAATATATATGCATGTTTTTCCAATGCATAGAGATTATTTCTATGTAAGGAAAAATGCTGGTAGGAAGGCATCTGCATGAATGTCATATTTTTGGGGGCTGTGGATGATGATTTAAATTGTCCTTTTTTTTCCTGGGGTCAAAGGGTTTTATAAATACAACTCAAATGTTCAGAACAAGAATATTGTAATCTATCAAACTTTATTTATAGATCATTTTTCTTACAACCAGATGTATTATAAAGTGCTTTACAGTGCAATTTAAATTAATTGCAGTTGCCATACCCTTTATACATAAACAGCCATAGATGTAACTTGACTAATATTTGGATAAACGTCTCTCTGTGAGTTGCAGACTTTCACTGCCATCAACAAAGTCCTGCCATAATCCTGGTCGGATATTTGACCACTCATCAGAAAAAGTAAGGCTCATTTATTCTGCAAGCAAGCTGGAGTGCACTGAGAAAACACACATGTTCATGGAGAGGACATGTAAATTCTGCGCATAAAGAACTCAAACCAGAATTCCTAGGGTTACTGTGATTTGTGGAAACTTCCTACATGTACTGTACTTGTTTTGTCTTTAGATTTCAGAATCTTACATATAGTTTTTCTTATGCCAAGACACTGAGGAGATTATGTTCTTTTGCTTGTCTGAAAAGAAAACACTATAAACCCTCCATGCTCAAAGAAAATGAGGAGTAGTAGAAAATAAATGCACAATATATGTTCTCATGGCTCCATGATAATGAGTTTGCTAATTAACACCAGCTAAACTAGAGAAGGTGAGAAACTCTGGCTCCAAATAGATGTGCAAGGTTTCACAAGTTTTTCCCCTTTTCCTCTGCAGTGGTGTGGTGCACCTCCATATGCAAGCTTGCTGTACATATAGTCACATTTAATTAAACTAGATTGTGGGAGCTGATGTATCTGAGTGACATAATGGATGTTTATAGCAACAAAGTCTCAATGCTGTCCAGCTCCTAATCTGCTGCATTTCACTGCTCAGAGTCATCTGTCTGTATCAGGAGAACAGAAGCATCAGGTCTTATATTCGTGATGGTAAACTAATATGATAGAGCAGCCCCATAGAAAGTAAGCTATATTTAGGACACTTTGCTTCCTGTGGCGGTGCCTCTTCTGACCTGTAATGCACCTCATATTCACTTTTGCTGAGCCTCCCGAGTTACAAACGCTCGCTGTTACACTTTAGTGAGTTATTGAACTGATGGATGCTGCATTTCAGTGACAAACTGAAACTCTTATTCTTAGGTTTATATGATGAAACACGGTATCAGAAAAGATACTTTATACTGCCGTATACATTTATGTTTGCTGCAAGGGCATCTTGTTTTGCTGTCTGACATTAATTCTATATTTTCCGTCACCCTGTTGAATAATTCAAGTTGTTTTACCTGTTTTTATTCTTTCGTACTTCTTTCACATGCAGAATGAATTTCTTCTCACCAGGCTGGATTACGATAAATGTTTTGTGTTTGGTCTGAGACCTTTTAGACGTGAAGTGATAATGTCTGCAATATAAATAAATGTACTTATGCATCCTCAAATGCCTTTGTGCACGCACTTTCTTATAGGTTTATCCTTGTTTTGCTCTCTCCTGTGCTTGAGTGTCTTCCAAACAGTCCTCTGTGAAGGTCATCAAGTAGAACTGGAAAGTGCTCTTTGCAGAATCAAACAGATATGAAGTACAGATAGTGCATTGTTTATCTAATCTTGTATCAGTGCTGTAACAAAGTACAAACAAAGTGGTCACAGAATCAGATGAGGACTCAGAGGCCCTTTGCTCTGTCAAGGACTTGATGTATCTGCCTTGGTGTGTGTGTGTGTGTACATGAGAGACTTTTGGCAACTGTTATTGTCTCACTTTAAAACGTCCAGAGTCATATACGGTACATAAAACACACCTATGGTTTCCCTGAAAAGTTTTGTCTTATCTTTTCTCTCTGCACTGCATGCTGGGAGTTTGCAGAGGAGAGCGGATGACTCAGTGTTTGGAGGTGTTCATGTTTTAAGACATTTGGAGCATTTGTTTTGCATTTTTGAATCTTTCACATAGCTTTATGGTTAAATTGTCTAAGTATATTTTATCAACACTAAGGATTGTAGATCTAAGAACACACCTGCATCTTAGATTGCATTTATGCTTCAAGAGAAACTATTGTTTGGACTGGCTTTATTTAGCTTGCTGGCAGCTGCCTGTTTTGCATTGAAGTTGCATTTATGTAGCTTTATGACAAGTCAAAAGATACATTATTTATTATTTTATAATTTGCTACTGCTGATTTTGTTGACTACACTTTGCAGCAGTGTTGGATATTAGATGTCTTGAGTGGAGGAGTGGTAATTAATATCAGATAGCTGAATATAAATATTTTTAAAATATGTTTAAGTGCACAAAAAAACATAGAGAAAGGTACCCTGTAAACACACCAACTTCCCCTCTATTAAAACATAATTCAAAAGGGACAAAATCTTACCAGTTATATGATATATGTGGACATTCTGTTTTATTTGTTAAATTGTATTATTCCATTCATTTTTTATGTTGCAAAAATTGTATACATCTGTGGTAAACTTAACCTGAATAACTTTTTCCCTGTTTTGGGTGGTGACGATGTCAGATAAACATTGCTATTTTAAAATATTTCCTTCAAACTGCATGCCATTTCTGGTACCACAGGCTCCAGCTCTCTACTAAATCCATCTGTGCTCTTTCAATGAACAAACAGCCTAACTGATAACGAAAGTCATTCATATAATTGACATGGATATGTTGCAGATCTATTATTTTACCGGTCTGGCCTCCATAATTGGAAAAACTGGACAAAAAAAAAAAAAAAAGAACAGATGAACTGTTGAATAAAAACCTTGGAGAGAATCTTGTTTTCATAGTTCACTCATACCATGTCATATGCTTAGATCTGAAAGTGCGTGAAAAATCTTAATAAGGATTTGGATAATGACTCTTTAAGATACACATCCATCCATCCATACATACATTTTCTGTTCACCCTTGTCCCTTAGTGGGGTTGGGAGGGTTGCCGATGCCCATCTACAGCTACGTTCCGGGCGAGAGTCGGGGTTCACCCTGGACAGGTCGCCAATCTGTCGCAGGGCTTTAAGATACACAGATAAGCTCAATTTTAGGTTTAATGCCCAAGTAAAGCTTTCCTTGGAGATGATGGATGGTCTTTATCTTCAAGGACAACTCAGATAGAAATTAGTGATGAAACATCAAACATCTAGGCAGAATTTCTCACTTTAAAGGATACTATCTCAAGACTTTTCTAAAAACATCTATGTCTGTGAAGGTACTTAACAGAGCTTGCCTGTCTGGTCTCAGTGAGTCATGGTGGTTTAGTGGGTTGGTTCAACTCTGTACAGCAGCTGGAGGCTTGTCTACTGTAAAAAGTGATCCATTGGAGGATGCTACATGTAGCTGTGGCTACATGACAATGTAACTGGACTAACATTATAGTACCTTCAATCCTTTCAAGTTCAAGTTTTAAGGTAAATGTCAAAGCATTTGCCACTGTTAAAAATTGACTTGTAATATAAACAAGTTTTTCAATATTTCAAAGTGTAGAGTTTTTATAAAATTTTATGTGTGCTGGGATTTATGTATATATATATATACATATATATATACAGAGAGAGAGAGACAGGGTGTTTTAAAACTGGGTATTTTGCATCATAATTATAGATTGGCTTAAAAAAGATCTCATCAAAGGTCAAAGTACTTTTTTCAGCTTCCTTATTTCATTTCTTGATAAGCAAATGAGATTTTCAGAAATTGACTGCGGTTTCCCTTTGCTCTGCGAGGCCCCTGAGTGATTGTGTCCTTCTCTTTAGCTGGAGTCGGAGCCCAGGCACTCTGTGGGTAGAATAATGATGGCAGTACATTGACTGAGGTCTTAAATTAAGAGTACTTATCTTAATTGAACATCTGAAATAATGTTTTATTTACAACAAAGGGAAGGTGGTGCAGAAATGAAATAGTCTGGGCTGCTCGATTGCTGCCTGCCTCTCTTGTGCTCTCTTTCGCTGTGGTTGGTTAAGCTCCACTTGCTGCAGTATACATTTCTGATGAGCCTCTCATGGCTTTGATGTGGGACTCAGGAACGTAAAGGTCATCATATCATTATGATTCAATTCAGAGGTCTTGCACTCTCATTACCTGTTATAGATTAGGTAAAATTTATCTGCGACTGCTTCCATTTTTTATTACTTTTTGATTAATTTTCTTTGGATTAATGTATTTTTATTCTGCTCTGTGCATTAATGCTTTGTTGTAATTTCCTAGATGCTAATCTATTGATTTCATTAAAAAAAAGAAACCCATAATGAAACAAATAAAGAATTTCATCTGATGATAACTGTGCAGGTGAAATTTATTGCTAAATCATTTTCTGAACTGTTAGAATGTTATTTATTTAAAAATATATTTTCGTGACTCCATCCAGTGCAAACTAGGAATTTGCAAACATTATAAAAGGAGAACTTTTTTCCATTCAACATCTGATGTTAAAGTAGACATAACTTGTCCTCAAGATATGATAAAATTTTAGTATTATTCTCTTACCTCCTTGTTGATGTTTCCATACACAACAATTACTGTGCATTTAGGTAATTTGGAAAAGCACACATAGTGATGTAATTGCTTTGTTTCTGAAACATAAAGCATTTCCATTATTCACGATGAAATATGTTCGGTAAAGTCATTCAATGAGGAAGAAGCCACTGCATATAAATCTGGATCCGGTCCAACACACCACTAAATTAGTTAAAGACAACAAAACCCATGTTTTGCAGTGACCATCACATGGTTCTGCTTTTAGGCCTGTAGAATAATTGTGAGCGAAGCAGCCTCAGTATCTATGTCAAGAGGAATAGGCCAAAACTAAACATATCTATAGTGAAAGCTAGTGAAATGAAAGCCAAAATGTTTGATTCAAGTCATACAGTTCAAATGACAATTCTAATCCCAAATATTAAGAAAAGGCAGGTGAATTGTATGATTTTAAAATTGTACTCTAAAATAATCTATTCTATTATTCTGGTATTTAACAGTAAGAATATTTTTGGTACTCCTGGCTGACCTAAAAAAAGAGAAATGTAAACAGTTTGTGCATCTTTTTATATAGCTTATGTAAACCAATAGATAAAAAAATGAATAAATTACATTTCATTTATTTTGTTTTTGTGGAAAACAGATACTGAGTTCCCCAGTCTGTCCATGCCATTGTTGAAATAAACTAATGTGTCTGAGAAATATACAGTCAACTAAAAACCCACTTGTTTAGAGTTGTATTTGAAACATAATCAATTGCAAATTTATTGACGGAATCTGACTTGATGTTGTGTTTTTATTGTTGATTCTATGTTGCATTGTGTTTTTGTGTTTGATTTGATGTAAAGCACTTTGAAATGCCTTGCTGCTGAAATGTGCTATACAAATAAAGTTTGATTTGATTTTGATTTGATTTGATTTTACACAGCAAACAGTTTTACCTGGCCTGCCATAACATGACCTTGCAATAGTTAATTAGCTCAGACGCCACCGTTGGAGTTCACAGGGCGAACCGTTTGTGTGTGTTTGAGAAAGACATAGAGAGCTCTAAAAGCAGAAAGTAAAGTCGCTCTCAAAAACTTGATTATAACGATGAGGTTTTCCCACTGCATTAATCAGTTGCATTGTTAAAGCTATTGCCATGATTGGCTTCCCATCAGAGTGATTATGCTAATTTCAGCCAACCAAATGTCACGTCCGGCCTCCAGGTACACCTCTCCTGCTCTTCCAAAGGCTATTCGGCTGGCATGATTGAAATAGCTGATATTTGACTGAACACTGGCTTACCTTCTTTTGATCACTTCAGTGATTACATGAAATTACTAGTTCTGAGGAAGAATGGCTGTAGATAGCATTTAGCCCGCATGAGCGAGAAAGAGGAAGGCTTGGGGGAAATTGATTGAGATTTTTAGCAATTACCCCTCATTCTTTGTGCAAAACATACTAGGTTCTACTTACTGTGTCCTGCTTTATGTAGAGTGGAGCATTTGAGCAAAACTGTTTATATTTCAGGAACTTTTTGGTGGCGTGAGAGTTTTTTGTTTACTTCAAAATGTTTTGAGAGCTAATTTAAGATTCTGATATAAAAGCAGGATGGAAGAGAGATGACAATCTTTCTTGACAAAAGGGAGCTCATTATAAAGTCTCACACTCACTATGATATGTTACACATACAGGTGTATCTCAATGAATTAGAATATAATCGAAATTGTTTTTTTGTTTTCTTTCCCAGTAATTCAATTCAAAAAGTGAGACCCGCATATTTTAGAGAATACTCACATACACAGTGTTTTATTTCAGGTATTTATTTTGTTATAAAGTTATTTTGGGCTATATCTGATTCTCAGAAAATATATTTGATATATTTATATATATAATACATATATTGATCGGGTGTGCCTCATCATCTTCTAGACAATATCTCACTGATTCTCAATGGGGTTTGGATAAGGAAAGTTTGTTGCATAACCAAGCACAGTGATACAGAGCATCTCCATAAAATTTATTCCCACATTATCACTGATTTTGGAAACGGTGAATCTCAAGTAACTGAGATGCTGAGGAGGGGGTCTGGGACCTTACTATCCAAATGGAATATAAAACTTAATTTCATCTGAAAAGAGGTTCAGTCTTTTTTTTCCTCAGTCTTGGTAAAATGCTACATTGTTTAATCAGTCTGTGTCTGGACACTGGGAATGAGACAATATGACCGTATGATCTGGATATATGTTTGTATCGTGGTTTATTGAATCTAATGTATGGGATTCACTTTTTGACTTGCGTTACTAAAATGAATTAACTTTTCAGTGGTATTCCCATTAACTGAGTTGTACCCATACACTCTTTGAAAGTACATAAAAACAGATTTTTATTCCAGTAGAAAATATATTTTTAAGTGTCTGGTCGGGTATATCCTGTTTACTGTAATTACTCCAAATAGAAATTAGCATGTGTGATTGTTGCAGTTCTGTCTTTCAATAGGCTTGCTTGTGCATGCATACATTCGTGTGAGCGTATGGCTCCTCTCCAGTCATGTGTGCCATCTGCTGCCTCTGCAGGAGGTGCCACCAAGGGCTGATGTTGTTGATGCATCATCACACCCTTCTCCATCACCTGTCCCACGCTATTACCACACGATGCACTGACTAATGAACCCAGCAGATACACTTTTTCTTGTGCTTCCCTTGGTGTGTGTGTGTGTGTGTGTGTGTGTGTGGCGTGTTGCATAGGTGCTTTTTCTGATGGGCTCATTTATCATTATTAATTGTTCATACAGACACGGGTCAAAGAAGCCAAATGTCAACGAGTTTCTTTACAGAAATTGCATTCTATTAGTTGTCTGTGTTTATCTCCATCAAACAGAACAATTAAAAGAGCTTTCAGCCATTTTTCCTCTTTAAAAAAAAAATATCAATATATAAACACTAATTCACCACAGGGAGAGATCATATGTAATTGATGGGTGCCCTGTCACTACCGTTTAGTCTTGAGTTCTTGGAACCCTCATCAGAGTTGAAGATCAATGGTCACTTCTGTCCGTGTGTTGTCAGTCAAAGTAGTCGTCCTATGGAGTGACACATTACTTATCTGACTAGCTGGTCATTAGGGTGCTGTTAAAGGTGTAGTAATCCCAACATGTGGTTTCTAAAAGGCATTTTCTGTGTTTCTGCTTTCAGGTAGTTTTTTTCTGAAGTTTTCTTTTTACTTTCAAATGCTTTCTGAAATCCTTTTGGAAATTACATATTTTGCTCAGATTCCTGGGGTAAATCTACTTTCGTTTTAAGAGTAGTTTCTTTTTTATATTTCTTTTCTTGTGGTGGTGGTGCTACCGATAGACACTGGTTCGCTTATCCACCCTGTATTATCCTGACAATACATCCAGTTATCTTAAAATATACAGTCAAGTCGCTATGTGTCTTAGACAAACAATTTGTAATATCAAACAAAACAGGAGATATATCTTTTAAAGGACATTTCTAATTGTTACTTGAGCAATAGTTTAGCCATCCTGAGAATATCTTTTTCATTTGAGTTTTTGTTAATGTCTAAAGCGTTGCCATCTACTGGTGCAGAATTGGTGTCACAGTCTTTCTCATTGTGATCCTTGATACTTCTTAAATCCAGATTAACAAAAATAAATAAATGCTCGGTGGGCACCCTCATATAATAAAAGTCCTGATATTGTGTATAGAGGTGCGCTTTTGACTTTTTCTTTACTGTTTTTTTCCTTTCCTTCCTTTTCCTTTCCTTTCCTTTCCTTTCCTTTCCTGTCCTTCCCTTTCTGATCTTGTTTTGAGATTACGTCCTCCATACTGCTCTGGCAAAACCTTGCTCAAGGGCACCTTGACACAGCACTTATTACATGAGAGTCGCCTGCAGTGTTACTCATTTCCTCTCTCAGCCGTTTTTCCCCCTCAAGCCACTTGCAGCCTTTGAATCAGTGACCGGTTCACATCATGACCTCAGCTATGTATGCACTTGTCATTAAAGGAAAGTCTTAAAAACCCTGCAAGTGGCATTTTTGGCTTCAGTAAGATTTAAATTCCAACCCCGGGGCCAGTCAGCAGACACTCATTGCTCCAGAGTGCTTAACACCAGGAAGTTAGTTCCAAACCACTTCTTCTAATTAACCTCAAATAAGTCCAGTGTTAATGTTGCAGAGATGCTCACTTTTTTGTGGTTGAGTGGGCAAAAGAGTTAGTGGGTGTGCAGGGGGAGGGGGAATAGTGTATGTGTGTGTGTGGGAATGGAGCACAAGCTAGTGAAGAAAAAGACCATCTTGTCAGGCAAAAATGCAGTTTTAAGCTTAATACATTATCTCTCCTTGACATGCTCTTTCTCCATCTCCATGTAAGGCTCATTTTCCTGCATCCCTAAAGTTGCTATTTTCAAGTGACCATTTAAATCAGTACTCTCAGGCATGACTGTACCAGTGTGATGAAACATATATATTTATAAATATAAATATATATATATATATATATATTAGAATATTTTTATTATTTTAATATACTGCAGTTCTAATTCAAGCCACATAAACAGCTTTAGAAAAAAAAAAAAGATTTTTTTTTTATATGTATGGTTTATTTCAGAAACCTACTACCCAAGTGACTAAACTGATGCACAGTTCTATTCTTTTCATTGTATGGAATTGCAAATACTGTGTGCCTAGTTTGCTTTTTTATTTTTGTAGATGATGCTGTAATGACATGTTCTAGTCTTAAAGGAAGTTTATTATAATTTAGTTTGATCTTGCAACAATGCAGCACATTTCAGCCTCCTGTCTATCGGCTCTGAATCGTACAAGTAAGAGATAACTGACTTTTAACACATGTTCATTTCACTTTGGTGAAGTAATGCTATATAATAAAAATATGTTTAGCTTCATAACCTCTCAGTGTGAAACTGAAGAGTGAACACTTTTCCTTTCCAGGGAACTATTTTTATAACATTAACAGAAGCACAAGAAAATCTACTCTAAATTGGCTTAAATCAACCCACCAATTAGGCCTTCAAATAAAAAACGAAGAGATTGATGTGAGCAGGGAATCAATAATATGAATATTTAAATTTATTGTCAACTATTCTTTACACTAATTTTAATCTACACAGTATTAAAGAAAGATTAATGACCAGGAAAAAAATCCAACTATGATTGAAATACTTATTTAGACTGAGTAAATGTATTAGTTTTACCAGGAGCTCATTTCTTTCTCAGAAGCTGAATGAAAAAGATTTTGGTCTCTTCGAATATGAATTTGAACACCTATATTTAATCTAGAGAAATGGGGGGAGAGTAGATCCAGTCCGCTGAATCAAATTTGGGAGCAGTTTCTGAATTTCACCTCTCTAGGAAATGGCATTGGCCTCTGCTTACATGTAGTGTCAGGATAAACTAATGTCTAATCAGCCGTGGCTGAGTACGGAAGGAAGCCTAACATTTCCTGAGAGCAAAATTTTGGAAATAAAGTTTACAAAAAACTTTACCAAATGAATGTGGCCTGTGATGCATCAAGTCCACAAACTCAGTCAAAGGCTTTGGAAAGGCTTGGAGAAATAGTTTCTCCCATCAATTTACTGTATTTTCAAATATGTTCCCTTAACAGTTTGCAGAAACATTTCTGTTTTGCCAATATCAACAATGAAACAAATCTGTTATTTTAGCCCCACCATCATACTTGATTTTGTGTAAAGTTACATTCCTTTCATTAATCTGAAGCATACACTTACTTCATAGATAAAATAGAGCATTCACATCGAATATTTTGTCCAGGCAACAATATAAGTATATAAATTTATGGTTAATTATGAACTCTTTCAAAACTTTGTACACTTTTTAATGACCAGAATAAGATTATATCTCTTAGCAATACTCATTAGTCCCGTTTTAGAGAAACTCTGCCATATATTCTGCATTTAGACAAACTGCTAATTGATAAACACTCCAGCAAGGCCACTGCTTCCTCGTATTTTGAGACTCCAGTTTCTATCAGTGTAAAAAAGAAAGACAGTAATACAGTCCACATCCAGTGAATCGTAAAAGGATACAAGTAAATGTTGATATCATCCTCATGCTTTTGACTTTCTTGATGTACATATCTTAGATTTCTTCTGTTTAGATATTGAAAGCTTGATCTTTCAGATTTTTTTACTTATTTTTTCAGTGCTTTTTCTAAATATTCTGCCTGTAGCAATGGAAGTCAGCAGACATCTGTAAAGTACAAATGGCCTTACAATCGCTACTACCTGTGCCTGCTGCCTTGAGCTCTTTCCAGCTTGGGTTATTCCTGTCAGGCAAATATCTGGACCACTGCTTCACATCATTATGGACTTCCTGCACCCCTATAATGTTAATTATCTTACTAAGCACAGAATATCCAAAAGATGAATGTAAGATAGGTGCTTTACTAAGGCTGGAGGCTGGAGGAGTGAAGGGAGGGATGGTGAAGTGGGAGGAAGGATATAATTATTACTGATAAGTATCGATCCTGCATCTGCCCCTCTGTTTGCCCTGCTCGCCCTCCCCGCCCTTTGCTGCCTATTGAGTTACGGGTCTGCAGTGCCTAAGTAATTTGTAATGGGCATTCACTGTGGCAGTGCAGAAATCCTATTTTGTGATGGCCAGCTAATGTGATCAGGGCCATTTTAAGCTGTTTTTTTTTTTGGAGCTCTGAAATTACATCTGTTCCTCAGAGGGCTCTCTCTCACTCTTTGTCTGCCTCACTTTCTCCTTGTCTTTTGCACTCCTCCTCTCTGACTGATGTGATTAGATTGGCAAACTATGCTGCTTGTTTGGGCTTCCTTCCTGTATGACACCCAGTCACCCACGCACCCTCACAAACACTGACCAGCTTTGATGCGGTAACCTGTTTGAATTTTCTACAACCAATCTTCTGTTATTACCAGTCGCTGCTGGACTATTGGGTTGTCTTACAGTAGAGACATCAGAGATTTGACTTTCAAACACCCCACCCGCAATGTAATGTGTTTTGTAGATGATATATAGTACTTACCAAAAGTCTAAACACCCCTGGATGGAAAGTAAAGGAAGCTATATTAAATCTTGTAAAGCTTTTCCCCTTTTTAGACTTTGGCTTCATTGATCCTATGGTGAGGAAATTAATTTACTTTGGCAGCATATGCAAAAGAATGAAGTGTAGGTGAATGACACAATGACCATAATACAAAATAAAAAAAAAATATATAAATGCAAATAAAAAGAAGGAATTCACAAAACTGTATAGAAATATACAAGTATCTGTAACACATCCTGTACAATTCAGCTGAAAAACAAATCTGTTAAGTGTCAAAATATACAAAAAAAAAAAGCCATAATAAGCTGGTTGAATATTTGTGGACATTCTTAAACCAATTTTTTGATAGAACACCATAATTTAACTTCAGCATTCAGTCTTCCGGAGGAGTTTCTTAGCAACGCACATCTTGGGCAAATATTGATGTGACAATATTTGCCCATAATAATGTAAAGAAGTTCCCCAGCATTGTGCTACATAGCTCAATGGTAATGCAGGTCCAACATATACAAAGTCTGCAGTTCTTTGTATATCGACCCGATTCGATTCTTTGACGTTTTCAGTAGTAGTAACATCTGGTTGTCGATCATGTGACTCGTATGATGTGAGAAAAGTGTTTCCATTGCAGTTTTGCAAAATGCATCTATTTTGAAAAGGTTGAAAAACCACTCCATTATAGCTCAAAAAAGTTTGATTGAAAAATAATATCTTTTCTTTTAAATTTGCTGCATTTCTATTAAAGCTGTAGCATGTAACTTTTATAAAGAATATGTTTTTTTTTTAGATATTTGTTAAAACTGTCACCATGTTGTGACAACATGTAATGATTGGTTGTTTCTAGATAGACATGCTCTCATGACATAGTGAAAGTTTCAACAAATATTTAGCTAGACTATCCCAGACATACTCAAGAATCTGCGACAGAATGTCTGAAGTAGTGAAATGTTAATGATGTTGCAAATTCAAGTCAAAATATAGATTTCAAGCCAAGAGAACTCTGAAGAAACTTGAATGTCAACAAACCTCATTGAACTTAAGTAATGTTGTAAAGAAGAGTGGAATAAACTACTCTTTTCCCTTTTTCAAGGTGTATTGTGTGATTTTTATTCAGATTATTTCATTTAAGAAGATAAAAGTATAGCTCTTAATAAATGCACCGGTTCCATAAGCCATTGTAAAGCCTGAAGACGTTTGTCATGATAATGAATAGGTTCATCAGTGCTTTCCACAGCCAGAGGAATCTCTTCTGAAGGTGAGAAAAAGACCTTATTGAGGCACAGTTATTAAACTCCCAGCTTTGGTAGTTAGTAAGGAGCCGCAGAAGATTGTTAGAACAAACATCCACTTCCAGCTCACGCGTCCCTCTGCCTGTGTCTGAACACAGCAGCCTGGTCCAGCCCAGTGCCAAAGTGCTGTCAGAAAACTGTTCTTTCATGAGGAAACATATTTATTTCCTTTTTGCCAGCCTGTCTGCCAATCCCCACGGAGCTGTTTGGTTAAGGCAGAGATTTGACAGAGTTGAGACAGAGAGGGGGAGACTGAGGGCTTTTGCACATTTATGTGTTGAAATCAAAGTGCTTTGTGTGAAATGGGGAGTGTGTGTGCGTGCGTGTGTGTACGGGTGTGTTGCTGTGTGGCAGTGATAGCTGGCAGCAGGTCTGTGCCTTGCTGTGTGGTAGCTCTGTGGTGCAGCTCACACTGAGTGGGGGTTAAAGGAGGAATAGGAAGAGGAGGTGGAGGAGGGTGACAGCCAAACGCTCGCCCTTGGGCTCCCCAGACGCCTAACTGCTGAGGAGGAGGGTGAAATATGTATGTGTGGGTGTGTGTAAAAAGAGACCGGGAACGTGGGTGCACACGCATACGCGCATGTGTGTCTCTAAATGCTCAGATTCTGCTGATCCAGCAGCCTTTGCTCAGCTCCCCTCACTCTCTCTTCTACCTTCTCCACCTCTTCTTCTCTCCTCCACTCCCCTACTCCCTCTTTATGGCAATGCACGTAGGTCACCTTCTCAGTTGCTGAATTTAATACTCAGCTGGAGAGAGGCCAGAGAGAGAGAGAGCGAGAGGAAAAAAAAAAAGAGGCAGCAACGGACCGGCAGAAGCGTGGATAGTGGAATTTTTCATTTCTTTCACAGTGAATTTTCAGATCATTTATGAGACAGATTGTGAGGACATCCACAGAGAAAAACATACGAGCATCTGCCCGAGCGGCACAAATACACACACGGGGGACACACGCCGGCACATGGTGCGTAGAGGCTCCGGCGGTTGATTAGCAGTCGGGTCACCTTTCTCCAGCTGTGAGTGTGGTTCATTTAGATGAGAGTGATAAAACAGGGAACACACTATAGCTGCAGGCTCACATCAGATAGCAACGGTGGCCACTACACAGGGAACACATCAACAGTGGCGCAAGCTAGCAAACTCCCCAAGCAACCGGCAGAATGTCTTTGTACCTGACTGTATGAAATTCTGGGAAATACTGTTTTAATACCTGGGCTTTTTGTCACTTTAGAGTATTAGTTGTAGATTTCCAAATAGAAAATCTTTTCATCCACTTCTGCGCCTCCAGCAGAGAACCTGATTTCTGTTACAGACGAATCAAACCAAAGGCATTAGAAACAGATTGTTATTCATGGAAATGTTTCACAGGTTGTATTAGAAATCTTACTTTTAAATGATTACTTGAATTTCTTTATTATGCCAAAAGAAGTTTATTCCTGCACCAGTGTATTTATGCTGTGACTAATGCCAGTAAGCTGTGAAAATGTGTCTTTTAGTGACTTCAAAGTGCGATCAATGTGAAATGTTCCATTATTTCTATAGAACCATGGCAGATGTGACTGTAAGTTTTTTTCTAAGGGCTTTAACATAATTCAATTGATTACATTTTTAATTGTATTTAGATGTTTCTTACATTTCTCTTTACATGTTATTTAAAAATGACCGAATTTAGTAAAAAAAAAAAAAAGTTACAAAATACATCACAGTTGTCTTTGTCTTAACAAAACAATAATTTAATTTCCAGTATTCAGTGTCTTGTAATTAGTATTTCAAATGTTGGAACCAACACTAGGTTGGTTCAAATAATATTGCAGCTCATTTCCACATCATGAAACTTAATTTCTTGTCCATTTTTATTTTAACAAAATGGCTCAGGCTCAGCCAGTTTGGATCAGGGCATCTCTGTACAAGAATTTTTAAGCCTTACCACAGTTTCCTACTTGGATAGATTTCTAAACTTTTACTGGGCCATTCTGACCAGTAAGTCGGTTTTAATCTGAATTGTTCTGGCTCTTTAGGGTTGTCATCACCTTCATGTCTCAACTGTTTTGCAACCTCTAACAGGTTTTCTTGAGCTGTATTCATGTCACTGAATTTTGTGTTTTTAGCAAATTTTTAGCAATAGTTTTTATTTAGTTTTGAAAAAAAATAAACACTACAACTGTCCATTTTTTATCTGCAGCTGTTTATATATTACTGTGTATATTTTTCCTTTTACTTCATAATTATTCTTTATTTTGTGTTGGTCTGTCACAGAATTGCAGTGAATTACATTGAAGTTTTTGGGTGGAATGTGACAAAATTCTAAAAAAAAACGTGTAAATACTTTTTCAAAGCACTGTATAAAACATTAGAGCTAAATAAAAAGAAAAGGAGTAGTGCTTGAGGTGAGATATCAATACCCTTATGTATGTGTGTGTGTGTGTGCGTGCGTGTGTGTATGTATGTATGTATGTGATTTCCTGCTGGACAGCCACTCAGCATTAACTATTGTGCAGATGCTGAAAATGAAAATGGATCGGGTGACAGAGCCTAGTTGTTCAGCTCCTCGGGTCTCCTGCCACATGGGGGCATGCCTTGTCTAATGTGCAGCCAGGCTATGCTACTGTATAGCCGTGAATATTGGTTAGGGTTGCACCTTTGTGTGTTTGGATGTGTAGGGGATGAGGTCCTTGTCTTCACCTGGCTGGCAGAATGCCTCCTGTTCAATCTCTGTTCTGTCAAACTTACTTACCTTCCACCACTAACAACAGATGTCTGGCTTGCAGAACCTGCCCCTTCAGTTGTTGTTTGTGCCCTTAGGTATCACACAGACACACATTCACAGAGCTGGTTGTGTTAGCCGTCTGTCAGTCAGCATCAGTAGCTAGAACCTTTATTACAGCAGGCAATAAGTCGGTGAAGAGAGGAAGAGTTTGATGGACTCAGCGACAGAGGACAAACACAATCTCAAAAGAGGGTCAAGAGCCGGCGTTAAGCTTTGTTTTTTCAAGCTAGTTTATTAAGGTCTTGCAGTACATCAGATTACATTGGTTAATTCACATTTTCTGATTTTAATAAACCGTAGGGGACAAATGTAAATGAAAACACAGTGATTTTCAGCTGCCTGTTGTCATTATGCTGTTAAGTTGTCATTATTTCAAGCAGAGGTCGCGCTAGACTTTTTTGTCCTCTGTCATTTTGAATGGCAGCATGAAGAAAAATCGGGTACCATTTTTACTCATCAAATTACAATCATATTGACATATGATAATTAGCCACATTTTTGTGCTGTTTTGTTAATATGCACTTAGTTGAACCGTGAATCCAGATCTCATCACACATAAAGTAGATGAATGCATCTACGGTAACTTTTTCTCCGTGACAAAAATAACTGACTGTGGCTCCAATAACTTATAATAAATTGAATTAAACGACTCCGCTTAAATTACTAGCACTTCACCCCCTGGGATCTGAACGCACAGCCTCACAAATTTCTCCTGGTCGCATCTGCAGAGAAATCTGCCCTAGTTCATTGGTCAGTTGGATCTGTCTGATCCAAACCGATAAATTTACCTTTTTTTTTTACCCTGTTTTTTTTTATCTGAGCGTGCGCTTTTACGAGGATTTTTTAAATTTTTTTTTATTTTTGCTGAGCACTGCTCTCCTTCTGTGTGTAGGAGGGTAATGTCTTCCAGCTCCATTTGTTAAAACTGCAGGATGAGTTAAGTTTAATACTTTGCAGTGGCAGAGCCGCGTCCGCATTGGTTGCGAAGCGTACCGTGCATGTTACATTCTAATTCATTTCTGCACCTTTATTTATTTCCTCAAGATAAACTACCAACTCCTCTGTTTACACTATAAATGGATTAACACATCATTGCATTCCCTTTAGTTTTCTCTGATCTGTATGTAATGGAGACTGAAATTAAACGTGCCACTTCTTCCAGAGGTTTGGAATGTGCTTCCTAACCCAGACACTCCGAAGCGTCCGGTCCATAACGTTTCGACACGCTGTCAGCTCCCAGTCAGAAAAACGCATTTAGTCCTGTGTCCATGAGATGATATTCAGAAAGGATTTTTTATTGATGATTTTAGTTGCCTCTGTGATGAACTGTTCTATAAGTGTATAAAAGTGTATAAAATGTTTTGCTGCCTGGATAGAAGGAGGTTGCCTGCGAGAACATCCAACTAAATTCAGGGAGATTGCTTTGGAGCTGATGAAAAACATGTTTGAGTACACCGTATTCCAAATTATTATGCAAATTGGATTTCAGTGTCAAAGATAAAATTTTTCGTTGCGCTATTAAATTTATAGATGACATTGTGTGTCAGGGCTCTTTGAATCACTATAATTAATTTCAGAGAACTGGGTTGATTAGTTTGTCTGGTGAGCTCAATTAAAGGAAATCTACTCAAGAAGGATGTTCCACATTATTAAGCAGGCCACAGGTTTCAAGCAATGTGGGAAAGAGAAAGGATCTCTCTGCTGACAAAAATCATCAGACAGTGTAGTGCTGTATGACAAAATATGAAAATAATAGATATTTAACAAAAACTGAAGCGTTATCGTACTGTGAAGAGATTTGTGTCTGATTCAGAACAAAGATGGGTTTGTACAGATAAAGCATAATGAGGAAGGTTTCTGTTAGACAAATTTATCAGATTAAGAGAGCAGCTAACCCTCCCGACCCCTCTACGGGGCAAGGGTGAACAGAAAATGGATGGATGGATGGATGGATAAGAGAACAGCTGTTAAAATGCCCTTACAAAGCTGCAAACAGTTATTTGAAGCTGCTGGTGCCTCTGGAACCTCAAGGTGGAGGATCCTCCAGAGCCTTGGTGCATGAACCTACTATTGGGCCACCACTAACCAGAGCTCACAAGCAGAAACGGTGGCAGTGGGCCCAGCTGTACATGAAGATTAATTTTCAAACAGACTTGCTTACTGATGACTGTTGTGCAACCCTGGATGGTCCAGATGGACGCAGTAGTGGATCGGTGGTGGATGGACACCACGTCCCAACATGGCTATGATGTCAGCAAGAAGGTGGTGGAGTCAATTTCTGGGCCTAAATCATGGGGAGAGAGCTGGTCGGCCCCTTCAGAGTCCCTGAAGATGTGAAAATGACCACAGCAAAGTATATGGGCTTTCTGACTGACTTTCATGGTTCAAAAAGAAGAGCCGTATCTTCAGTAGCAAAATCATCCTCATGCATGAGAATGCACCATATGATGATGCAAGGAGTACCATCCTCCTCTGACCTCAACCCTATTGAGAACCTTTGGAGTTTCCTCAAGCAGAAGATCTGAGGGTGGAATGCAGTTCATATCAAAACAGCAGCTCTGGGGAGGTATTCTGACATCCTGCAAAGAAATTAAAGCAGAAACTTTCCAAGTTTCACAAGTTCAATGGATGCAAGAAATGTGCTGTGATATCAAAGAAGGGGTCCCATGTTAACATGTAACTCGGTCAGTTAAGATATTTTTGATTGAAATAGCTTTTGATTTTAGTGCATGTGACCACTTAATGCTGCACATTCAAAGAATGACCGTTTGCATTTCTTTATAATCCATAAAACATTTAGAAAATCTGCTGTGCATAATAATTTGGAACAGTGCCTTTTGAGTTTTTTATTTTTTAAAGAAATACTGTTATTTGCCTATTTCCTTTTATGGGGCTTAATAAACACATTTTATTTAGTTATTTTAAGTCTAAGACACCATTTAGAAGTTTTTGAAGTTCTTCAGGTCAGTTTTCATTCGATGATTATTTTAAACAACAGTCTTGTTTGGATATTTTCTGCTTTCCTGGATCAGGTAAGAAAAGGTGTTATCTCACATTTATTATGCTGCAAGAGTTTGTTACATTAACGCGTTATGAGGATCGAACAGGGGAGGGTGCGCGTTATGAGGATCGAACGGGAGGGGGGGGGTGCATCTCGCATTTTTTCAGACGGGGTGCCGGCTTGCTGCGGGCCGGTTCTAATAATAAATCAAGATCATCCCAGGGGCCGTAGAAAATCTTCTCGCGGGCCGGATGTGGCCCGCGGGCCTTGACTCTGACATATGTGTCTTACAGGAACACACTGGAATGCATGAGGAATTTTATATACCTCCTCATTGTCTTGCATTTACATGCAAGTTTGGAAATTCTGCTTAATTGAAAGGTAATATCAAGTAAAACAAGTTACTTAGTTCCCTTAAACTACATTTACATTGCTATGTTCTTACGAAGTTTTTCAACCTAAAACTTACTTTAGTGTTATCTTGCACTGTAACTTACTAGCCTGTCAGGGATAAATTTTCCATCAAATATTCTGTTGTTTAAAGATTAATATGGCTTTTTCCAGCTAAATAATGTCCATTTTTATCAGCTAAATTTATAATGTAGTGTAATGTCCTTGTTCAGGGTAAAATTTTTTATAATTTGCCATGCTGCAGAAAATCATTCCTTGAAAGCAAAAGTTAGACACAGGTACCGCATAACCTGCACCAATTTTAACAACAGCAAGCTTACTTTAACCCACTGCCAAGACTGTTTCAAGGTTAACACATACTCATTGATTTCCGAATCAGTACCACCGCCTAATTACCCACAAATCCATTTGTTTCCCCTAGTGGACTGTTTCAATATTTCATTCTTGTAAGGCTATGTCTATAAAATTAAACCTAAATTAAACCATTGTAAGTGTCTCAGACAGCAGCAGAACAGGTTTCTGTCCCAGGTTTTACATCTTTGACCTTCATTGTAAATGTGTCTGTAGACTGTGACTTAAGATGCCATCAAAGGGTTTAATTTAAAGAACTACAAGTAAAAGGTTGAAGAAGTATTTAAACGAAACTTTCATAGGTATATTTTGGTTAATTTTCTACCACCAAGCCACTTATATTTACGTAACTACTACTGTGCTAAATTTTGTTCTTTTTCAAGATGTGTTCATTATTCCAATATGATGGACTTTTATGATTCACTTTGTGAGCGCTTTGAAGATTTTGGAAATTTAAATTAACTGAACATGAATCTAAAATTTCCTCAAACAGTAAAAATAAAAAAAACAAACACCAAAAAAACCCAAAACAAAAAAATATATATATATATTTTACTTTTTTTACTGATCAACCCATTGCCCAAAGACCAAAACCTACACCTTATCTATCAAACACACACACTACACCCACAAGTGCACGCCCACACATCATCTCAGTATTGTAGAGTGAACAGTTGAACATCAGTAGCTTCCTCTGTGGCAACTTGAAAGGTGCTGCTGTTTGACTCTGTTGTTTCATGTTTGGAGTATAGTGGCCCATTTCTAGCAAATGAAATTACAACTATTCAACTCTCCATTCAGTTTCTCATAAACTACACCCCTGCTCTGCCTTGATTCTAACAAGACTGGCTGAGCTGATTCATTCAGGGTTATTGGCTGATGATTATGGCTCGCCTTTGTCTTAGAGTCTATGCAGTAACCACAATGCCAGGCATTACCTTTGTGTTTTACCCCCTGACTGTTTCATTTATGAACCTGGTTGCTTGCATGTTGTGGGGTTCCTTCCTCACCAATTTCTTAATTAATTCCACATTATTTTCATACAGATGGCTATTGTCTCAAATTGATAAAAAGTGCCATGTTTTTTACAGCTAACTTCACCCCAGGCAAAATTTATTGGTCCATCTAATTTCTCACTCTTGGTGCTTTCCATTTCTCGTCCCCTGTCACCTCCTTCTCCCTCAGTGCAGCCTCTGATTAATGCTAAACTGTTTTATTTTGTGCAACTCTCTCTAAATGATTTCTCTTTGTGCACACCAGAGACGGGCCTTGGGTTTTAATGTTTGTTTTCACCCAAAAGGAAATGGAAAAAAATAAAATAAATCCTAAAACAAATATTCAGTGTATAGTGGCTTGCAAAGCTATTCCTATACCTTAAAATCTTTTCATATTTTATTTTATTCATGTTGTTATAACTGCCAGCTTTTGTATTTTACTGGGTTTTACCGGGATACTATGTAGAAACTGTACAACAAATGAAAATGCAAGGTCATTTGTTATTGATTACAGTCACCCTTGGTTTGGTGTATGTCTGTAACAGTTATAAACAACTGGAGGCTGGATTTTTGCCCATCTTTATTTACCCCAAACTCATTCGTATTTGATAAAAAGAAAACATGAAAACTTGCTACAGATATTCAAATGAATTTAAGTCAGATCTGATTGTATGTTTACAGTCATTATTCTGGCCAATTTTAACTGGTCTTATTCCAGAATCCTCTTTATTTAGCTCCATCCACATTGTTTAAAACCCTGACAAGCTCCCCCACCCTGCTGAAGAAAAGCCCCAACAGCACGATATTGCCACCACTGTGTCCCAAGAGATGTCATTTGTAGGGTGTTTGCTTTCATACTACTAACAGGACTTCATTTGGCTGTTATGATCATTGACCGAACTCATCAATAAAAGCTACAATTTTCTCACAAATTCCCCAGTCTGAGCTGTAGATCTCTGCAGCTCCTCCAGAGTATTTATCAGCCTCCTGACCGCTTTGTTAATTAAAGCATTCTGCATGGTCGAGCTGAACTTCTGAAATCCGTTGTCATTGACTAAGGTGCATGACAAAAATTGTGTTATTATTTTCTCTGCCTCAGGTTGTCCAACCCTTTTTTGTCACATCTCCCAGCTCAAACTACCGGTACTCAATGTTTAGAAGCCATAAGTTCAGAGAGTAATATGGATAGTTTCAGCATCTTTACTCCTTTCACATTGAAGCTACTTTTTGTTGGTCTAACACATACAATTCAAGTCTAAGACATTAAGGTTTGTGATTGTTACATGACAAGATGTGAAAAAAAATTCAAGGGGCATAAATGTTTCTGCAGGAGAAAAAACTTTTGCGTCCCTTTTCTTTGGCTATGATGTGATAAGATAAAGCTGTTTTTAATTGTGAAGATGGGTCATATGACAGCTGTGTAGTCATTTGCAGTTACATTCTTGGAAGGTGCAAAACAGATGACCAAATATATTGCGGTCATTCCCTCTTAAGCAAATAATTTCTGCATGTTAACATGTCCATTAACCTCTGCTAGCAAAAAATCATTAATTTTTCTTCAGGGAGTACATTAGTCATCAGCTCGGTCTGTTACTGCTGCAGCATCAGATATACAGGCTGGACGACTCAGAGAGAAATGTAGGAACTGCAGCGGACAGTGAAAGTTAATATGTGTGACCACACCCTTATTATACACAGAAAAACATCAGCCCTTACATATATGACCATTCATACAAGGGCACACATGCATTCAAACACTAGCACAGCTTGTTCTGTCACCAGGCTTATCAAGACTTTCATTATGCCTCACAGTCCTTGGTAATTAGGTGTCCTCTGCTCTGCCTGCCTCTCTTGCCCACGGTAGAGAAATAGACCTGTCACTATTTGGCCACTCGAAGATTCAACAAATGCTATGCAGTAATGGCTTGCTTTCTGTCTTGAAATGCATTGCATTGACTGCAGGGACATTTTAAAAATACGATTTTTTTTTTCCATGTTCCCCTTCTTTTTCTCTCTTTCATTTGACTTTTACTTCCAGCACCTGTTTGAAACCTTGGCATAGCATATTCAGGTTACTGAATGGGACAAGTCAAAGAGGTTTTGTCTTCATGGAACGGTGAAAGGACTAAAAAGGGATGCAGAACCATGGAAGACAGAAAGAGAAATTGACAAAGAAAAACACAGATAAGGGCGTTAAAACAGGAGAGAATATATGCGATCAGACTAGAGGAGAGTGAAGGAGAATAGAGACAGAGTTTGTGGCCTGTGGTTAATCCCTGTTTTACTGATCTGGCAGTTACATGGCAGCTGAGACCAGCACACTGCCAGGACTGAGTCTCCAGCCGCCTCCCCTTACCCTCACTTTTCATCTGAAACAATTATTCATGCCACTTATTTGTTGTTCTGACCTGCTTACTCTAAATCAGAGATGATGGGGTGGCTGGTTTGGATTCTATCCCACCGTATGCTGGGCACACAGCACACCAGTCTGTCACATGGCCATCAAGCAGGTTTTCCACCAGCACAGTCCTTGTCCTGTGATTAAGCTGCTTAAATAATGCCTAATATAACATATCTCATTAACATTAACAGTAGTCAAGGACAGTGTAGACATCAAAGTCTGTGAATCTACCAAGGAGAGAGCAGAGGATTTGCCGTTAAGTAGTCGGGGTGTGAATGGACTGGTTATGACTTGCATCAGGGAACTCATTCCACAGACAGCATGCTGCATGATGCCATCGGGTCGCGCTGAGCTGTCATGGACCAGCGATCTATTTCTTTACCTGTCAGCCGCCTCAAGGAGGATGGGACAAGAACGAGTAGCCTTACTATCACCTCCCCTTCACTTGGTCTCACCCTCTCTCTTTTTTTTAATTTTTGCTGGATCCTCAACAGTATGACATATAGCAGAGTTTTATCTTTGGTTAAGTTCATCTTATGGAACAGCAGCAACTCTAACTTAAGTTAGAAATTAATTCTCATTGGTCTTTTGATTTCTCTGTGCACCAGTTAGGTATTTTTAAATTTATTTTTGCAATCACCAAAATTAAATAAAAAAAATAAATAAATATCCATCCATTATTCTTTATACTTTCAGTAAGTTCTTACTGGGTTATTCTGGTACGTATTTTCCTAAATATACAGATGTATACCACACATTTCCAAATGCTAATCTGGCTTTTTTAATGTTGCTTATTGAGAAAATATAACATGTATTCTTGATAGCCTTTCACCCTCTGTTGGTAAATGACTCTTTCCTTGTGGATAATGACACTCTTCTACCAAGTCCAGGTAGCATCATCTTATGGTCCTGTGCTTTTGTCCTCAGGTTTTTATGCATATTTCTCACCAATAAAGGTTCCTTGCTGGGATGAAGAATCCATCTCCTTCTTGAACAGTTGGATTGTTTAACATAAACATATTTACATTTTCGTGTATTGTTTGAACAAATGAATTTAGCACCTTCAGGGATCAGAAAATTTTACCTACACCAAAACCTATGAGGGTCCTTAACATATGTTGGATATCTTGGTTCACTACTTTTGATTTGCTCCATGAAGTCACACAAGGAAGCAGTGTGACTGAGGTGCCTTGATTTGACTGAAATGTTTTGCATCAAGCTATCAGAAGCTTATAAAGCCATGACATCATCAGGATATGGGATTTTTCAAATTCTTAATAGCATGGCAATTTTATTTCATTGATAATAACAAAAATAACCAAACGTGTTGTAAATCTTTTTAAATTTTGGTATAATTAGGTTTAGCCATTCTAAAAAAAATAATAATTTGTATTAATGAGTGCTAAATAACATCTGCGTTTAACATTATAACATAAAAATAACAGCCACAAAAGTACTATGGAAAGGTACCCATAAAGTCATTGTACTAGAAGTCTTGGTTCATTTATTATGATTTACTCTTAGGGCCTGATCTTCTGATCTTCGTGAGTTTTGCACGTACAAAATATCTGGTTCCAACATGAGCAAACCTGATCCACAGGCAACATAAAAATCTCGATCACATATGCAAATTGAGGAAAATAGCGGCCACAATAAATGTATTGTTTGCCTTCATGAATATATATTGCAAACATTTACTTGGGGTTAAGGGTAACATCGACTTGTTAATATTCTCACAAAATTTTTGAAAAGTGACACTGATGACATGTGACGACACTGATGACATCACATGTCTATTAGTGAAAAGATTGTCTCATTTTCATTAATATTACTGACTATATGCTGGTTTCACAAACCAGCGCAGTGTGCATGCATTGATATAAAGAAAATAAACATAAACATGACAACAGATTTCTTTACAGCTTTATCCTTAGTGGGAGACGTTATTAAGTGTTTGACGCACTCAATATTTTAAGCAATGACTTTAATAGGGTAACTGTTTTTGATTTCTTTTTCCAGAACCAGTAAAATGGCTGCCATTTCTGAACATTTGGGATTTGCCTGAATAATAGTCAATACTAGTAACATATTGTGAAAACGCTTGATGTTGGCTACCTGAAGTGTTCTCCCTAAGTTATTAATTGTAAACATCTTTAACCCTTTTAAATCTTAATTCTTGTTTCACAATTTGTTTCTGTTTTTCCATAGTCCACTATGAATTAAATTCATGGAGCTAATTTCAATTCAAACCCTGTGAACGGCTGTTCAAAGGCTTCAATCACTCGAGTTTCGTTCCATCACAGAGTGAGAGGGCAGTTCGAATGCACTGAGGTCTCTGCCTGCCGGATAAATAGGGCTGCTCTGTAGTAGATAATGGCTGAGTCACATATTATATTTATCCAACTCAATAAAGCAGGAGCAGGCAGGCAGATTACTCTGCCCTGAGTCAAGGAGATAATGATATCTGGCTGCTAGCTGGCCCAGAACAGGCTCCAGACAGACCAACCGGCAGGGAGACTGACAGAAAGCGCTGCTAAAGGAGCTGTACAGAGATGCTGTTGCCATGAGATTTTTGTGGCCTTCCAAAGCCAGAAGCTGCTTGTGTGAAAACCTCGGCTGTGCTATGAATGTCATCTTTCTTATTACCTTCCACCACCCGTATATCTTCCTTCTACTTTTTAGGATCATTAAGTTAGCTTTTGCGATGGTTATTTCCCAAATCTACACTGTGCAGAAGGCATATTTTATTTTTGCTGGACACAGATTTAGCTCTTTTTTTTTTCTTTTTTTTTTTTGACATACCACGATGGCCATGTTATGTGTGGTCCCCATCTCCCAGTGTATCATTATGTATTTTAAGATTGACAGTTTGTATATCCTGAAATGGGAGTTATACTGTATATGTACATAGAATACTAATTTCTACATCTTTGTACTATTTACAATAATGACAGTGGTTTTGGATGGTCATCAAATCCTTACATAAATTAAAATGCTGCACGGTCGTACAGGTTGTACAACTGACCATTCTAGATAGGACTAACTGTTTTTGCTCATAGTTTTTGGCATTGAATAATTACCACTGCTTCGGTGATTTCCTCAATATTTTTCAGTGCTTAAAAGCTCAAAAGAGGAAGTCACATATGCAACAAAGCAACACAAATACCGTCAGACGTACAAGCTCTGCAAAGACAACTCACTCAGTTTGGAAGAGAGAGAGACACTTGAATCTCACTTTGTTTCACTTTATCTTCTGAATGCCTCTCCTTGGTCATAAAGCTCTCCATTTACCCAAGTCCATCCCACAGTCCATTCCAATTTCTACCTCTTTGAAAGTGACAAGTGATAAGGATGGATTATCGTGAGAGCCAAGAATTCCTCAGGATAATCCTTCACAGACAAAAGACTGGGACATGCTGGCTTTTTTTTTTAAGAGGGACTAACAGTGCTGGTTTGTTGGGCACAGCTGTTTGACTTTCTAAATTTGCTTTATTCAAGGCTCTAGAGAGACATGATTTGAGTCGGTGCGTTTTTGCGCTCTCTGTACAAAGTCTCGTCTCTCTTTCCCGGCTCTCCAGTGATTGCTATAAAAATGTCTCTGTGATTACTCAAGCTCTGATTGGGATGCAGCAGCTCAGTAAAACTGTCTTTGCAGAATAATGCAACTGAGCCATTCAGCTGGAATTAAACAAGTTGTTTTGACCGTTTGCTTTGCTTGTTATATCTCCACACTAATCATTTAGGCCGATTTATTGTTTGTGTGAGTCGTAAAGTGAATAAAAGTAAACAAAGTTTTTACTTTCTGTGCTAAATAAATAGCACAGAGATAACTAGAAATCAAACTCTCGAGATGCTAAAAAATATTCTAATCTGTTATGTTTGTGTTATTCCACACATTGAGCTGTATTATAATGCCGTCTTATGCAAATTATTAATATTTTTGTAGCAGTGTTGTTTAATCTTGAATTTGAACTCAGTTTGTATTAGTGCTGCAGTTTTAATGAGTATATGCAAGACATCAACTACTTTTGTGGTGCCTAATTGAATTTAAGGCCTTGTTGTTGATTTTTTATTTTATTTTTGTTAATAGAAGTATGAGTAGCACTTTGGTAATATTAGCTTCTCTAAATAAACATATTTACAGCAAGGCTCTAATAGCAGTTACTATGGGCAACATAGATTGCTTGAACTCTACAGATGCACC